>NC_133769.1:325541710-325565721 GCF_003597395.2 Chelonoidis abingdonii
CTCCAAGGACACTAGGGGAGTGATTAAGAACTGGTTCAGAGGCAAGCAATATCGCCCTGAACCTACCCCAGAGAAGAGAAAGCACGAGACCCAGAGAACAGTACCGGCAATTTGCCACAATATACACACTACCTGTATGGCCCTGAGGATGTCACATGGGATACAGCTGTGTGCTGACTGGGCTGCATGCGGCCTGTGGGTTGAGAACCACTGGCCTAGGGAGTGGCTGAGACTGTACCAATAGTGCCTAATAAATAGAAGTGAGCAGGTTATTCGGCCTTTAAAGCATCTAACCTATATTGCTTCAGGAGTTATGGCGAAGAACCCATTCATATAGACCATAGTTTTGTGTAGCATTGTGGAACATGTTCCTACCTGGTGAAAGGGTGATGGGAAAGGTTAAATGTGTGCAATCATATTACAAAGTGTGTGTAATTACATGTTGTACTCCCAGTGGAATTCTGCACCAAGAAATTAAAAATTCTGCAACAAAAAATTTTAAATATTCTGCATACAATATTTTAAAATTCTGCATATGTTATTTGTCAAAATAACACAATATAATCATACCAGTTTCAATTATTTTTGGTCATTTATTTCAAAATACCTGTCAGCAAGTAGGTCTGTAACAAGACAGACAACAAAAAAGATCCAGGAAATGTTTTTTGACAAATAGATTCCTTTACCAGGCATAGTAATACAGAACTGTAATTTGACGAGATTCAATCAAACAAAAAACTCTAGCTCTTAACACCCACAAACATTAGGAAAATAAAGGAGGACTCAAAGAGTATCTAAATTTTGTGCTTTGAGCTTATATCTAACTTGAAGTACCAGATACTCCCCATACACCTCAAAATTTACCCCCCACTTTTCACACATTCCAATATCCTGGCCATAAAAAGATATGAATACCAAACAGTGCATTTATTAAAAATAGAATACTACAAAGAACACTTCACAGCATTTTAATACCATGCAAATCATTGATCTTAAAGATAGTACACCTCTACCTCGATATAAGGCTGTCATCGAGAGTCAAAAAAATCTTACCACGTTATATGTGAAACCACATTATATCCAATTTGATTTGATCCGCCAGAGCGCACAGCCAGACCCCACCCCCGGAGCGCTGCTTTACCGCGTTATATCCGAATTCATGTTATATTGGGTGGTGTTATATCCAGGTAGAGGTGTATATAAAATGGAAGTTACTGGAAATATTAAAACATACTATATGTTAATTCACAAATTATTTTCCAATAGTGAACCACCAACAGGAAATGTTCCTAAAAGGATTCTGTGATGGAAGGCTTGGAGGCCCTGTATCACCCCGCAGCAACTGACAGGGGTCACCATGAGCCCAGAAATTGAGAAACTGCAGGCACGCACACACTTGACTGGGGGCGCTTGTGAGAGGTGGGTGCCACCCCTTTACAGATTCACTATCATGGTTAAGCCTTTCTTTGCTCCTTCTACAATAGCCTGCAGGCCAGTGTGACAGTCTGTATGAGAACACACCAGTTCACAATCAAAGATGTAAATAATGAATCTTTGTTTACTATTTTCACTATGAAAAGTTTCTCTGTTACAGAAGGATGTTTGTTTTTATTGTGTTTTATGTACTTTTCAGGTAGAGAGTTTCTCCATATTTGAAGATGGCCTGAAAATTTTCAATACTCTTTTGAACGGGTGGTACATGAAAAAAGTTAACTCCATAGTCTGCCTCAGATGGCATGTCCAGTAAAGGTATTCATTCTGCTACTTAGCATTTTACTAGTCTTTCCACAGGTGCTTAACATACATTTCTACAACTCTATTATACTATTAGACCTTGAGAGTGGTGCCTTGTAGTCTCACAATTAAGTCCTTACAATTCAGTTACATTGTAAAAAGCAACTTGATAAAAAAATACCACTGTGAGGTACTAAGCTTATTGTCTCAATTACTTTCATATCACAGGTACTCGGTTTATAAATAAGATGGATTTTTCTAACTATTAGCTCTGCAAATGGCTAGCTAGTCTATCGCTAGCTCATGCATCATCACCAGAAGATTCTGGAATTAGCAGTTAACTAACAATACTGCTGAGTAATAGGGTGCCATTTTACATGGTAACTAATCTAAGCATAACTGTACTTTAACATTACCAAGCAGCTATAAGTAAATAGAAAATAAGCATTACACAAGATCACTGACAGAACATGAGGATATATACATTTCAATATGGGACTACTTATAGCTTTGACTAAGAAGAATTTGTTTACTTACCTATGTTTATTTTATTTGATTCTCCACTTTTTCCAGACTCCTGTTTTAAGAAAAGAAAAAACCATGAGGATGCCGACAAAAATTCTAATGTTTGCATAGAGATCTAAATAATGAAGTGTTTACCAGGTTCTATCTGAATTCTTAGCATGTTTTAACACACTCTAGGATAAAAAAAACTAGTGTAAAGTCTTTCAACCCTCAGGGACAGCTATTTAATATAATAAGGACATCTTCTATATGGTCATACAATGACCGAGGCAAGGTATTTGCATATTTAAAGAATTATTGAAAAGCATTATATAATGCTTATTTCTGACAAATCTAATTATGGAGGAATTTGTTATTACTGTAAGCATTTTACTTTTTTTAAATGTCCTTCGTGGATACCTACTGTGACTAAACATATAAAAAAGTACAAAATACAGAAAAAAATCATAGCAAATTCAGGAACACCTCATTCACATGTGATCAGCTACCACATGTCTATTGCGATAAACAAGGTGGATGAGGTAATACCTTTTATTGGACCAATTTCTGTTGGTGAGAGAGAAGCTTTCAAGCCACAGAGCCCTTTTTCAGGTCTGGGAAAGGTACTTCCAGCATCACAGCACAAGGCAAGGTGGAACAGAGGGTTTAGCTTAAGTACACCTCTACTCTGATATAACGCGACCCGGTACAAAACAAATTCAGATATAATGCAGTAAAGCAGCGCTCCAGGGGGTGAGGCTGTGGACTCCAGCAGATCAAAGCAAGTTCAATATAATGCAGTTTCACTTATAACGCAGTAAGATTTTCTAGCTCCCGAGGACAGCATTATATCGGGGTAGAGGTGTAGTTAGCACATATTGTAAGGGAACATTCAAGGTAAAGTGGTCTGTTAACACCTCTGCAGTCAGAGGACAAAAAGAGGGGTTTAGTGGATTACAGATTGTTGTAATAACCCATAAATGCAGTGTCTCTGTTCAGTGAATAGTTTTTAGGGTCTATCAGAGTAATGAATTTAAGCTTGCAGGCTCGTCTTTTGAAAGCATTGTATAAATTTCCTTTGAGGATGAGGACTGATAGGTCAAATATAGTGATCGCTCTGTGAAAAAACAATGAGGAGTCCTTGTGGCACCTTAGAAACTAACAAATGTATTTGGGTATAAGCTTTAGTAATCCACTTCATCAAGTGCATGGAGTGGAAAATACAGTAAGCAAATATAAACATACAGCACATGAAAAGATGAGAGTTGCCTTACCAAATCAGGAGTCAGTGCTAACGAGGCCAATTCAATTAGGATGGAAATGCCCATCCCAACAGTTGACAAGAAGGGTGAGTATCAACAGAGGGAAAAGTATTTTTTGTAGTGACCCAGCCACTCCCAGTCTTTATTCAGGCTTAATTTGATGGTGTCAAGTTTGCAAATTAATTCCAGTTCTGCAGTTTCTTGTTGAAGTCTGTTTTTGAAGTTTTTTTTTGTTGAAGAATGGCAACTTTTAAGTCTGCTATACAGTGCCAGGGAGATTGAAGTGCTCTCCTACTGGTTTTTGAATGTTACAATTCTTGATGTCTGATTTGTGTCTGTGATATTTCCCCCTGGTGTTATGTGGACCGGTGATCTGCTAGGCCTCTCCAATCCTTGGATCTGGAAGCCAGCCTTACCCTGCTCTGCTGTGGGAACCCTCACTCCTGGGCTATTCATGCACAGCCTCTGGCATGTAAGCTCTTGCAAGCGAATGACACTAGCCAATATCTCCGGTCCCAGAAACAACCCTAGGAACCTCCGTCTTGCAGTGTCAAGTTATGCCTGCAGGACGCTGTTAAACTGACTAACTTATATAAGCTTGCAAAGAAATAGACATGTACCAGGCTTGTTATTCCAAGGGGAGCTTCTGACACACTTCAAACCAAATGCATTGCTTCAGGTAGAATAAACAAATGTATTAACTATAAAGATAGATCTTAAGTGATTAGAAGTCAAAGCATAACAAGTCAGATTTGGTCAATGAAATAAAACCAAAAGCTATTCTAAGCTGATCTTAACACTTTCAATGTCCTTACAACCTTAGGTGTTTCTCACCTAGCTGGTCACTTTTCAGTCATGCTCTCCCCTTTGATCAGAGCTTCAGTCACTTGGTGGTGGTGGTGTCTGTAGATGTAGGTGGAAAAGAGAGAGCTGGCAAAATGTCTCTCCTTTTTTTTTTTTTTTTTTTAAACATGTCCTTTCTTTCCTCTTGGCTTTGCCCCCTCCCCACCCCGCCTCAGAGTCAGGTGAGCATTACTTCATCACAGTCCCAGACTGCCAAAGGGAAGGAGGTGACTCCCTTGAGGGTCTAACAGATTCTTTTGCTGCTGCCTAAGCCAGTGTCCATTTTTCCTGTAAGGCTGGGCTGGGCTTGTCCCATCCATGCCCTGACAAGGTCTGAACTGCCTCTCTGTTCTTGGAGAGTTTTTGCATGCGCTTGCTTTAAACCATGAGGATACATTTTCAGCCTCATAACTATATACATGAAATTATAAGCTATAACCTTATAATAACATTACTGTAACAATCACTATAACATCACTATAACAACCATGCTCTGTGCATTATGAGCCTTCTGAAGACACCCAACATAATAAACTTTGCATTGGATACCACACAATCATTTTATAAAGATGAACATAGTGGTGTAGGGTGTTCCACCGAGATACAGAGCATCACACCTCCACTCTTGTTTGCTGCAAGAGGGTTAGTCACTGACTATCTCAAAGGCAGTTCTTTTTTATAGTTCTCTTGGCATCCAGTCATTAAAGCAATTAGGCAGCATGCCTCAGCTTCCCCATTCACACACAGCAAACCAGGTTGGTTTTTTTTTTTTATGGTTTCTCTGCTGTGATAAGCTTTAAATCTGTTTGCAGGTATTAACTGAGAAGTAGCATTATCATAAGGTTTAACATCCATGTTGAAATTCTTACCCCAAAACTTAACATTAGTAAGTGTAGTTTGAGGTTAGTTTGTTCATTACCCATGGTGTCCTTGTCATAGTATTCTATCCCCAATCTGCACCTTAGCATCCAAAATATTGGGGTACCAGCATGAATTCCTCTAAGCTTAATTACCAGCTTAGATCTGATAAGCTGCCACCACCCAAAAATATATAGTGTTTTGGGGCACTCTGGTCCCCCTAAAAACCTTCCCTGGGGACCCCAAGACCCAGATTCCTTGAGTCTTACAACAAAGGGGAATAAACCATTTTCCCTTCTCTCCCTCTCCCAGGCATTCCGTCCCAGGCCTATCCTGAGAGAGTAGACAGATTCAAGCTTCGTGAATCTAAACAAAGGGATTCCCTTCCCCTCCCTTCTTTCTCCCTATCTACCACCACTTCCGTGGTAAGTACAGACTCAATTCCTTGAGCCTCAACTAGGGAAAAAATAAACAGGTCTTAAAAGCAAACATTTCTTAATAAAAAGAAGAAAAAAAAAAGTAAAAAGTTGTCTCCGTAATCTAGATGGTAAATATTACAGGGTCTTTCAGCTTATAGACACCAGAGAGAAGCCTCCCCCCAGCAAAAATACAATTTAAAATACTTCCAGCAAACTACACATTTGCAAATACAGAAAACAATTAAAAGACTATAACCGCCTTTCTACTTAATACTCACTCTTCTGAAGAGACTGTAGCAGGGAGATTGGCAAGAAAGCTGGTTGCATGTCCAGTCCCTTTCAGGACCCAGAGAGAACAAAGCAAAACCCAAAAACCACAAACAAAGGCTTCCCTCCACCGAGATTTGAAAGTATCTTGTTTCCTGATTGGTCCTCTGGTCAGGTGTTTTTGATTCCCTGTTTGTTAACCCTTTACAGGTAAAAGACATTAACCCTTAACTATCTGTTTATGCCAGTCCTTTGACTCTCTTCCATGTAATCAGTCACTGGCTTCTCTTTCCCTCCAGTGTTTCCCTTTGTGCAGGCTCTTAATTTAATCATGTTTCTGGTATTCAGATATCTCAGGGTCTGGTAAGATAAGGGTCCAGAAGGATCCTGCACATTGGCTGGTCCTTTGGGGAGCGGTCTCCTAACCCCAGGACTGTACATATGTAGGAAATCCAACTCCCCTTTTGGGGTTACCCTGTGTTCCTGCCCCCCCCAGCACTGAGTCCTTCCCTGCCCCCAAGAGGGCTGTGATCTGTGCTCTCTGGGCTAGATGTATTTACCCTTTGAACAGATTCACCCTTTCCCAGCAGCTTTCCCATAACTGCTCTCCGTCTCTCACCAGCCTGGGGAAAGCATCCACCCCCCTCTGTGAGTTGGGTCATTTGTCTTCTGGCAGACTACCACCTGGCAATTTCCTGCTCTCAACTCTCTGCTGTTACAGGTGTTGGTGCTGCATCTTGATGTAATGAGAGACAGTTACTTTCCAAAAAAATTATCAGGAATAGCACCCTGAAAAATTGGGACCTGGATTGAGGTACCCTCCACCAACCCTTTCTCTGTCCCAGAGAAGTCAGCTGTGCGACCGCTCCCCCTCCAGGACGTCAGTTACACAGTTCCTTCTCAAAACCTGGGTCACAGGCTGAGTGCACAGATGCTGACCCAGCCATCCTGCTAGTGTCCTGGGCATCCTGCCCCAAGGGACTAGTGAGGGGACATTCCTGTACTCCCACTATTCCTTCCCCAGTTTCCTTCTCTGAGCCCCCTCCTTCAGCTGCAGAACTCTGCCAGCTAACAACCGGGACAGTTTCTTTAATCACTGACAACACCTCTCCTCCCCCTGTGCCTGACGGCATGTTGCCTTCTGCTGGAGAGGAGCAAGTCTCAGCCTCTCCCATACTTGGAAGCACCCTGCCTCCCTGTGTTACAGAGGCCTGGTCTACACTGGGGGGGAGGGAGTGGGGGTCGATGTAAGATATGCAACTTCAGCTACGAGAATAGCATAGCTGAAGTCAACGTATCTTAGTTTGACTTACCTCCCGTCTTCACGGTGTGGGATCGGCGGCCGCGGCTCCCCTGGCGACTCCGCTTCCGCCTCTCGCCCTGGAGGAGTTCCGGAGTCAACAGGAGCGCGTTCAGGGATTGATTTATCGCGTCTAGATGAGACGCAATAAACAATCCCCAATAGATCGATCACTACCCACCGATCTGGCGGGTAGTGTGGATGTACCCAGATTCACAGGAATCCTCACCCACTTCAGTCATTTCTGAGATCCCTTGCCCCTTTTCTGGGCTCTCCTCTGGGACACATTTCTCTATGCTCCTGTTAAGAATATAGAGAGAAGGGTAGCATAAAATCCCTCGGCAGCTATACTGAATCGCCTTACCTGTGAGGGCTTAAGCAGTTCAAATAACCTAGCTGGCACCTGACCAGAAGGACCAATGAGAAAAGAAGATGCTTTCAAATCTGGGTTGAGGGGAGAGGTTTTGTTTGAGCTCTCTCTGTTGTTCCCTCTCCAGACGGAGGGAGAGACCAAACAGGTGCAACATCTCCTGAAAATATACCTGGAATAATAGATCTAAAAATCACAGAAATTGTAAATAGGGCAAGGAAATGTGTTAGGTTATCTTTTGTTTTGACTTGTGAATTTTTCTGTACTATAGTGGTAGTTTTATTCCTGTTTTTGTACTGTAAAGCTGAGCCCAGGGGGGAATCCTCTGTGTTTTAAATCTTACTACCCTGTAAAGTTACCTTCCATCTTGATTTTGCACGTGTGATTCTTTAATTTTTCTTTATAAATAAAGTTCTTCTTTTAAGAGCCTGATTGATTTCAGTGTCCTGAAGACAAAGAGTCTGGTCTGTGCTTACATTGCTAAGGCAATTGGTTGGTATATTATTCTCAAGCCTACCCAGGAAAGGGGGGGAAGAGGCTTGGGGGGATAGGGATGCCAAGTGACCCTTCCCTGAATTTTTGTGTAAATCACCTGGTGGTGGTAGCAATATCGTCCACGGACAAAGAAAGGAATTTGTGCCTTGGGGAAATTCTAACCTAAGCTGGTAGAATATAAGCTTAGGGGTCTTTCATGCAAGTCCCCACATCTACACCCCAGAGTTTAGAGTGTGTGGGGGGGAACCTTGACAGCTCCCTAGAGCCGGTTTTGCCTCTGGTTCAGCTGTGACCTGCTGGCAGCTAACAACCTGGACAATTCTCTCCCTGGCAGGCATTACACCCCCATCCTGTCCTGATGTGGTGTTGCCTCCAGCTGCAGTGCAGGAGTTGGTCTCAACCACCCTCCCACCTGGAAGCACACTGCTTCTCCCGGCTGCAGAAGAATCAAGGAGACTCTCTCCCATTCTCTCAGCAGTTCCTTTCCCTTGGGAGTCCCAGCATAACACTCCCTCCTGCTGTAGGAAAATACTTTAACCTGAGCTAAATGGAAAAAATCATTACCAAGGAGCAGGTCGAATAGGAGGTATTCTATTACCCCCCACCCCAGTCAAAACACTTTCCAAACCATATGGATTTTAGCTATTGGTATGAGAAATCTGCTTTCGCCCACCCCTACAATCTCTGCCATTTGGCCAGGCAACATACTGGCCTTTGGGACCACACTCTGCTTAACCAGAGAGATCTGGGCCCCTGTATCCCTCTGCCCCAATATTCCCTGTCATCAGTTTGAACAGCCTTCACATGCTCCATATCTGGTACTGCAAAGGCTAACCACACAGAACCAGTGTAATAGGTTTCAATTGCTTGGGGGTGGGGGAGGATTTCTGTGTTGAGGACAGCAGAACTAACATGAGCTATTGTTTGCCTGCTTCCTCCTAGCACAGGGCATTTATTCCTCAGGCGATCAACGGAATTACACTGATAGCATCTTTTTTAACAATTACTATAACATCACTATAACAACCATGGTCAGTGCATTATGAGCCTTCTGAAGATACCCAGCATGACAAACTTTGCACTGGATACCATACAATCATTTTATAAAGATGAACATGGGGGTGTAAGGTGTTCTTCCGAGCTACAGAGAGTCACAGTGTCCATTTATTCTTTTGCACAGAGATTGTCTGGTTTGGCCAACGTACATGGCAGAGGGACATTGCTGGCACATGAAAAGTGTTCACTCACAAGTGACGTGGTGTTTTCATCTTATTTTCCTGTGTAATCTGAGGGTATTGTGATTATCTGATTTCACACACATAGCTGCTATTGGGACATTTAGTGCACTGTATGCAGTACACCACATGTGATAGGCATGTGTAGAACCCATGGATCTTGAAAGGTGTGTTGAACATTGCAGCAGAGGAGATAGGAGTGCAGGTTTTGGATCTGTTGCTCTGGCAGGGTCTAGTGATGCTTTGAGTGAAAATCATAGAAGATTAGGGTTGGAAGGGACCTCGGAATGTCATCTAGTCCAACCCCTGCTCAAAGCAGAACCAATCCCAATTAAATCATCCCAGCCAGGGCTTTGTCAAGCCTGGCCTTAAAAACCTCTAAGGATAGAGATTCCACCAACTCCCTAGGTAACCCATTCCAGTTCATCACCATCCTCCTAGTAAAATAGCTTTTCCTAATATCCAACCTAGACTTCCCTCACTGCAACTTGAGACTACTGCTCCTTGTTCTGTCATCTGTCACCACTGAGAACAGCCTAGGCTCCATTCTCTTTGGAACCCCCTTCAGGTAATTGAAGGCCACTATCAAATTCCCCACATTCTTCTCTTCTGCAGACAAATAACCCCGGTTCCCTCAGCCTCTCCTCATAAGTCATGTGCCCCAGCCCCCTAATCATTTTCATTGCCCTCCACTGGACTCCAATTTGTCCACATCCTTTCTGTAGTGGGGGACCCAAAACTGGACGCAATGCTCCAGATGTGGCCTCACCAGTGCTAAATAGAGGAATAATCACTTCCCTCGATCTGCGGGCAACGCTCCTATTAATGCAGCCCAGTGTGCCGTAGGGTGACCAGACAGCAAGTGTGAAAAATCAGGACAGGGAGTGGGGGGTAATAGGAGCCTATATAAGAAGAAGCCCTAAATATTGGGACATCTGGTCACCCTAACGTGCCATTAGCCTTCTTGGCAACAAGGGCACATTATTTACTCATATCCTGCTTCTTCTCCAGTTGATGTGTCTTGATCTGTGAGGAGCCTACCTCAACAATTAAGTGGGTGAAACTAGACAATCACTATGCTCACGTATGAAATCTCATAGGAAAATAAGACAAAAACACCATATCACTGTTGGTGAACGCTTTTCAGAATCTGACATATCAGTCCTCATCTTCAAAGGAAACTTACATCGCACTTTCAGAAGACGAGCCTAGGACCTTATGTACTCTGACAGACACTAAAAATCATGGACTGAACAGAAACACTGAATTTATAGGTTATTACAAAAATCTGTAACCCACTAAATCCCTCTTTTTGTCTTATGACTGCGGAGGTGTTAATGGACAACTTTACCTCGAATGTTCCCTTACAATATGTGCTAACTACTTAAGATAAACCTTCTGTTCCACCTTGCTGTGTGCTGTGATGCTGAAAGTACCTTTCCCAGACCTGAAGAAGAGCTCTATGTAAGCTCAAAGAATTCTCTCTCTCACCAACAGAAGCTGGTCAAATAAAATATATTACCTCACTCACCTTGTCTCTCTAATATTCTGGGACTGACACAGCTATACCTACATTGCATATTGAGATAAACAACATTCTTAAAGAAAACCCCTAAATCCATGTTACATCACAGAGTTCAAAGAAATACAAAAAGGCTGCTGCAGCTGCCCAAATAAATCTCCATAATTTCATGTCATCATATACATTTGTGATGGAATTTTAGCTGCATGCTTAGAAACAGAGTAGTGACATTACAGCATCACCGAGGAAACCAAGATGTAAGTTCTAAAAATATCTGGGGCACTTATTCAACTGATTCTGAATAAGTTGAAGACTGATTCGAAAGAGCATGTGCTTGAACTCAGCTGGCTGATAGAGATTAGGGGCTTGTCTACACTGGCAATTTACAGCGCTGCAAATTTCTCACTCAAGGGTGTGAAAAAGCACCCCCCTGATTGCAGCAAGTTCCAGCGCTGTAACATGCCAGTACAGACAGTGCATCAGAGCCGGAAGTTATGCCCCTCGTGGAGGTGGTTTTCTTAAAGCGCGCTCTGCCACGACCACACAAGCCATGTTAAAGCGCTGCCGCAGCAACACTTTAGTGTTGTCAGTGTATACTAGCCCTAAGTTTAATAGCAGCTTGGGCTTCCTACAAAAGTTCTAAAAAGAAAAAAGTCCCAGTTGGCACAGTTTCTCACTGATAGCACCTCTTCATTGCTTCAGTTTCCCCACAAGTAAAATCAAGATAAATATCTATTTCACAGAGATAGAATAAGGTTTAACTGTTTATAAAGTGTTTTGAGATTCTCAGACGGAACGGATTAAGTACACAAGCACTGTTTGTTTATTGTAAAACAGTGACCTTATTTTTAATTCCTCTACCATTGTGTCTGTTAATTCCTGACTACAAATAGACCAACCCCCCATGATATTCTTTATCATTTTTCATTTTATTTTTTGGGAATTTTGTTTTATCAACAGAGGGAAGGGAGATGTGTCAGGTCCTCCCCCTTAGGGGATGGGAGGCTCTGGAGGATGAAGGGTGGGGGATTGCAAAGCGAGGGGTGGCCAGACTGAAGCTGAGCAGCACTGCAACTCTGTGTATGGAGTTCACAAACTCCTGAAACGGGGAGTAAGGCCAAGCCTCATGGGACAACAGCCACAGGAGCCATAGGCCGAACCTGCTGATGCGGCAGGTAAACAAACTGGACCGGCCCGCCAGGGTGCTTACCCTGGTGAGCCGCGTGCCAGAGGTTGCCGACCACTGCTATAGAGTTAGGTCAACTTAAGGCAGTTTGCGTCAATCTAATTATGTAAGTGTCTACGCTACAACATTGCTCCCACTGATGTAAATTGTCCACTACACCAACCTAATAACTCCACCTCCACCAGAGGCATAGCACTTAGCTCGATGTAGTTAGAGTGATGCATTGTTTGTGTTATTTACACAGCCAGAAGCCAGCCACTCTGGGGCAGGGCTGCTCCAGCTGTCAGTGCCCCACACAGTTAAGTTAGTGGAAGCACTCCTGGTGAGGACACACAACACTGACAGTGGGGTCATAGTGTGGTCATGAACCACTGCAGTAATTACTGCAATGGCTGTACATCAACCTAACTTATCTTGACTTAATTTTGTAGTTGAGACAAGGCATTAGTCTAGTTTCCAGAAAACAGGTATCCACATTGTAAAACACACCTTCACAACTGTCACCCTCAGTAACAGTGTCAGCAAAGTAGTCAAGGGCAGAATAGTCTTTTGATGATAGACCTTCCACGCAGATGTATGATGCACATACAACCTTGCTCTCCGACACAACTGTTAAAGAGCATCTGGAGGAGACACTTACCCTTTCTGGACATACAGCCCTCAGACTCAAAATAATTTGTAAAAACAAACAAACAGGGCAAAAGCTGATAGCTGTTGGTGGTTGTTCTTAAAATTAAAATTAACACTAACATCATGCATTTGATTTGTTAGTTTGATCTATAAACCTAATAAAAAGAGCATTCATCTAATTCTCTGGGCATCCTTAACTGATTTTTTAAAAATACACTAAAATAAGCAGACCCAACAATTCCCCCAGCTCAACTCAAATTCACAGCCTCAACATAAACATAACAAATTAATCAACCACGTATAAAATCCCCACAGTCCAACACCTACCATACCCAATACATTTCATAAGCCAAGGAGAAAGATAGGCCTGGCGCATGAACATAAACAAAAACAGAAGTTTAATTTCATTTGTAATCCATAATGCTTCTATCCTGGACGTGTGCCTCTCAGCCTAGCAGTAAGCCATCCTCTAACTCTCTCAGATATGTCTACACTACAGCTGGGAGCGGTGATTTCCAGTGCAAGTAGACAGACTCACTCTAGCATGCTCACCTTAAACTAGCATGCTAAAAACAGCAGTGTGGATATTGTAGCACTGGCAGCTGCTCAGGCTAGCCGCCCAAGCATGCTAACTTGAAGTGAGCTAGCACAAATCTGTCTACCTACACTGGAAATCACTCCTCTCAGCTACAGTGAGACATACCCTCAGGTGCCCTCCATAATGGGGGCAATATTGGTCTTTGTAGCCCCTTCTCTGACCTTGAGTTAGCCCTCATCCACAATATTAAAAGAAAAGCCAGTTGAGGAATTTTCTCTAAAGAGTAAGTTCTTTCAGGGGTCACAGACGGATAGTGGTTGCTTATTATAAATTGATAGAACAGTATTTACAGTATGTCATTTTAAGTACAGGAATGTCCTCCAAAACTGCCAGGTAATTCAAGTTTTTACTGGTGAGCACACAGGGTTGTATGGTGAAGCTTGGCACAGTTGTCACCTGTGCCATTTCGGTTCTATAGAGGATTACAGTCTACAGAATTCTCAAGAGAGCACTTCTATAGGGATTAAATTAATTTAAGTGAAGTTTTTGGAATTCTAACTTAATGGGAAGAACTTCATAATGAGCATGACAAGTAAAGAGTATACTCTGGAAAGTGACAGAAGAAAGCAGCAGAGAATCCTGTGGCACCTTATAGACTAACAGACATTTTGGAGCGTGAGCTTTCGTGGGTGAATACCCACTTCGTCAGACGCAGGACAAGTGGGTATTCACCCACGAAAGCTCACGCTCCAAAACATCTGTTAGTCTATAAGGTGCCACAGGATTCTCTGCTGCTTTTACAGATCCAGACTAACACGGCTACCCTTCTGATACTTGACAGAAGAAAGATTTCCATTGTTTCTTTTAGTTCTATGTTTGACTGAGAAGTTACATTGGAAGTAGCCAAACAAAAAAGCAACTGATGGTAATAAAAATGTGATGACTTATCTTTCATACCAGAATGCATGTATGTCAGTACATCAAAAGTTTGTGGTACAGAAATTTGAATTTATTAAGATTAATGCTGGAGTAGCAATTTTATATCCAGTAAAAATTAAGATTTATAAATACATTAATTAGGTCTTTGACTGTGATGATGCCAAGAGATTACTGGATGCAAATTCTTCAGCTGATTAAGAATAAAAGATAGATATTGCTCACAGAGTCTGTTCCTGACTAATTAGCTTTTGGTTCTGGTTTTTTGTTGTTTTTTTTAAAACCCAAAACCTAGCAATTTTGTTATTCAACTAAATGGGGCCACGGATGGCTTTACCTGAACTTAAGAGTTACTTATGTGGTGCTCTCACAATGTAAAAATTAGATATTCAAGTTTTATTTGCACAGTGGCATGCACAGAAATATGTCAGATTTAATTTAGTAGAAAGGCACCCATTTGCTCCTCAAGTTATTCCATATTATTCAAAATCAACAAAGAAGTAAAACGTAACACTTCTTATCCCCACTCACCAAGCAGGTGTACGTACACACACACACAAAATGAAGAGTGGGAGGAGCTCTGTGTTGATAGTGTTGGGTGTTCAAAATGTACTTGGATAACTGTCAACTGCTGTTTACACCAACTACTAAAAATAAAATTTTAAATATAGATTAAGGTTTTTACTCTACATTTAAAGGAGTACTGGAAAGGAAAAATATTTCTGTCCTCCAATTACTTAATACACCTCTACCTCGATAAAACGCTGTCCTCAGGAGCCAAAAAATCTTACCGCATTATAGGTGAAACCGCATTATATCGAACTTGCTTTGATCCACCGGAGTGCACAGCCCTGCCCCTCACTGGAGCACTGCTTTACTGCATTATATCCAAATTCGTGTTATATTGGGGTAGAAGTGTACAATAACTTTATTTACAGAGTGACTCCTTGTCATGCCAAAGCACTCCGCTTACTGTACAAAAAAACCTACCTAAACATGTGATAATGAAAGACTTTAACTGACATAACCAACTGGCAAGACAGAAGAGGAAGACAGAGTAGGAAAGCAGCTACCACAATATGTGATCAGTACCACAAAATGGTAGAACTTGACAGCTTTAGGTCTCAGCAATGCAGATTTGGAGACTTCCATAAGCCAATTGCATATACACTAAATTTATGTCTAAGCTGTAAAACAAATTTTAGAAGATATCTGTTAGAAAAACAGATTGTTAATGAAATAAAGGCATAACTCTTAAAATACAAATATCAAAATATATTAGATCCAGTTTAAGAAAGGGACTGAAATGAATAAAATCAATATAGGACTAGATGTGGTCATTCTAAGAAAACTTTGGGTGGGAAAAGCTGCAAGATAGAGGCTCTAGAAAAGTGGTATTACTAACGATGTGCTTGGTGCCTCAGAGAAAATAAGACAGCATTAGGTCCTGGTTCCAATGAAGTCAATGACAAAGCTCTCACTGAGTTCAAAGGGGTCAGAATTTTACCCACAGTCTCTGCCCCAAAGATTTTATAATCTAGATGGTACATTACTGTTGGGACAGAATTAGAATTTACTACCTGTGATACCAGTTGCTCAATCTGTTCCTTTGCATCTTCAGCAGCTACACTTATAGCCAAACCTGGGGGGAAAAAAGCAAAAAAAATATTTTTTCAAAATACAGTAGTCGATCATTGCATTGGACAAAGTTCGATCTATATAGGACAAGAAAGCAATTTAGGTAATAGAGTCACTTAATGTGGAGAATATTTGTGATAATCTTTTCAACCATTAGACAATCTGCTGTTCGAGAAGCTGCACTGCTGTAGCCTGAGAATTTTGCTATCATACATCTCTGAACAGAAAATTGTTCTTTGATGTGAGGCCAACTGATTTTGGCTTCAAGTCAAAATAAATCTCATTAAAAAAAGAAAAAAACATCTGGCCAGTCCAATGATTCAGATGATAGTACAATGTGCTATCATATGGGAGGACCTAGATTTCACTCTACCCTGAGGTTAAGGGTTGTGTTTATTATACAGAAGACCCACTGGATATTCAGCGTGAAGGCGAGTTCATACACAAACTCTCTGAAATACTGTCAGGAGCTGGCATAAAACTGTCATAATCGAAGAGGGCCATAATATTTCTTGGTCACTTACTCTAAACAGCAGTATAGCGGTTTCTAATGCATGGGGAAAGGAGGTCCAATCAGAAATCAGCAGGGATGAATTGAGGCCCAGGCTCCCAATTTGGACTGACCTAATATTATCTTGCGTCCCCGCCCATTGATAAGTTAAAACTGCCTTAGGGGCACACATGTCCACATTAATAAAAATATTTTTTTCAAATGTTAAATACTTAAACTTTAGAAGAAAATTAATTTTTATGCTCCCTTCTCAATGTAACCTTTTAGTCAATTATGTCTCAGTTTACCTGCCTGTAAAATGAGGATATTTATCTTAGGGGGCTGAGATGCTGTTAAGATTTTTTAATTGAAGGTGACAGAGAAGCGAAGAGTATTCTGAACCAAAACTGCTATAATTTAAGGAAGGCTCCAAAGACTCCACTCAGCCTAGTCACTTATTACACAATTACTGTTTCCCTTGACACTGACAAAGCCTTCTTCTGGGTCAGATGTAGTTTCTTATTGCAGCTTTTAAACATATATAGTCTGGAATGAATTTTTTTATAAAGAGTAGCTATTCATTTTTTAATCTACTTAGACAGAATACTAGTAAACAGTATCCCCACTAGGCATCTTGTAATTTTGGAGGAGGACTAGGCAGGATTGTCCCAACTCCTGCTTTTTCATCTCTGGTTATCCATAGTCCTGTACCCTTTAAATTAGAGCCCAACTGTCAGTAAATATCTAAGAGTTGTATTTCATGACATCCCAGCTACTGCTGAAACTAATCTCTAACTCATACCAGTAAAGACAAGAAAACATTGGTAAACAGCCACCCCAAAACATCTAAGAGGGAAGACTTGATTTCATTTAGACTCCAGTTCTTTCAGGGATTACGCATGGGAGGACACGTGGGATTCAACGGGACTTTCCATTAATACAGGGATCTACCGGCACAATGTTACTTATTTTCAAATCAGAAACTAAGAAATCATTTTGCACTTCTGTTTTGAAAGGACACAATGTGTTTTGAGAACTCCAGTGTTTTCTAATGAACAACAAAGGCTACACTACCATTTTTGTCAGCATAACTTATGTCGCTCAGGGGTGTGAAAATACACACACCCCTGAGCGACATGAGATATACCGACAGAGGCATCGGTGTGAACAGCGCTATGTCGGCAGGAGAGCTGCGTTGGTTCAGCTGTGCCGCTCTAAGCTCACTAATACAGACATTGCCAAACACTAATTTTATACCTCTCTGAAAACCTCAAAACCTTATCCTCTGTCCACTGCATGAATCAAAATAACTGCATTTGGAGCACTACACAAGGAATACCTCGCATAGGCAAAATAGCTCCATATCCTCTATTTGACAGAATTCTAATTTCAAGATCAATGCAAGAAATCATCTTTTGGGAAATTTAATATTCGCAAGGCATTAACTTGAAGATGTATCACCAGGTAAATTGTGTTGCTTTGCATGACTGCAACATAAATATTGAGTTTCATTATTCTTGATTTCTAACACGCTGGTGAGGGGTTGCATAAAGAGATGTGACTTTAACATGCAACCAAGACTGAAAAGAAATACTTCCTCTCTCAGACCTTTAAATAACTCATGCAACACACTTTCTGAGATTAATATTTTATAAATCTACAGGATCCTTGAAACAAATCAAAGCTTAGACAGCTAACCTGGAAAAAAGACCTAGACTGTGCTATACCCATGACAGCACAGAAAAAAATCTAAGGGCTTATATAGAGATGAAGTAGGTTATAAATCTCTCTTTTTTTATATTGTCAAAAGGTATGTGGATCCCACATCCCTTGCTAAATCTGTTATTCCCATCTCCTACTTCTGCTGTTCACCTGGGACACCAAAATTCACTTTTTGGACACAGTCCAGAAGAGTAATGACACTGGTAGTCTAAATACGTCACTATCCTTATTCTTGATAATTTTACATTCTCAGCTCTGCTCTTTTCCAACAGATAAGCACAAACATTTACTTTGTATCCTTCGTACTAAGCGAACTGGGAAGACTTTTCAAATATTCACATAGGCCACTAGTGGCTTCAGAGTTTAACATGCACAAATATTGAATTATCTTTTGGCAGACAGACAATCAGCAGAAAATGACTGCTCAGAGAATCTCTTAATACTCAGGAACCACTCCCTAGGTAGATTACTCAGTGCTGTGAAAAGAAGGCACAAGGCAGAGCCCAGCAGACTAGACTGTAAGCTCTTTGAAGTAGGGACTGTCTGACTGTTCTGTGCCAATGCGGTCCTGGTCCAACA
Source organism: Chelonoidis abingdonii (assembly GCF_003597395.2). NCBI lineage: Eukaryota > Metazoa > Chordata > Testudines > Testudinidae > Chelonoidis > Chelonoidis abingdonii. The sequence goes on from NC_133769.1 coordinate 325,560,239, forward strand.
CTGGGGCTCCTAGGCACCACCACAATACATATAACAACAATAACAGTGGCCTTTCTCCAAACATTGTCACAAATTCAGACAATTGCAGTATGTTTCATTTAATGTTTCTCAGAAGAGACCTATTGGGTGCTCCAAAACTCACAAGGACCCAAATGCCCACTCTGCCCTCCCAATTCCAGAAACACTTCCCCTAATGTTTGTCACCCAATATACATATACCACACGCACCCCTCTGAATAGTTACCATATTAAATGATCATCATAAAAGTATTAGGAAAAGAATTTGATTAGCCAGCGAATGTTCCAATTGTGGAGGCACCAAGAGAAACCACATAAGTCAAACTCATTAACCAATTTACCTTGCAGGCAATCTTTACAATTGTCTAAGAAAAAATAGCAAGGAAATCACATAAGTGTTACCTGCTATTTTAAGTTCACGTTTTTCATATTTCAAGTACTGTAGACTTTGACCTGGTTGGCACCTGTAGTTGTTTACGTGATTTGCACAGCAATCAGCCATAAGTTGAAAATATCAAGTTCAGTCCTCACCCTGTCTGGCTGGCTACCAGTAGCCATTCTGATTCTACTTCTATAGTAACTGAAGTTGAATAAGGTAAAGGACAGCAGAGCACTTTTAGACATTTAAAACCCTGTCCTCACTTTTACCACTATGATATCTGTTTCCTTTGATAACGGAAATGAAAATCAGAATCAGCAGAAAAAGTCAGACTCCTTGGTTTTCAGCCCATTCCCACCAAAATTGGAAATTGAAATCCGGGAAAGTAAAATAATCGCTTTTTAATTACTATAGATTTTTTTCTAAAGTTCCCCATTACAATGATGAAAATTGGGATGGGAAAGGTCACTGGCAGACAGTATTGGAGAGGGAAAGCTCTCACTTATCTTTTCCATTGCTCAACAGGTAAACAGCAGACTATTATAGAATCAAGGTTCATAATAATGTAAATGTAAAGAAGAACATTTTAAGTGTTCCCTTTTAGAAACAAGAGAAGCTTCCACACACTTAAAATGAGTAAAAATCTTTCATTTAAGTTATAAATATTTTAAAACATTTATAAGAGCAAAAGCATAGTCTAACCAGACCATACTAAAGCTTATACCAAGGGACCAAAGAACATTTATTATATCTTCCTCTTTGAGGGCCTGACTTCAGGGAGCTTTGAATCAAAGGGAGTCTTTCCAGCTGAGATGCTTTGCATCAGTCTTTTAATGAGCTAAGGGAAAACTGTGATATTATCCCTTATCTTATGAAAGTCTTTTCATGTGTTATTGTTTACATATGTCAGAAAACATTGTCAATAAACAGTTTTCAAAAATTTAAAATTCTTGGGAACAGCTAGGTTTAGAATGCTGAAACAGCTGATATTACTGCCTCTTGTAGGTACAGCATGCAAGACAGGGACTCCTCGGACTTTTACTAATTATCATTTAATGAAAAAGACATCCTTTCAACCTGGATCTCTCTTCTGGTGCCCTGTATTATTTTGCTGCCTTTGTCAGATTCTCACAGCACACCAGGGTTTATGGCTTGATATGTTTCCCAAAGTAACATCTACATTGCTGCTGTTACTCAGACAGATTGGGGTCTTCAATACTGAGACAACCCAGGAGCAGTAAAGAGGCAAAATAAATCAGTCTTATCTATTTACACTGAAGTTTCTATACCAGCTCTTCTTGACTGCTACTACCCTATTAACGTCAAAGGCTTCTAACCTAATCAGTAAAGAGCAAAGTCTCATTAGTGCTACAAACTTGTTAGGCCAGAGTTTTGAGAGGTACTGTGAGCTCCAGTACCCCAAACATTATGTAAGGCAATTAAAACAAGTCACATTTAATTTTTTAGGTTAGCCCCTTAAAGAAGCAATTGAGACATGTATGAAAAAATATTCAGGCTGAAGTCACCATTTTAAACTATTAAAAATTATTCCTTATATTGTTTACTATGTACACAATCTCTTTATATGAAAAATAAGATTGGGGGGTTTTGCGGGGAGGAGAGGGTCATTCTATTGTGCTTCTTTATGAAAAAGTCTTGAGCGCAAGACTAAGTATAAAACTATGTAAATATTTTTCTCCACTGTGCATGTTACCATCAAATATGTTTGGTAGAAGAAAGTTCTAAGACATCTTATTACCTTTACCCCTTTTTGGTAAAATGGCAATGCATAAGAATGTTTAACATTGTTGAGAAATATTCAACTTTCCTTCTGCCATCTCAAAAGCGCAGGATGCTTGTGAAAGAAGAGGCTGCTCTTAGCATAAAATAAAAGAATATTTCTAAGACTATGCAAACTAAGGTTCTGATCCTCCAATGAGCTCCATGAGAGCAGATCCCTAAACCCATACTGACACCCATTGACTTTAACTGGGTCCACACACCTACAATTTCATTGCCCTCTCCCCCTTTTAAAGTGAATTAATTTTTAAGGTATTTTTTTAAAAACTGACTGACTTTTTCCCCCTTACACATCAATAAACTTGAAGCTTCTATTCTAAGGCTGGGATGACAGTTTGGAGGAAGCGTGATTCACCTTCATCAGGAAAACTGTTTCAGTGAGATATTTACAGTTAAGCAAAATCCTTCATCCTGAGAGGGACTGAAATATGGCTTTAAAAAGAGACTGAGATAGTTTAACCCCAAAATGCAGTTATTTTAGTGAGGAAGATAAACTTTACAAGAAAGAAAAATCAGTATTTTTATTTCAGTTGAAAGTTTGTTTATATTTAAATATTCCCCTGCAAGGTCTGCAACCCCAAAATTGTGCTAGTGAAAAGGAACCAGATATCAAGGTTGGTTAAGAGCAAATTGACGATGCTATGTTATTCTCCAAGATCAGAGAAATTTTTTCAGAGCACAAATAATGGGGGAAAGAATAGATTTGGAAGAGTCTTTCATTTTTACCCACCCAAGGCAGTGGTTTCCAAACTGTGGTACATAGACCACTGGGCAGTGGAAAGTCCGCTGCTCACATGGGACTAACTCCCCTCTTTTAACTCCCATCTGCCAAACCCATATTACAGGTCAGGTAAACCACATTAACACTGAGAGAGCATTTCCCTTTTCATGTTAGCAATTGCTCCTTGCAATATTGATATATGGGGAGATGCTCCATGACACTTTTCTATATAAGAGGTGCTCCACACATCCTAAAAGCCCTGCAGCACCCCTGGCCTAAACGGCAATTTGGAATAGATGTAAGAATTATTTAGTTTTTAAAACACTTGACTTTTACTTGACTGGGTCCCCATCCAGCCTTAAGAGCTGGTAATTTCTCTAGGACTCTACCTAAAGGTTGTGGAATCCCCCTCACAGGAGGTTTTTAAGAGCAGGTTGAAGAAACACCTGTCAGGGCTGGTCCAGGTTTCCCTGGTACCGCACAGCGCTGGGGTTGGGGCTCCCCAGCAGGACCTTTCTGTCTGTGACTGAGCCTCTACGCAGCCACCAGTACTTCACAAACAGCACAAGGCACAACCCCGGCCCTGGCACCTCCTCCCGCCGCAGCCCGCGGGGCTGGGGCTCCGGGGGAGGAGGCACCCCCGAGGCTCCCCCGCCGGCCGCCAGACTAACTAAGGGAGGCTGCAGTCCCTTCCCCAGTGTCCAGGGAGCAGCCTGGGACCCTACCTCGCCCCGGCGCTCGCGGCCAGCAGCACCCCCGGGCGGCAGGCGAAGGGCTCCCGGCCCTCACCACCGAGCCTCCCGCCCGGCGCGGGACGCTCCGAGTCCGGGCAGTCACCGGCCGGCGAGCAGCAGAGGGCGCCGTGCGGGGCCCGGGGAGGCGGCTGCTCCATCCTTTCCCAGCCCATCCCACCAACAAACTTCGAGGAAGGAGGAACGTCCCTCCGCAGCCACTTCCCGCCCGCGGCTCCGGTGCCGCCCCCGCCCGGTCTCTCCCCCGCCAACAGCGCGCAGACCGAACCCCCCGGCCACTCACCGGGCGCGCAAAGCGGCGGCAGGAGCAGCAGCGCGGGGAGCAGCCAACAGCCGCCGCGCTCCCGAGGCATCCTGGCAGCGGCCGCAGCCCGCGCGGCGAGGGGAGCGGTGCGTCTGGCTCCCCGCCTCCCTCTGCGGCAGGAGCTCAAGCCCGCGGCCTCAGGGTGGTGCTTCTGCCGCCGCCAACCCGCCCCGCCTGAGCGCAACCCGGCGCCAGGAATCAGAGAGCAGCCGCGGCGCGTGAGAGACGCCATCTAGCGGGCGGCAGGGGGCAGGGCGGCCCCACGGAGCTCCACACACCCAGCGGCTGACGAGCTTGGCTCACCGACTCCACCTTCCTGCAGAGACCCCCCCCACTTACTCCCCGCACGTCCCTCTTTCCCTAGAGCCCCCTATCCTGCAACCCACACAGCCTCGAGACACCCCACCCTACTCCTCTACATCTCCCCAGAGACACCTCTATCCTAATCCCCATACCTCTCCCCTTCCCCCAGAAACCCCATCCTACATCCCCAACATCCTCAGACACTCTTTCCCTAGAGGCATCTCCATCCTGCTCCCCATACCTTTCCCCAGAGACCCCTGTCCTACACACCCCCAACATCCTCACACCCTTCCCCTCCAGACACCTCCATCTTATTCCCCATACTTAGACACCCCCATCCTGTACACCAACATCCTCACACCCTCTTGCCCCAGAGACACATTCATCCTACTCCCCACACCTCTCATCTTCCCCCAGAGACACCTCCATCCTACTCCTCACACCTCCCCCTTCCCCCAGACACCCCCATCCTACACCCCAGCATCCTCACACCATCTTCTCCCAGAGACACCTGCATCCTACTCCCCATACTTCAACCAGAGATCTCCCACATACTACTCCCCCACATCTCCTCAGTGACACCTCTGCACACACTTCCTATAGACACCTCCATCCTACTCCCCACTCCCCCAGAAGCTCTCCATCCTACATCTCCATCCTACTCCCCCACATCTCCCCAGACACTTCCATCCTACTCCCCACTCCCCTCAGAAACCCTCCCATCCGACACCCCCCACATCTTCACTCCCCCCAAAGACACCACCATCCTACACCCCTATCCAACTTCCCTCCACTCACCCCCCTCACATCCCTCAGTACCACTTAGAAACACCATCATCCAACTTCCCACCACACCACCAGCACCTCACACAGACCAGTCCCACCAAGCAGAGACATCCAGCATCCCCATATGCATCTCAGTTCTCCCTCCACAGATACCTAGCAGGGAGCAGCTACCATACATATCATTCTTCTACAGACACCTAGTAACTTTCACTCATAAGGAGGCTTGGAAGGATTAGATTTTGTATTCCTAAATGTCAGTATACATTAATTTCACCGCACACACACACAAACTGATGAAAAATATTTTCATCAATGATAATCAAAAGTTCTTCTTCGAGTGCTTGCTCATATCCATTCCAAGTAGGTGTGCGCGCGCCGCGTGCACGTTCGTCGGAAGAATTTTCCCCTAGCAACACCCGG
>NC_133769.1:325566802-325574810 GCF_003597395.2 Chelonoidis abingdonii
TGAGGGAGTTTGGAAGGGGAGTGGGAAGGGGGCGAGGTTCTCTTGCCAGTCTTTAAAACATTTAAGGTATAATACAAACTTCTTGATTGAAACAAAACCCTGTTGTTAACCTAGGTAGCTGTAGGAGAGACTGCAGGCAGAAGCCCAGCAGCAGAGTGAGGGCTATCCTGTTTATTGCACTCAATGTAGCATGTATGATTACCTGCTCTGTTAGTGGGTGGCGTATGTGTGCATTTGGTGCAAGGAGCTCCTGGCCCACAGAGACCGCGTGGAGCCTTTGCAGGCCCGGGTGGTGGAACTGGAGATGCTTAAGGGAGGCAGAGAAGTATGTCAATGAGGCTTTCTGGGACACTATAGATTTCTCCCACCTCCGGTCAGGCAGCCACTGTGCTGTTGAGGATGAAAGGCCCAGGGCAGGAGAGCAGTCAATGGGAGCAGAGGGAAAACTTCCCATAATTGGGACCCTCTTTCCAGATGGTGTTGGGGTCACCTCTTGTACTGAGGTTACCTTGTCAGGGGAGGGAACTGCAGTCATTAAGAAAAGGCAGCTGTTAGTAAAGGGAGATTCGATCGTTAGAAATGTAGATAGCTGGGTTTGTGATGACTGGGAGAACCATATGGTGACTTGCCTGCCTTGTGCAAAGATTGCTGATTTCTCGAGGCATCTCGATAGATTTATGTGTAGTGCTGGGGAGGACCTGGTGGTCGTGGTACATGTAGGTACCAATGACATAAGGAAGGTAGGTGAGATGTCCTGGAGGCCAAATTTAGTTTGCTAGGAAAGAGACTGAAATCCAGGACCTCTGTGGTGGAATTCTCAGAAATGCTTCCAGTTCCACGCACAGGGCCAGGTACGCAGGCAGAGCTTCAGAGTCTCAATGCATGGAGGAGATGATGGTGTAGAGAGGAGGTGTTTAGATTTATTAGGAACTGGGGAAACTTTGGGGATGGGGGAACCTATACAGGAAGGATGGGCTCCACCTAAACCAGAGTGGAACCAGACTGCTGGCACTTAACATAAGGTTGCAGAACAGTTTTTAAAACTAAGATGGGGGAAAGCCAATGGCTGCAGAGGAGCTTGTGGATCGGACAGAGACTTACATTAGAGAAGAATCTAGTGATAGAGATTTTCTAGTTTTAGTCAGGAAGAGAGGCTGGAAGAGGATAAAGTAGGGGCCAGATCAGACGAGAAGCATTTACACACAAAATAATCAGACACATCAGAAAAAGGCAGACGAATAAACAGACAAGTTTTTAAAGTGATTGTACACAAATGCTAGAAGTCTAAATAATAAGATGGGTGAATTAGAGCTTCGTGTTAAAGGAGGATATTGACATAATAGGCATTACAGAAACCTGGTGGAGTGAGGACAATCAATGGAACACAATCATTCCAGGGTACAAAATATATCGAAACCACATGTTCCCTAGAATCTCTCTGGATAGTAATTCCATGCTCTAATAAGAATATAACAATAGGGATCTGTTATCAAGCACCTGTCAAAGACAGTGATAGTGAGACTGAAATGCAAAGGGAGATTAGAGAGGCTTTCAAAATAAAGAACTCCATAATAGTGGGAGATTTCAATTATCCCCGTATTGACTGGGTACATGTCACCTCAGGACAAAATGCAGAGACAAAATTTCTGAATACTTCAAATGACTGTTTCTTGGAGCAGTTGGTACAAGAACCCGCAAGGGGAGAAGCACTCCATTTAGTCCTGAGTGGAGCGCAGGATCTTGTCCAAGAGGTAACTATAACACCGCTTGGAAAATAGTGATCATAAATCTAACAAAATTTAACATTCCTGTGGTGGGAAGAACAGCTCAACACTGTGGCATTTAATTTCAGAAAGGAGAGGAGAACTATGCAAAAGAGGGGTTAGTTAAACAGAAATTAAAAAGGTACAGTGACTAGAGTGAAATCCCTGCAAGCTGCATGGATGCTTTTCAAAGACACACAATTAGAGGCCCAACTTAAATGTATATCCCAAATTAAAAAAACACAGCAAAAGAACTAAAAAGAGCCACTGTGGCTTGGCTTAACCATGTAAAAGAAGCAGTGAGAGATAAAAAGGCATCTTTAAAAAGTGGAAGTCAAATCCTAGTGAGGTGTATATAGAAGGGAGCATAAGTGCTGCCAAATTAAGTGTAAAAATGTAATAAGAAAAGCCAAAAAGGAGTTTGAGGAAGAGCTAGCCAAAAACTCAGAAGGTAATAACAAAATGTTTTTTAAGTACATCAAAAGCAGGAAGCTTGCTAAACAAGCCAGTGGGGTCCCTGGACGATTGAGATACAAAAGGAGCCCTTAAAGACGATAAAGTCATTGCGGAGAAACTAAATGCATTCTTTGCTTCAGTCTTCATGGCTGAGGATGTTAGGGAGATTCCAAACCTTTTGTGGGTGACAAATCTGAGGCATTGCCACAGATTGAAGTGTCACTAGAGGTGGTTTTGGAACTAATTGATAAACTTAACTGTAAGAAGTCACCGGAACCAGATGGTATTTACCCAAGAGTTCTGAAGGAACTCAAATGTGAAATTGGGGAACTATTAGCTATGGTTTGTAACCTGTCCTTTAAATCAGCTTCTGTACCCAATGACTGGAAGATTGCTAATGTAACGCAATATTTCAAAAGGGCTCTAGAGGCGATCCTGGCAATTACAGACCGGTAAGTCTAACGTCTGTGCCAGGCAAATTAGTTGAAACAGTAGTAAAGAATAAAATTGTCAGGCACATAGAAGAAGAAAAAATTGTTGGGCAAAAGTCAACATGGTTTCTGTAAAGGAAATCATGTCTTCCTAGTCTCTATTAGAGCTCTTTGAAGGTGTCAACAAACGTGGACAAGGGGGATCCAGTGGACATAGTGTACTTAGATTTCCAGAAAGCCTTTGCAAGGTCTCTAACCAAAGGCTCTTAGATAAATTAATTATCATGGGATAAGAGGGGAAGATTGAGAACTTTCATGAATTGAGAACTAGTTAGTTAAAAGACAGGGAACAAAGGGTAGCTTTGTGCGTGACCCATCAGATGAAAAGTGGAAAATTTCTGACGAATGACCCAGAAAGGAGTAAGTCTATACGGTGTCACAGGATTCTCCCCAGTGGTGTTCCCCAAGGTCAATCCTAGGACCAATCCTATTCAACTTATTCATAAATGATCTGGAGAAAGGGGTAAACAGTGAGGTGGCAAAGTTTGCAGATGATACTAAACTGCTCAAGATAGTTAAGACCAAAGCAGACTGTGAAGAACTTCAAAAAGATCTCACAAAACTAAGTGATTGGGCAACAAAAGTGGCAAATGAAATTTGATGTGGATAAATGTAAAGTAATGCACATTGGGAAAAAATAACCCCAAGTATATATACAATATGACGGGGGCTAATTTACCTACAACTAATCAGGAAAAAGATCTTTTTGTCATTGTGGATAGTTCTCTGAAGACATCCAGCAGTGTGCAGCGGAAGTCAAAAAAGCAAACAGGATATTAGGAATTCTTTAAAGAGGGATATTCTCTGTATTATTGTCTATCTTATTGCCCTTATATAAATCAGTGGAAATAACTAATTTAGACCCATCATCATTTTATGTATATTTGGGATTGTTTTCCAATGGGCTGCACTATGTGCTATCCTGACATCTAGTACTGCTGAGATCCTGCATTCAGTAATATCCCTGCCCTTCCTGTTCCCTTTCTCCACTGAGCCCCACGCTTATGTTTCCAGCTTCCCTGGGACTCTCTCTCTCTGTCTCTGGACCTGTCTGTCAGCAAGAAGCAGAACCAGGGAGACTTGCCCTCTGTCTGGAGACTTCGATTTCTGGGACGTGGATTTACTTTCTCTGTGTTTTAGGAGACTTTGAAATTGAGTGTCTGTGACATTAAGCACAGGGTGTTGCTAGGGGAAAATTCTTCCGACGAATGTGCCCGCGGCGCGCGCACACCTACTTGGAATGGATATGAGCAACACATCTCGAAGAACAACAGTTACAAAGGTGAGTAACCATCTTTTACGGATAGACAAAGTAAGAACAATGCTGCATGAAAATTTAGTTTGATTTAAGGATATTTACTTTGTATATTTTGATGTGAAATTGACAATTTGTGTTTTAATGGTTATAAAGCTTTAAATTTTTGAAATAACATCTATGGCTATTAAATAATTAATTGTGTGACACCCCCATAATTTCCCGTAACTGTGAAAATGTAAATATATAAAAATAGAAAAAACTGAAATATACATTATCAAAAAATTTTTAAAAATTGAATTCTGCCAAGCCTACTCATATAGGGCCCTACCAAATTCAAGATCCATTTTGGTCAATTTCGCTATCATAGGATTTTAAAAATTGTAACTTTCATGATTTCAGCTATTTAAATCTGAAATGTCCTGGTGGTGTAACTGTAGGGGTCCTGACCCAAAAAGGAGTTGTGGAAGGGGCAAAAGGTTATTGGGAGGAGGGGTTGTGGTACTGTTACCTTTACTTCTGCGCTGCTGCTGGTGGTGATGCTGCCTTCGGAGCTGGGCAGCTGAAGAGCAGCAGCTGCTGGCCAGGAGCCCAGCTCTGAAGGCAGACACACCGCCAGTAGCAGCACAGAAGTAAGGATGGCCTGTTGTGGTGTTGCCACCCTTCTCCGTTGCTGCCTGCAGAGCTAGGGCCTCAGACAGCAGCTGCCACTGTCCAGCCACCCAGCTCTACAGTCAGCAGCACACCCAGCTTCTTACTAGAAATACCCGTTACCCATCTACAGGACCAGATTATGTCAGTCTGTGGTGCTAGGCACGGTGCCCTCCAGGACTCTGTCTCTGTAGCCCTGCATCATAGTCCTATCCTCTGTTGGTGTTGTGTTGGCAGGTGGGACCCCACTCCTCTTTACAAGAGGTAAGGATAGCATCATGGGGCTATCTTTCCCTCAGAACTGGCAGCAGGGACCTCACTCTAATGCAGTACCCTACACTTGACCCAGAAAATGGACTGTGTCTGATTGGATGAGTGGGCTCCTGCCACATATACAGTCTTCTCCTGGGGTGGTTTAGGGAGGGTACCCCAGAGTAGGGAGCCTTGGAGGTGAATGAGGAAACTCATCTTTCTCAGAGCTTTATTTTCAAGCTGTCTGCAAACTCAGGCAGATATCACTACATCATTTGCCTTTCACTCATGTTTTCAAACTTTACTTGAGAACAATGAGAGGGGGAAGCATGCTTTAAAAAGAAAAAAGCTGAGAGTCTGACAGAGTCACATGACTCCAGGAGTGAGGGCCCTAGCCATGGACATATAGGATATGTCTATGCTGCAGCTGGGAGTGAGCCTCCTGGCCTATGCAGACAGACCTGCGCTAGTGGAGCTTGAGCTAACTAGCTCTCAAGTCCAAAAGCCTAAGTTCCAAATGTATTTTTTCCTTTTTGTTTTTAATAAAATTTACCTTTTTTAAGAACAGGATTAGATTTTTGGTGTCCTAAGAGGTTTGTGCATGTCATTTGATTAGCTGGTAGCCACAGCTAATTTCCTTTGTTTTCTTTCTCAGTTTTTCCCAGAGGCGTGTGTGAAAGGGCTTGAGGGTACTCCACAGGGAGGAATTCCCAAGTGCTCCTTCCTGAGTTCAGTGGGGTTGGTTTTTTTTGCATTTGGGTGCTGGCAGCATTTACCAAGCCAAGGTCAGAGAAAAACTGTAACCTTGGGAGTTTAATACAAGCCTGAAGTGGCAAGTATTAATTTTTAAAATCCGTGCGGGCCCCACTTCTACATTCGGAGTGACAGAGTTGGGATTCAGACTTGGCAAGGGGTGTGGGGAAAAGACATGTTTGTTACAGTTTAGTCAGGCCACTACTCTCCAGCCATCCAGCTCTGAAGGCAGCACAGAAGTAAGGGTGGCAATACTGTGACCCCCCTACAATAGCCTTGTGACTCCTTTTGGATCGAGTCCCGCAGTTTGAGAAATGCTGAGTCTTAAGGGCTTTACAGGTTTATATTTTGCCATTTTAAAATACATATTCATGCTTTGTTACAACACCATGAAATTTAAGATTTAAATATCTGAAACAGTGAAATTCAAGAATTTTAAAATGCTATGATCGTGAAATTTACAAAAATGGACCATGAATTTTGTCATGATATTCAGTCACTAGTTACTTCACAAAAAACAGAGCTAGCAGGAAGAATGAAGGCATTAAATGATGACAGGTATATGAAAGATTTACCTATGATTTCAATAAACCTACTATTTGTTGTTTATACGTCTCCTCCTGGCCTAGGAGCTGGGACTATCAAATTGTCGTGGGCCCTATTTTGGAGGACAAATAGATCTTTGTTTTCTGTTAGGTGAAGATTTTAAAAAGAGAAAAGTGACATTTTCATGGGCTGAGGAGTAAATGTGGGGCCTAGCAGCCACCTGACTCCTTTAAAATACAGAATGTAGAAGTATTATTGCAGAAGGAGCTACTCTAAAATGTACCACAACCTGTAGGGATGGTAGCAAGTATCTAATGCTTGAGAAAAAAGAAAAATAATCCCTAAAGTAGATGGGCCAAATTCTAGCCAATGTGTGAAATGGCATAATCAACTCTCCAAACAGAAAAAACACATGTGAGCTGCAAAATCAACATTAAAAACATTACCTGGGCAACCATTGAAAAGTTGCACGCATAGCTCAGATGTGCCGCTATTTCTTCAAGAATTAATAATCCAAGAGAAGGGATGAGCGAGAGGCTTGTGAAGCATCTACATGATATGTAGATATGCCCACCAAGCCAGTGCTGGACAAGGGGGCATACATATATAATAGAGAGATCACAAAGGGATTTACAAACATAGGTAAACATTACAATCACATTTTTATATACAGGCCAGATTCTGGCCCTTGAAGTGGTTCATTTGTGCTGTCTGAGCAACGCAGAGGGGTCAGAGATGTGATAAAAACACCTAGCAGTGGATTATATATCATCTGCTCCCAAGCATAGGGGATATGTTGGGGCAGAAAGGGGTAAGCACTCTGGTAATTCTCAGCTGTGAAATAGTCCAGAGGGAGCCATTACCAGCTTATATAATATAAAGCAGCTCTGAGGCTGCTGTAAGTTGCACCAGCCCGTACCTGCTCACAGAAGGGGTTGGAGGACAAAGATGGCAGTGTCACCTACCGTTGTATCGTTCTCAGACCCTGTGCTAATTGCGTGCTGTCTGGACCCAAGGATTGAATTGACAGAAACTAAGGCAGTGACTCAGTGAGTTGCCCAAAGTAATACTGTCAATGGCAGAACTAAGAATACAACCCAGGTTTCCTGACTTGCAGTCCTGTAATCTATCTGTGGGCCACAGTAGCTCTTCAGCTAGCTGCATAATTAGTCAGAAAATTAATCTGGGCTTTCTTTAATATGAATAAATACCTGAATGAATGAATTTCCACTCTAAGTGCTGGTGACGCTGAATAGTGACAGAGTAGAAAGCTTAGGCCAATAAGCTTTCAGTTCTTCATTTTCTACTCCTGGTTTTACTTTTATTTTCCATCTGTGGCTGAATGCTTTCCTCCTCTCCCCATCCTCTCCCAAGAGTTAGTTCATCCAAAAGCAGGGAAGCTATAGAACTGGCTGCAAGAATCTAAATATTAGGCAGAAGAAAAGACCATCTGGTCTGATGTGCCTTCTCTCAAGTAGGATCAACTTGGTGGCCAATTTTTAAAACTTACTTTTCTTTCTAAGGCCAGGTCTACACTGCGACTTTAAATCGGTTTAATGGCCGATATACCGATTTAACGCTGTATCCGTTCACACGACGTCGTCATTAATATCGAGTTAAACGGAAATCGATTGTTTGCCATGGAACAGCTAACATCGATTTCAGGAGCGGTGCACTGTGGTAGCTGTTCCTTAGCTAAGCTATCCATAGTTCCCACTTCCGTGTTGAGAGCACAGTGCCTGATGGGCGAAAAACACTGCCCCGGGTGGTGCTGGGTACGCCTCACCCTCCTTGTGAAGCAGCACAACCCTTTGCGCTTTTTCGCAGAGTGCATGAGCAAA
>NC_133769.1:325575557-325706551 GCF_003597395.2 Chelonoidis abingdonii
GGGATCCCACTGTGGACGCGCTAAACCGATTTTATTAGATCTGTTTTGTAATATCGGTTTAAGCTAATTCGAAATAATCGTGCAGTGTAGACGTACCCTAAGAATAACTCGGGCCTGATTCTGTTGTCTTGCACTATGCATAGTCATTTTACACCAGCGCAAATTTTCTGAAAAAATGCTTCCCCGTCAGTTTAACACTTGCTTTGCACAGGTAATAATGTTGCCAGGCAGGAGCCCAGTTTACTGGTGAAAAGTCCAGTCAAAAAGGGGACCTAGCACTGTTTGGTCAGATGCACTGATCAGATGCAGAAAGTCCGTTTACCGCAGGTGGGGAGGAGAGGTGCTGGGTCATCAACCAGTGCCAGCCGCTGCTCAATCAGGGCCACCTCCTACCTGTGTCTCATGGGCAGTCAGGCAGCAGACTCTGTCAGGCTGCAGCTCCTGTAAGCAGAGGGAGCCCAGCTGTGTGGAGGGGCTGGGGGAGAGGATCCATCCAGCCACAAGGCACAAGGAAGGGGAAGGAGGGAGAGGAGCAAGGGACACGGGGAACCCCAAGGGAGAAGAGGCGGAGCAGAGGGTCCGGTTTTCAGCAATTAGAGAGTTGGGAACCCTCCTGGTATAAGTGAGTGCACAAAGTGCAGAGCAATGAAGAATCAAACCCCTTGTCTCTTCCTTGTTTTCCTCCTCCCCCATTTGACTGAGAACTTGGAAGAAGTTTAAATATTGTCTTTGGGACCATTAAAGATTTCTTGTGTCGTGCAGTTTTCCATAGTGTGTATAAAATACCTGTCATCAGGCTAGCATTATGCTGTACTACTAACATTTTAGGAAGAAAGCCTTCCAGGAATTTTGGCTATGAAGTCCAAAGCAACCTTCATGTTACTGGGGGGAACTGGCGGGAGAGGGACGAAAGGTTCTCACACAAATTCAAATAAGATCCAGAGGGATCCCAAATGCTTTACAATCAACACATTACCATCCAACTGCAGCAACCTCAGTTGAGTGAGAAATATAGGAGGAAAAATTGAAGACTGATGAAGCCAGCGCAATGTCAAAAGAGATTTAGGAGATTGGCAGGCTTTGATTTCAATAAATTAATAGTATTAAAGAGAATGTGACATATGCATTTCTGAATAGAAGATGTTGCATTATGGTTACTCACAGAAGATTGCTTACCATGCACAGTAGATTATTTATGTTATTTAATAACAGGTAGCACTTGTATAGTATTTTACATCTTCAAAATGCTTTACTAACAGCTAATCCTGAAAACATTTGATTACACGGCATGCTCACTGCTGGAGCACCACCCTCAGTTTTGGCCACAACATTGCAGAGATTATTTTACCCTACCACCTCTTCTAGTCTGGTGTTCTCTAGTCCAGTGGTTCTCTGGGTGGCCCTGTGTGGGGTGGTCCCGTGCCCCTCCAAAACCTTTAAGTTGTGCCCCCCCACACTATCAACAGTTACACGTCGCCTTAGTCTGCATTGCCTAATGATTAAAATCGACAAATCTCTTTCTGTTTACACCACATATTCCATGGTGCATGAACAATGCCATAATACATTGTACAAGCATTAACAATTGACAGTGTGAGAGACAGGATTGTTGCTCACCTTTCAACTTTGGCAGAGTACTTCAGGGTTTACTTTAAAAATATAAACATGGAAGAATAAGATTGGGTTTGGGATCTGTTCTCCACTTTTTGTTATGTGATCTTGGCTTTTGAGTGGAAAAAGTAGAACAGGAGCTGCTTGAACTATCCTGCGAGCACACACTGAAAATTAAGTTTCAGGAACAAACACCTTGTCAGTTTTTGCCAACTGTTCCTGTTTTAGTTACAGAAGCAATGAAAGCGTTGCTACCTTTCCCAACAACATATATACAGTATATGAAGCATCATTCTCTACCATAACAGATATGAAGACAAAATTCAGGTCCCGACTGGAAGTGGAGAACAATTTATGAATTTGCTTGTCAACCATCACACCAAGGATAGATTGACTCTGCAGTAAGAAGCAGGCACACCCATCTCACTGATATCTGTAAGTACTCATACTCTTTTTCTTAAAGCATTACTAACTGTATGTATTTATATGAAGTACACATATACTTTCATCAGTTAGTCACTCGGTTGCAGTGATTAACACTGCATATCCATCAGCAACAAAAAATTGAGAACCTCTGCTTTAGCCTGCCCGTTTCCTGTTTCTGTGTCCCAGTGTTCAGGCCGGGTCACCTTTCAAACACAGTCCCTTTCTGGGGTAACAGAAAAGCCCAGAAAGGACAAGTCCCGGAGTCTACCGGCTTTTATGTCAAGCCTTCTCCCTTCTGAGATTTTATCAGTCTTTGCCTCTGTCAGTTCTGAGACACATACCAGGTTCCAGCCCAGGCACCGTGCACAGGCAATTAAGGGCTGCTCCTTCCAATTCCCTGCAGCCTGCTAACCTGCTCCTACCTTTCCTTGCTCATCACTATTTCTTGCTAAACTGCAAATTCCATTACTCCTACTCTAGGGTTCAATCATCTCATGTTAGCCCTTCTCGGCCAGATAGCAAGGAGCTTCTTCAAATCTATTTCCAGCCTTCTTGATGCTGGGTTGCTTGTGCTTCATAAAAGTACACCATTTCTCCTTAAGGCAGAAGTTCCCCTGGCTCCTCCCCAGAAGCTGGATTCTCATTCAGGTTAGCTACAGCACTTCAGACTGTTCCTCCTCTAGCTGACCCTTTTTCCACCAATCAACCCTTTCACTGTTAGACTTGGGGATTTTTAACAGGCAGACATTCCCCTTACAGTGTATAGCCTCATTATGCTGGAAAAGTCAGCATATATCCTAGACCCCTTCCCCAACACATCCCCTATTGGTTGGATGAAAGCCATTCTGCAAGGGTCCTGGGCCAGGAACTTAAAGGAATAGTAATGGATTTCTAGTCCCAAGTAGTACTTACCCCCAAGACCATTTCCTCTCTACCCATATCTTCTATTTCCCAAACCCTTTCCTACATCAGACCTCCCCAACTCTTAAAGGGATGCAACAACCAAATGGGATTGAGCTGACCCCTAGGCCTTATTACTTTTAAGGAGCAGCATAACCCCATTACACATTCCTGTAAAGTATGCAGGTAAATATTATGTGGCAGTTCCTGTGTACTTAGTATCAAAACCCTCATAATGGAAAATTACTCTCATCTTTTGACATTCTTGATGACCTAGGGAACTGTAAAACTCAAGAAAAGACTAGGCAATGATCTTCTCTAAATAAATAAGAGATTTTGTTTTCAGCATCATTACTTGACAATAATTTTGCTTATGTAAGCAGAGTCAGGATGAGCTCTACCCTGACATCAGGTGGTGAATTATGGGAAGTGTGGAAAGAATTTCAGAAAGCGTGAATTCTCAGATATTTGCATGGGCACGCCCAGCATAGCCCAATGCATCCTGGGATGGTTATTTTGACAGCTCTGGGCTCCCCAATTTCTTTGTTATTGGGGCAGGATAAATAAAGTGTTGCCAACTGATTATGTGAATGAGGAACTACAAGACTGCTTTAGGACAGAGATGTCTCCATATAACTTAAGTGACACTTGCTAAACAAGGGACATGGGTTCCATTACCCAGTGAATTGAGAGTGTGAGTGTGAGATTGATTGGTTGGGGAGTGGTGTGCACACCTGATGGTATGGGTCCTTTTGAGGGCCTGGAACACCAATTGCACAGCCTTCTTTCTCCACTGTTAAAGAGTAGAATTAATTTTGGTTCTATTAGGAGTCTCTCTAGAGACTACTGAGCTGAACTTATGTTGGGCTAATACTGCACTAGCACCAGGGTTCCCCTTGTCATAAGCATAAATCACAATTCTGAATCTTAGTGTCCAAAATGTGGGTGCCTAGCATAAATCCTCTTAGCTTAATTATCAGCTTAGATCTGATAGCGCTGCCACCAGACAGGAATTACAGTGCCTGTCTCACTCTGGTCTCCCCAAAATCTTCCCTGGGGGACCCCAAGACTCAGATGCTCTGAGTCTCACAACAAAGGGAATTAACCCACTTCCCTTTCCCCTCTTTACCTCCCCCAGATTTTCCCGCCCTTGGGTACATCTAGGAGATTTTCCCTGCTGTCAATTCCTTGAAACACAAACCCAGAGAGATTAAGTGTCTCTTCCCCTCACCCAGAGGCTATGCATTCAAACCTAGTCAATCTAACACAAAGAGATTTCCCTCCC
This sequence comes from Chelonoidis abingdonii, assembly GCF_003597395.2. Lineage (NCBI taxonomy): Eukaryota > Metazoa > Chordata > Testudines > Testudinidae > Chelonoidis > Chelonoidis abingdonii. The sequence continues at coordinate 325,579,780 of NC_133769.1, forward strand.
TTTGCCTTAACCAGAGAAAAATCAAACAGTTTAAAAAGAAAGCTTATTAAAAAAAAAAGAAGAAAAAGAACATAAAAATGTTTCTCTGTATCAAGGTTGACAATATACAGGGTCAACTGCTTAAAAGAAAATATTGAATAAACAGCTTTATTCAAAAGATATACAATTTAAAACATTCCAGCAAACTTCACACATGTAATTACAAAAAACAATATAAAACCTATGTCTTCTACCTTTGTACTTACACTTGGAAACAGAAGATTAGAAAAGCCTGGAGATAGAAATCACTCTCATAGCGAGAACACAGAACAGAGAGACAGACAAAAGACAACACCCAAAATTCCCTCCTGAGCTTTGAAAAATCCACGCTTTTCCTGATTGGTCCTCTGGTCAGGTGTTTGGTTCCCTTTGTTAACCCTTTACAGGTAAAAGAAACATTAACCCTTAGCTATCTGTTTATGACACCCCTACTAAGAGCTGAAATCACTGAGTGCTATGTTAACTAGTAGGGGAGCCTGAAGACCTATTGTTAAGTGACTGGCAGAGTGGAGCAGTTTGTAGTGTGTTGGAGCAGCCCATGGAACAGTGAGCAGAGTGAAGAGGCTTGCAGGGACAGTTGGAGGAGTGGCACAGCTGGTGTGGTGGAGCTGGTTGTGGTGAAGGCTGCAGCAGAACTCCACAGAGAGGCAGAACAGTTGGCCCTGGCCCACGTAAGGTGCCCCTTAACACCCTGTGTGGACTTTCCGCCTGCCAGTTCCACCCAGGTTAGGGGGGTAAAACTCTGCAGATAAACTCTTGAATTCTGGGGTGGCAATGACTACAGACTTTTGGGTTGTTGGACTTTGGGGTGATTGGACTCAAGACCCTAAGGGGGAAAGGACATTGCCAAACGTACTTGGAGGTGGGTTTTTGTTTATGGTTTGTGTTATAATCCTGTTTGTGATGTTTCTCCAATAGGATGCCTCATTGTTTCCTTCCTTTATTAAAAGGATTTTGCTACACTCAGACTCCGTGCTTGTGAGAGGGGAAGTATTGCCTCCCAGAGGCGCCCAGGGGGGTGTGGTATGTAAGTGTCCCAGGTCACTGGGTGGGGGCTCAAGCCAGTTATGCATTGTGTTATTGAAACAGAACTCCTGGATACTGAATCCGGCCCTTCAGAGGGGCAGAAGGGTTACACTTATACAGATCAGGGCTCCTATTTTGGACAAAATACATGCAAGAGAGGAAATGATAATGAGTTTCTAACAGTTTCATCAATATAAAATTTTTAAATGTCTGCTCATCACTATTTGCCCCAATATGGATATTTCCAGCCTCCAGAGTATGTTTTCCATGTCTTCCATTTGGCTGCATGCTACTCCATGGTTATCTGAAAGGCTCTAGATATCTAGGGTGACCAGACATCCCAATAAAGTCAGGACTGTCCTAATTTTGAGGAGTTTGTCCTGTGTCCTGACCAGAGTACGGTCAGGACGCCATTTGTCCCGATATTTTGTTTCCTAGTCGTTGTTGGCAATTCGGAGGAGAGTCCTTCATTCGCGGACGGTCTTCAGTGGTATTTCGGTGGTGGGTGCTTCTGTCTTTGGCAGCAAGGTTTATCACCCGCCACCAAAATACCGCCAAAGACCATCTGCGACTGAAGGACTCTCGGCCGAATTGCTGCTGAACTCTCAGACAGGTGAATGTAAACAAAAAACAAAAAACAAAAACAAAATGCCTCCCCTACGGCGGTCCCGATATTTTCCCCTTAACAGCTGGTCACCCTATAGATATCTGAAGTTTAACAGAAATCTGAATTCTTGGTAGCCCATAGTAATAAATTCTATATAGAATAAACATCAAGATTATAGTGGTCATATTATTCATTGCAAATAAATAACCCAATTCTGTCTGTGAATATTTTGTGAACTGATTCTAATGTCTCTGAATAGATTTGTTATTTATAAGTATTGAACTGTTCATGCAAATTTTAACATGTGGAAGGTTCACAAACTATTATAACTACTGGTTGTATATAAGTTATTTAAGTCATGTGGTATTGTTTCTGTTACCACTCTGAACTGCTGAAGCTTTTTAAACAGAAGAATAATGAACAACACATTCTGATACAAATTTTCAGACAAATAGACATGCCTGGTAAAATCTATGAAATTGTCTGCATCAATAGTGATCCAAATAGTTGCAAACAGTGAATAATATGATCTGAATAACAACAGAAGGAACTTGTGATATTTTACACAGATAAATATGACAAATCACTGTTATTCATCCAGCTCTAATCAGAATGCCACACTTCATCCACTGTACTTTCTCAAGACTGAGCTAGACAATCCATAGATTATATTGCCATGAGAAAATTCAGCCAAGTTTTAGAAACTTTGAAAACGTTGGCTTCTCTCTGGTTGAAATAGTGTCACAGGCTGGCAACCAGACTGATTGGGATAATGTCACAGACCCCCAAACACCATTCTTTTTATGCCCTCATTCTGTTAGCTCAAAATGAAGAGCTCCTGCCAAATACTGAATAATTGGTAAATCAGTTTAAAAATGCAGTCATTGAGATCAGTGAACTCAATCATTGACATAAATAGGACTATCTACTACTTGAACGTATTTGAGCATCACTAGCTCAGTGATTTCAAACGTCTTCTGAAAAAGTGGATCTGTATACAGCCCAAATGATGTATTTGACGCACTTGAACTGTAAACACTAAATGTACTCTACATTTAGAGTTTTTCTCAAAAATCTGCACTGGTGTAAACATCAGTACAAATGTCTAATAGGGAGAGGTGTAACTGGCATAAAGCAGAGCTTACAGTGGTGCAATTTAAACCAGTAAATTACCAGAGTAAACCCAGGGCTGGTGCAAGCATTTAGGCGACCTAGGCAGTCACCTAGGGCACTAAGATTTGGGGGGTGGCATTTTCTTCGGCAGCAACCGCAACGGCCAGATCTTCGGCCACCCTGGTCACCGCCGGCACTTAGGCAGAGGGAGCTGGGGCAGGGGAGCGTGGGGTAGGCCACCTGCAGCTAATAAGGGTGGAGAAGCAGCACGCAGGGGAACTCCCCGCCCCAGCTCACCCCTGCCCCACTTCATCCCCGAGCATGCCATGGCTGCTTCACTTCTTCCACCTTCCAAGCTTGTGGCGTCTAAGCTGATTGGCACCGCAAGCCTGGGAGGTGGGAGATGTGAAGCAGCCACGGCGTGCTCAGGGAGGAGGCGGAGCAGGGGTTACCTGCTTCACTTCTCCCGTCTCCCAGGCTTGCTGCAGAGGGTGGGGGATGGGGAGCTGCCGCAGGGAGGTGCTCTGGGGGGAGGGCGGCTCGGGGATGGGGAGGGTGCAAGGTGAAGTTTCGCGCTAGGCGCGAAACATCCTTGCACTGGCCTGAGTAAACCCAGAGTAGCTGGTGCAACACAGAGTACTTATGCAATTTCACATAAAGGTAGACAGGCCCTAAAGCCTCTATTTATTTGCACAGTCAACAGTCTTGTTGATTTCCTGCTCCACTCTATGACTAATCTAACAACAATCCATGAAATTAGGAACCCTCAACTGTCAGTCTCTTGGAGGTAGGTCGCGGGGGATGGAAACTTAAAAAAAAGGTGGGAGAGAGAGAGAGAGAAGCACCAAAACTTTCTCCTTCCTGACTTGCCTTATGGCAGTGGTCCCAACATGGTGCCTGTGGGCACCATGGCGCTTGCCAGGCATTTATGTGCGCCTGCTGTGCCACCGGGGAGAGAAGCTGCAACCCGAACCTGACGGGGACATAGAACTCAGGCTGCGAGGTGGTGTTCTCTGTCCCAGCAGGTGCGGGCCTGCCTAGTGCCCAGCAGGGGAGACAAGCCACGGCCCGCGCCTGCCAGGGACAGAGAACTCCGGGGCTTCAGGCTGCGGGTGCCAGTGTTCTCAGTCCCTGGCAGACGCAGGTTCGCTGCTTAAGCTGGAGAGAAGCCACAGCCCCGCGCCTGCTGGAGACAGAGAAATCCGGGGCTGCAGGCTGCGGGCGCCAGTGTTCTTGTCCTGGCAGGTGCAGGGCCGGAGCTTAAGCCAGAGAGATCCGCGGCCTGCACCTGCCGAGGACAGAAAACTCTGGGCTGCAGGCTGGGGCGCCGGTGTTTTCTGTCCTCGCGGCTTCTCTCTGGATTCTATATTATGTTATATTAAATATGAAGTTTTTCGTATTATTTATGTACAAATACAAAATAAGCCTTGAAAAATGTTGGCACCCACCACATTTTCTAAAACATAATGTGCTACTGGACACAAAAGGTTAGGGACCACTGCTTATGAATTTACTCCTGGGGGATTCTGCACATCAACACAGCTGGCTGTTCTGGGCCACAGCAGCCTCTGGTGGGCAAGTGCAGAACTACAGCATTTCTTAGAAATTTTTTTTTTATGAGGGAACTACAAAAATATGTGAGAACGGATGAATGTGCAGATTCTCCCAGGAGTAAAATTCTGTGCCAGTGTTGCAGATTCATCACAGCACCCTGCCTGCAGACCAGGTTAGGAAAGAGTGGGCACATGAGGTGCTGGGGCAGTCACAGACTGGTTCATAATGGCTAGTGTGGGGACAGACTAGAGCAGGCTTGCACAACTTGTAAAAGGGCGAGGGCCATATTACTCCAAGAAAACAACCGAGGGCCAAACCCCCCACCCCGCAACCTCCCTCGGCGCCGCCAAGCCCCCCCAAAAACAACTTCCCCCAGCACCACCCAGCCCCCCTGAAATACTCTCCCCCCCAGCGCTGCCCAGCCCCGCTGATATACACGCCCCCACCCAGCCGCCCGCCCCGCAGAAACAAACCCTCCTTCTTCAGCGCTGCCCCACTGAAACAGCAGAATTGAACCTTCGTAATATGTTATAGTAGGCCCCAAAAGTAGTGTAATTAAGGTAAAAGAAAAATGTCTTTTTGCTAGAAGTAGAATAAGATTTTCCCCCCACTTTGTAATCAATTGCTCTGTTGAATGAATGAGGTGTGAATGAGGAAGGCAGGCACCTCCAGACAGCTGCAACCCTTGGAGAGGGGATGGGAGCCAGACCAGATCAGTAGAACAGGTCAGCCACTGACTCGTAGCTCGTCTCCTCAGCTCCCCACCCACGCCAGCTTGCCTACTCAGCCCCTGCCATTGCCCACCCGCCTCCTCAGCCCCCCTCCCTTACCCACCGCTTGCCTAATCACCCCCCATGGGCCACACTGTAAGCCCGCGTACTCTCCCTCTGCGAGCGGCACAGTGAGCCCGCCTACTCATCCCCTATGGGCTGCACAGTGAGACCACGCAGGCCGCATGCAGCCCCCGGGCCGCATGTTGTGCAGGCCTGGACTAGAGCATGAGCTCAGGAGGGAAGTGAGGTGACAGTGTTGAGCCTGGGGATGAAGTCGGGGGTTTTCAGAGACCTATGTGGGTGTTGGCGGGGGCAGGGCCAGAGCCAGAGGTGCCTGACTGAATGGGAGAAGCTTGGGGTCAGCCAGGGTCTGCATGGTGGAAGCTTCCCAACACCCTAACAATCCCACCCACCCCCAAATAAAAACCTCATACCCAACACCCTCCTGGTTCACTTCCAGGTGCCTTCCCTCTCCCTCATCTCTTCTGTTACCCCTGACTCCCTCAAGCCTTTGCACTGCTTCTGACAGGTGCAGGAAATACAGTTCTGTATTGTAATTTAAATGAATTACAAAAAGCTCTGTATTAATATGCCTAGTAAGGAATCTGTTAATAAAAAAAAAATTACCAGAATCTTTTTTTTTTTTTGGTCTGTTATTACAGACTTACTTGCTGACAGATATTTTTAAATAAATTACCAAAATAATTGTAAGTGGCATGATTACATTATGTTATTTTGACAAATAAAATATGCAGAATATGTAGAATTTTCAAATATTGTGTGCAGAATTTTTAATTTTTTAGTGCAGAATTCCCCCAGGAGTAGGAATTGTAGCAAAGATAAGAAAGGCCAATAGACTTGACTAGTAGGGCAGTGACCTTGTGGTTTATGTGGTGTTATGGTACTCCCAAATGTCCAAAAGAGCATATACAGTTTTTTGTATGCTATTGTGGTGGAGAGAGAAGCAATATAAGCTACCTTAAAGGCATGCATTATTATTATTTTCTATTTTGGATTTTTAGTAGAATTATACAAGTGGCTCAGTAATAAAAATTAGTACAAAATGTTGTGACTTGTTAAATTCCGTAACAGAACAAAATTATTCCTAGATTGCACAGAGACATAAGACTACAGCCTTAGTTCTATATAAAACGGTTTAGGACAGGGGTGGACAAACTTTTTGGCCTGAGGGCCACATCTGGGTATGGCCTTTATATGGGGACATGGGCAGCGAATTCCATACCCATGTGGCGCCTGGGCACCAGAAATATTCAGAGCCCAGGGGCCCAACTCCACCAATGTTTGGGGCTGGGTCTCCCCCCCGGCAGGGCCAACTTTAGGCCAATTCACCCAATTCCCCTGAATCGGGCCCCGCGCCCAAGCCCCAGAATGGCATACCAGCAAGAGCTGCTGCGCTGCACTGGGGTGGCCTGGCTTCCCCAGGGGGCAATTTAAAAGGCCTGGAGCTCCCAGCAGGGGCTGGAGCCCAGGCCCTTTAAATTGCCACCAGAGCCCCACTCCTGGAGCCCTGGGGTAAGGCTTTGGGGCTCTGAGGGCTATTTAAAAAGTCCGGAGCTCCCCTGCTTCTACCACCCTGACCCTTTAAATAGCCAGGGAGCCCCGCCTCTTCCCCAGGGCTCCCTTGGCTATTTACAGGGCCAGGGTGGTAGAAGCAGGGGAGCCCTGGGCCCTTTCAATAGCCCCCAGAGCCCTGGGATAGCAGGGGGCTCTGGGGGTTATTTAAAGGGCCAGGGCTCCAGCTGCCTCTGCTGCCCCAGTCCTTTAAATAGCCTATTTAAAGGGCCATGGCGGTAGAAGCAGGGGAGCCCTGGGTCCTTTAAATAGCCCCCGGGCTGCTGCTGCTACCCTGGTGGAGGAGGGGACACTTATTGTACAGGGTGGGCTGTACCCCCTGCACCCACACCCCCTGCCCACATCCAGCCCCTGCTGCACCCCCTGCCCACACCAGTCCCGCACCCCCTGACCTGCCCACAGCCAGCCCGTCTCCAGCAAGCCCTGCACCCCGCCCTTTTTTTACATTTTTTTTTTTTTAGTCATCCCTGCCGGGGCCCCGCCGAAAATGTTCCAATGGGGCCCCGCACTTCCTACAGCCGGCCCTGCCCCCCCGGCTCCACCTGCAACTCCCCCGAGTGTTCCTCAGCCCCCCCTTGCTGACCCCATGCACGTCCCCAGGCCTTGGAGGGAGCAGAGCATCCCTGCCTCTTCGGTGCAGCTCCACGCTGCCTCCCTGCAGCAACTGCTTATGCAGGGTCCTAGTGCCCCATGTCGACTGCCAGGGCAACTGACTCTGAGCCTGTCCTTCCACCTCAGACCCTTCCCTTTTCTGGTGGGACCCTCCACCAGCACAGCCTCCCCGCCCCCCCTGCACACAGTTACTGCTCCTGCCACTTGCTAGGCAAGGAGGCAGCCCCATCCCCCACCCACAGTGAGGCTACATTCAGGGGAGGAGGTACACACAGCACGCCAGCCCGGCACCCACCACAGGGGAGGTGAGGGAGATTCCTGGACCTGAGAGGGGCCCTAGAAGCACATGCAGTGACAGTGGTGGGGGTGAGTGTGCTGCTGGGGGGGCGTGAAAGGAGGGCTCCTCCCCCAGAGCTCGCTGCTGCCGGCAAGGATAGGGCTGGCGGGGGAGTCCTCCTCTCTGGCCCCTGTCCCAGAGCAGCCTGCCTGCACCCCAAACTCATCCCCCGCCCTGCCCCACCCGAGCCCACACCCCCAGCAGAGCTTTTACACCCCCCACCTCACCCTCAACCCGAGTCCTGAGCCCCTTCAGCATCCCAAACACCTTATCCCCAGTCCCAGCCAGAGCCCTCATCCCCTCGCACTTCAACCCTCTGCTTTAGCCGAGCCCCTCCAGCACCACAAACCCCTCATCTGCAACCCGACAGAAAACTCACACACCCCTGCACCCCAACTCTCTGCCTTAGCCTTGAGCCCCTCCCATACCCCAAACACCTTATCCCCATCCCAGAGCCCTCACCCCCTACACCCTGTCTGCCCCAACCCTGAGCCCCCTCCTGCAACATGAACCCCTCATCCCTAGCCCCACCCCACACCCCAACCCTCTGCCATAGCCTGGAGCCACCTCCCACACCCCAAACCTCTCATCCCCAGCCCCACCCCTGCATCCCTTCCCTCCCCCAAACTCCCTCCCAGAGCCTTGGGCAGGTGGGGGGTAGAGTTTTGGGGGGTGGAGTTTGGGTGGGAGCACGTTCTGGGCACCACCAAAATTTCTACAAACCTAGCACCCATGAATGCTCATGAAATTGGGGGTTGGAGTGTGGGAGGTGAGGACTACACCTGGGGGTACAGGCTCTGGGGTGGGGCCAGAAATGAGGAGTGTGGGAGGGGGCTATGGATGGGGGGAAGGAGTTAGGGTATGTGTGGAGGAGTGTGGGCTCCAGGTGGGGGTATGGGCTCTGGGGTGGGGCTGGGGATGAGGGGTTGGGGGTGGAGGAGGGTGCTTTGGGCTGGGACCGAGGGATTTGGAGGATGGGAGGGGAATCAGGGTCAGGGGGTCAGGGTGTGGGGGGGGGGCAGTGGTGCAGGCTCCGGGCAACGCTTACCTCAAGCAGCTCCCAGAAGCAGCAGAATGTCCCCCCTCTGGCTCCTATGCGGAGGCACAGCCAGGCTGCTTTGCACGCTGCCCCATCCACAGGTGCTGCCCCTGCAACACTGATTGGCTGCAGTTCCCGGCCACAACATGCAAACAGTAGGGTAAGCCCCAGACCGCATTCCTCGGCTGGAGCAGGGCAAGCCCCAGACTCCATTTCCTGGCTAGAGCTCGAGGGCCAGATTAAAACTTCTGAAGGGCCGGATGTGGCCCCAGGCTGTAATTTGCCCACCCCTGGTTTAGGAGAATCAAGGCAAAAAGATATAGGCCAATAGTGACTAGTTATTCTGGGTGCCTTACTTTTCGGGTGCCCAAACTGAGACAGTAAGGTGGACTGATTTTCAGAGGGTGAATGCTCAGCACATTCTGAATAAGGAAAAAATCCCCTTTTTATTTTATTTTTACCAGCATTTGGACACTGAAGTAGTCTTCATCAAAGTGTTTCTTAAGTTTTCTGGTTAAAACTGGTTTTGATTTGGCAGACTTTGGAAAATGCACTTCATACTCGCACCACTCTGTGTACTATGACTTTTAACATATTTTACCAGTGTTTAAAATACACGTAGCCTTCACATTTCATGCATATCTTGTAAATGTCTGGGTCATAAATACTTGTTTACTGATTTAAAGAAATATATAATAATCTTCTGCACGTTAAAAGTCCTGTGGGCATTCAATATATTCAGTAAACAAAGCTCTTCCTCAAAATTCTTTAAACTTACACAATAAACTTTAGAGAATGATAATGAATCACACAAGTTCAATAGTAGGAGAGAGAGAAAGAGGCTTATTGATTTCTTCAGACATCATAAAGAGATGTAGGCACGAGGACGAATGGGTACAAACTGGATATTAGGAAGTTTAGACTTGAAATTAGACGAAGGTTTCTAACCATTAGGGGAGTGAAGTTCTGGAACAGTCTTCCGAGGGAAGTAGTGGGGGCAAAAGACTTATCTGGCTTTAAGATTAAGCTTGATAAGTATGGAGGGGATGTTATGATGGGATAGTTAATTTGGGCAATTGATCTGATTATCGGCAGATAAGTCTGCTCAATGGTCTGTGAGGGATGTTGGATGGGATGGGAACTGGGTTACTGCAGAGAATTCTTTCTGGGTGCTAGCTGGTGAGTCTTGCCCACATGCTCAGGGTTTAGCTGATCGCCATATTTGGGGTCGGGAAGGAATTTTCCTCCAGGGCGGATGGCAGAGGCCCTGGAGGTTTTTCGCCTTCCTCTGTAGCGTGGGCATGGTCGCGTGCTGGTGGATTCTCTGCAGCTTGAGGTCTTCAATCACAATTTTGAGGATTTCAAATAACTCAGTCATGTTTAGGGGTTGTTATAAATGTGTATGGGTAGGGTTTTGTGGCCTGCCTTGTGCAGGAGGTCAGACTAGATGATCATATTGGTCCCTTCTGACCTATGAGTCTATGAGTCTATGAGATTTGGGATTCTCTCTGCCGCCTCCTCCCAATGTTAAACATTGCAATTATAAGAGGGCCTAGAATAGATAGTATTCTAAGAAGTCCATATGGTCTAGTGGCTCAAGCACTAGACTGAGACTATGGAGGCCTGGTTTTTATTCCTGGCCCTGCTCCTAGCATAGTGGGTGACTTTGGGCAAATTACTTTTAGCTCTCTGGGTCTCATTTTATCCATCTTAAAATTATTTACTGAGAAGAGTGGTGTTATTACTGTATATGTAAGAGTACTTATCCATGGTTTCCCTTTGCCAGATTGATTGTTAAATGTCAATTTCTCTTTTCCAAGCTAACATAAATTCTCTTTTTGTTCCTCATCTGGTTTTCCATTTATCAGAAATTTGTGTATTTCGAGAGAGAAACTATTTTTAATTAATTAAACTTACAAAATAGAACAGGTCAAATTATTCATTGTGAATATTTACTGTAAATGTAGCCCTTTTTATTTCTCAAACCAATCCTGATTTATGTAAATGTATTAATTATCTGAAGGTATTCAACACATTATTTATGCAAACAAATTTCAACCTGTGTGTTACTTGCAAACTTGATTGTTTGCTACTTGAAATTTGTAGTGTGTGACTGGTCAGCTAAATTACATTGTTTCTGTACCTTTATTGGATTATCAACTTTTTAAACAAAAGAAAAAATAGATTACAACTAACATATTGAGAATGACAAATAATAAAGTTTGAGTAGGAAGTTTCAAATGGATAATCATTCATCAGGCTATAAGTAAGGCTAAGATTTTGTCATGGTTATTTTCAGTAAATGCCATGGACGTGTCACAGGCAATAAAAAAAATTCATGGAAGCCAAGACCTATCTGTGACTTATGCTGCAAGGCTCCATGGTTTCCACCATCACCTGGTGGCTGGGAGCTGTGGGGTTCCCCCTCTGCCTGTGGCAGCTGGAAGAAAATGGGACACACCCAGCCGCTTGCCCAAGGTGTCCCCCTCCCTTCTGCATGAGGCTGTCACCTGTCGCTGGAAGCCTGAGAAAAGCTCCCTCAGGAGTCTGTCATCTGTCAATGGAACTCTGCAGGGGGCCCCCTGTTGCTGGAACCCTGCCAGGGCCCCGCTGGCTGCCAGCTTGAATCCCACAGCCCCTGCGACTGAAGCAGAAAATGTCACAGAGGTCTCTGGAAGTCACAGATTCCGGGAGGGAGTTAGGGTGAGAGAAGAAGCTCAGAGCTGGGGTGCAGGGAAAGGGTGTGGGCTCCAGGCAGCGCTCACCTTGGGCAGCTCCCCACAAGCAGAAACATATACTTCAGCTCCTAGGTGGAGGCATGGCCAAGCAGCTCTGTGTGCTGCCTCTTTCTGCAGGCGCCACCCCTGCAACTCCCATTGACTGCAGTTCCCAGCCAATGGGAGTTGCGGAGCCAGTGCTTGGGGCGGGACCACCCCTTCGCCTAGTAGCTGAGGGACATGTCACGGCTGCCGGGGAGCCATGTGGAGCCAAGTAGGGAGCCTGCCAGCCCCGCATCAACCGGACTTTTAATGGCCCAATCAGTGGTGCTGCCCAGAACCGCCAGGGTCCCTTTTTGACTTTGCTTTCCAGTCAAAAACCAGACACCTGGCAACCCTAATACAAGTCCACAATAACACATACACACTTTTTAATACAATGGACCCCAAAGGTATTAATCTAATAAAAAATGGTTTAACTTAATTCAATAAAATTTTTAATTCCATAAGATATGTTCAGGATATTGCAGAATACTGTTAGTCTGTCACATAGCTGTCTGAATAGTACAATAAATGATAATTTAACTTTTTACTTGTGAAAATAGTCACAAATTATTTTTTAACCTCATTTTAATAGGTCAATTGATACACTTGGTTGAAAAATTATATTTCGGCCAACATATTTTTATCTTATATTTTGCTCGTAAAAAATCTGTTGGTTATACTGTTAAAAGTAGGGTCAAAATGCTTGTTTCTTGAGTAAATGACTGGAAGTTCAGTTTCCTTACAAAATAAATGGCGCCAAGATATTATATTTGCCCTTTCACACTTTGTAAAATTGGTTCAGCAGGTTTTTTTTTTGTTTGTTTTTAATCCAAAGTATGCTTAATGAACAATTTTGGAGACACCCAGATAATGTATATCATCTAGGTAAAGTCATAAAGCAACATTCATATAGAGTCATGGCCAATTTTGTTTTTAAGGAATTCAAATTAAAAACCCAAAAGGGAAATGTGGAAAATACATATGTTCCATTTTAACCCATGTTTTATGGATGTATATATTGCTTAGTTCAATCTACTGTTGTTCTTAATTTTGCCACTTAATAGAAATGCAGACTAGAAATTATTAGTCCATCTTTGTCTCTAGATTTAAGGATATTTTTAACTCTGACGTTTTCCACTCCACATAAGGCCCCAATCATCCATCAGGACAGGACAGTGCAGATGCTTGCACTATCCCATTGATTTCAGTGAGACACAGCACAGCTATTGAGGTCCAGGTTGATGCAGGAGCAGAATCATGAGTTAAATCACAGTTTGACAGCTGGTAAGGATTTTATCTAGAATTACTTGGGTAGTATTTAGAAAACATAAAGACAGCTGCCCAAATCAGGAAATGCAGAACTTTTCCTTCTCATTTAATCCATAGTCACTTTTGATAGAATATGATAGGAAATACTTTTTTCATTCAGACTTCCTAAATTGGAATTAGGTTTGGGTGTACTTAGTTTTTATTTAACCAGCTTGAATTCATATTTTATTATCAGGTATCTTTGCCTTTCTTGTTACTAGATCTCTCAATGTCCAAAGTGCTGATTTTAATTATAAGCCCTAAGATTTATTGATCTAATTTGAGCATTATTTTAGCAGGTGTGTTTTGTGTCTCAGCAATGACAGCATTCTTCTTTTTCCTCTTAAACCCAATATTTCTGAACTATTTGAAATTTTGAGCAAAATTTTCTACAAAAAATAGTTTAAAAGGTGTGGGAGGCACAGGAAAGCAGTAAACACCTTTGTGGATCCATCTTGTTAAACTTAAGTTTGGTAATGCTTTCACTTTTGCAAGAGAAGCTGGAAGGTACTTGGAATTAAAGAGGTGGGAATCAGGAATGGATGATCTCACCTTCCCTCTACTGCATAGCTCAGTTACTCTGCAACTCCTCTAGAATGGCAAACACACCAGCTCCTCCTCATATCCACCTCAAACAGATCTCCTTCTCTTGTGACTTGGGTTGTGGGGAAGAAAATCATGCCTCGCTCACATTTCTGAGACAAAGTTCTTCCTCCAACTTCTCTGGCATCAAACCATCCTTTGAGAAGGAAGAGTTGGGATTGTGCAGGAGAAAATGCAAAATAAAAAAAAAAGTTACTTTGGGGATGGAAATCACAGTTCCCATGTTCTTTCTTTGGGGAGAAACTGACAACATGACAAAGAAAAACAAGGGCCCAATACAGAAATAATGATGGGCAAGGACAGATAGAGAACAATTAACACTGATGAGAATAATACTGACATAAGCATACTACACAGTGTAAATCTGTCCTTAAAAACAGAGGAAAGGATTCACCAAAAATACAGCAGAAGACAAAGGAAAAATGGAAAATGGGGAGAAAAAGTAAAATGAAGAATTAAATCAGTAAGGCCCAGATCCCAAAGATGTTTAGGGCCCTAACTTCTTAATGATCAGAGCCTAATTCTTTAAAGTTTTATTAATTTACAGCAAGCCTAATGCCCAAATCCCTACAAGTCATGCCTGGTCCCAGTTCTATAAAGAGACCCCCTCAGCTTGCCAGATTCCTGGGTAATTGAGGTGAGGTTTGTGGGGGTTTTTTTGAGGGGGGAGGGTGTCTTAAAAAAGAATTATTGGCCAGGCTACTTGTGCATCCCACTGCGCCAGCCCATCGCCTGCGGTGTTCTGCTCCCCACCCCCACATTTCAAAGAGATTGTTTAGGTGGCTAGTATAGAACAGGAGCGTCCATACGACAGTGGGAGATCCGGACTGCTTACTCCGGAGTAGCTAGCAGGAACAGCGCCAAGGCCCGAAACCCTAACTACGCTGTAATCCTGGCTGCCAGTTTCACCCTCCTGGGACTTCCCCTTCCCAGTACAACCCATCGCGACCACATGGGCACCAGTCACTAGCCCGCCCCGTCCTTCACCACCCAGCGCTAATCCGGACAAAGCGTGTCCCACCTAGGGCGCCCGGCTCAGCAGGGGCAGAGGCGAACACAGGCCGCCTAGCGAGAGCGCCAGGAGAGGGAGGAGGCCGGGGGCTAGTTGGGAGCAAGCTGGGGGCAGGGGGCGGCGCAGCAGACACAGGCCGAGCAGGACCCAGGCGCGCTACCCGGGCGGGTCTCTCTCGTGTCCGCGCGCAGACGCGGTATCCTGGAGCCCAGCTACGGGGGTCGCACTGACTCCGGGAGCCCATAGCCAGGAGCGCGGTGAAGAGGCTCCGCATGCGCCGTATTACCAGCCTCCTGTTCAGCCGGCTTCCTTCCAGTCTGACAGCCGCCGCCGGCGCAGAATCCGCGGCGTCCCGGGTCGCCATGAGAACGAAACACGTCACTGCGTTCCTCCGCCCGCCATTGGTTAGCATTGTTCGAGAAAGCCGGAGAAGGCGGAAGCGGAAGCCGCACGTGGAGCCGGCAAGGGGCTGCCGCAGTTTCTGGAAACTTCTCCTCGCTGTCATATTTAAAGCGGCGGCGCCAGCTCCCCCGCCCGCGGCCAGAGGCAGCGACACAGCGCCAGAGCTAGCGCTCTGCGGCGGAGCCGTCCGGGGAGAGGCTCGCGCGGGCGGGCGGGACCATGTCCGTGGTGGGGTTCGACCTGGGCTCGCAGAGCTGCTACATCGCGGTGGCCCGGGCCGGGGGTATCGAGACCGTCGCCAACGAGTTCAGCGACAGATGCACCCCGTGAGTGCGGGGGCTGCTCGGCTGAGACGGGGGGGCTGCCCGGGTGGGGTATCGTGGGACCGATGCTGCAGTTCCCGACCCTGGTGTAGTCCCGGGGTGGGGGGGAGTGAAGGCTGCTGCCGGGGCGGTGATGCTGAAGCGACTCGTGCCGCGAGGGGGGCACTCGCTGCGCCGCGAGTTGGAACTTGCTGGAAGCTGCCAGCGTAGCCTGCCCCCCGCGGCTGCGTTACTCTCGCGCCGCCTCAGCCCCGGGCGCCGGCCGGGGCGGGGGTCCCGCGCCTGTAAAACCCCGCCGCCGCTTGGCGTGAGGGGCAGGAGGTGCCCCTACAGGGAGCTGGGGTGCCCCGAGCCTCCTCGCGGTGGGGTCAGCGCCCTCTGCGCAAAGCTGCCCTGAAGGGCGCAGCCTTCCGGCCCCTGGAAGCGGGGCGTGGGTGTATCGTGACTGGGGCACGGCGCTGCCCTGACATGGACCCGTCAGGTGCGGGGATCGGAAGGCGGCGGTTGGAGAAGCGTGGGATAGAAACAGGTGTATGTAACGTGCACAGCTCTGTAATCTATAGAGGCTTCCCATTTAAAATCGGAACACTAATGTTGTATTGTGATCGGAAACGGAATAGACAACTTTCCGTCCTTCGCGAGGAGGGAGAGTGTTCACACAGCAAAGGCAAAGCAAATGCATTAACATTTGAAAGAACTGGATGTACACATTGAGAATGTAATTATAGCTAAATTAAAATACCTGTCATGCAATGTGTGTATGTTTAGCCACATTGTAGGATTAAAAAAGATTCTCACTATTAACTCTATCACACTGCAAGTATATTTATGCATATACTTTGGTAGTAGCTCTTGTTACCAGGAGGGCTCTTATGTGCATTTGGGACCAGTTATATTTGAATTAGAATTATTAATTTCCTGATGCATGGTTTAAGGTTTGCAGCCTTGCTTTAATGTAGTCTTTAGGCTTTAATTTCCTGTTGAACCGGGCTGAAGAAACTTTGTAGCTGTGGCATTGAAGATATGCAGTCTCTATTGTTCAAGCTCTTAGTACAGCAGGCTGTTAAACAACTTAAAGCTTTATTGCACATAAATTGCTTTCGTAATTGTTCAGCTTTACAATGAAGAAAATTCTAACCCACACTGAAACAATTACTCAGTGTTACATGTGAACTTGGAAGTTGAGCTATTCATAGGTTAGCCATACAAAAAAAAGATGATTTAAAAAAAAAATAGGGACACAAGCATCTGTTTCTTTTCATATAAATAACTTGGTTGAAGTTTTTTCTTGAAATTGTACAGAACAATTTATTCTTGGGCTAATACTAAGTACAGAAAGTTTCAACTCCAAAGCATATGTTGTAACTTTACAAAACATTCTTTGGAGCTGAAACTTTCTGTGTGTGTGCGTAAAAATAAAAACATACTTTTCTCTATGATATATTGCATGTGGCTTGGAGTAAGAAATCGCTGGGTTTTTTTTTAAATGTGTATTAGCATAGGCCACAAGAGTAGCAGAATGACTTGCTCAAACTCTCAAATTCTGTTTGCAGTAGCAATAAATAAAGCTGCTATAGCTCTTAGCAATATTGACAATAAAATAAAATACTGAATTAACAAGGCTCTCTGTCTTTTCAGATCAGTTGTATCATTTGGATCCAAAAACAGAGCTATTGGTGTTTCAGCTAAAAACCAGGTAGGTTGTCTTCTATGAAAGAGAATCCACCTACTAGTAAAATTAATAACATAAATCTGTTTGAAATAAGGGAACAAACAGAAAAGATAAAATTCTGTGATTTTTAATTGTCAGGTAGCATTTCAAAATCAAAGAACTGCATTATTCTGACAGTTTCATCTCCAGGTTTGCTGCTGAGGGTGCCATTGCTAGAACTCCAGGACTGTGTGCTGGGTTCATAATTTCAAGTTAGATGCCTGCCTTATTTGATCATTTTAAAAATAAAATCACCAGAACACACTCTTACTTAGGAAATTTCTTTGCATTAGAAATGCATCTTCACAAATTATGTAGAATGTGTATATAAGTTCTTAAACTGAACTGTGAGCTAAGAGCTTTGGCCTTTGCTTGAATGAACTACTCTGAAAAGAGTGTGTTAAATATTTTCTCTTATTCACTGCAGTAATACATTTTTTAAAAAGTTCTAAAACATTTATGTTTTTTTAAAATAACCATGTACAATGTTTAAAACTTCAGATATGAACATCTAAAAGCCATGTTTTGGGCTGATTATATCTAAAATAGGACTAGTGTACTGCAGTGCAGACCAAGCATGCTCCCTCTACTGGCCTATTCATATCTGTCAAGGGGCAAAGGTGCTGTGGTAGGTTTCCATGGAGAGCATCAACTGTGAAAGTCTTCCATTTAGATACAGGGAGATCTGATTGAAAATATACCAGTGATCATAAGATACACATACATTTGCAATTACAAGATTCAAAGACAGAGGCTAACAAAGTAATTTGCATAGACAGTTTTGCAGTTTTTCATTCATTCCTAGGAATGGAAATGTATTTTAATTAAAACAGATATTCACATAAAACATTCTGGAACAAATATTTCACTAGAGTTTTAACTTTGTGATTTTTTTATCAGGATTTGGAAGTTTTCTTTTGTACCACTGCTTTTATTTTTATTTCTTTAGACTAGATTTTCATGTCACTGATTCATATGTTAACATAATTCAATAAGTAATGAGCAAGTAAAGGGGTCTTCAGAGCATTTGTTGTCTTAAATAAATGGCTTGTATCTGGATTCTCAAGAGACTAATGTGCGGAGTGTTACTAAGAGATCATTCAATTAAAATGCAGCAGCGTTAGCTAAATTGAAAGCTAAGTAGTTCCTCTCTCAACTTACATTTGAGAACATGCATTCATAACAGACTTCTATTCTTGGACAGTTTGTGGCTTCATTCGCTTTTGGAATAGCTTCAGAAGGGTACTGCGTAATCACTTTTTCATGCTTTTTTGTTTTAACAGTTTGAAAACAAAATTTACCGTTTTTTTTCCATTTGACAAACACTTAAAAATTTTAGGTGAGTTGAGGATTTCAAAATACAAGTACATCTTATTAGTGAATAGGCTCTTTTCCTGACAACAGTGGAATTTTAGGTCATGTTGCCCATGCAAGCATGGGCAGTTCTTGGCCCATGACAATCTGGGCTTTGCATTTTCACTAACAAGGGAGCGTAACAGCCATTTGTTCAAGCAGGAGAACTACATACCTGAATTGTTCTGGGTTTTTAGCAAGTAATCATGGTTTTATATTTAACAGCAACTTAAATTTCAATTTTTGTGCATTCTCAATCAAATGCTAGACAGCTTTAGGAATAATTAATTACTTCATTCTGGTCTTTCACTGTTACTTGCTGTATGTTTTAGTGAGTTTTCAGAAGAATAACATGCTGTAGTAGCACTGTTTAAGTGTGGCATGCTAGCTGACTTGCTGCTGCTTAATTGTGGCCAAGACTGCAGGAATAGTCTCAAATATCCTACAATATTAATGGCATGTGATTACTTTTAAAAAAGTCTCTTCATTGGTACATACAGTTATCTTGATAACCTGAAAATTAAAGATTTCTTCTTAAACTCTAAATCAGTTCATTTAAAGTCACTGAAGTTAGTATGCAATGGGCAACAAGAGCAAAAAAATTACTTTTGCTATTTAAGTGCTTTCAACTTGAGTGACCATAGAGCTACACGTTAAATAGATGTCAAGTACCCTTCCTGGTGAGGTTTGTTGTAGTTAATTTTACGCTTCCAAGTCCCTTGTTTTCCTCTGTAGAGGTGACAGAACAAAACAAGTCTCCATCAATAGATTGATCTCTGGACTTACTGCCTTTTAGATTTGTTGGTATTTGCTGGGTGCTATAAGTCATCAGGAGTTGGTAGAGAACAAAAGATCTTTAACAAGATCAATAAAAAATAGTTCAAACTGTTACACAGACCAGGGTGTAGACTTTCTGTATTTTAACAGCTTGAGACTTAAACTGTAAACTCTGTAATGCAATGGTCATTCACCTCTTATGCCAGTATATTTCTGTATAAAACTACAGTCCTACATAATTTAATATTAGAGGAAAAAAGGTCATATGTCAAGTCTCTGACTAGTAAACCTGACTGGGTTAGGAACAGAGGCTAGCAATCTGATGCTGCCATGCTTTTACTAATATGCGGGTTAAGTGTGCATTCACGATACCTTTTTTTTTCTTGCAGCAAATCACTCATGCTAACAACACAGTATCTAACTTCAAGAGATTCCATGGCCGTGCATTTGATGATCCTTTTATTCAGAAGGAGAAAGAAAGCTTGAGTTATGATTTGGTTCCCATGAAAAACGGTGGAGTTGGAATAAAGGTAAGTGTCAATTTGCAATCTAGCTTTCCAGTTTCTATAGCTATGTTGGAAAGGGTTTGTTTTCTAGCACTTCATGAAAGTAAGGGATTTTAATTATCAATTCCCATAAAAGCTATTCTTCATCTCTGTACCAGAAGGGCTTTTGAACTGATGAATAGCTTTTTTTTTTAACTCCAGAGTAGAGTCAGGCTTTTGTTATAAATACTCCCTCAGACAAGCGCTTCCTTGGTGGCAGTCATGCACACAGGCTACACATTCTGGCAGAAAAACTATTAAAATAATTATAGGATTATATAATTCTTCACTGAAGTCAGGGAAATGCTGTTCTTAATTCCTCCTGTGCCTATGCATTGTGATAACCTGATTACATGGTGGCATACTGTTTCTCAATAAAGTTAATGCTATACACTTTGTTAGAACCTCTACTACTACTTGATAGAGACCCTAATGACACTTGCAATAAATGTACGTAAACTGTTCCTGCAACATCTATTGCAGACTAAAGCCTTGTCTCCAGTAGAAAGGATGCTATAGCTATGCCTCTCAGCCCTCCTTGTGGAGATGCAGTTTATACTGGCAAAAGATTTTTTGCTCGTATAGCATACACCATACCCCAATTAAAATAAGCTATATTGGCAAAAGGACCATTTTATTGGTTTGACTATCCCCATGTGGGCTTTTGCCAACACAGCTGTGTCAGCGAAGAGTGTTTTTGTTTCATTTTATTCCCCACACTCCTAACTGACATAGGTGTGCCAGCAAAACTTTGAAGTGTGCACCAGGCCTAACTAACAAAATAATAGTGAGACCTAGAGATGGGAACTTAGCATAGAAGAAGGTTGTCAGGTAAATACAGTGGTCATTATGCCAATGAGACTGTTTCAATATGTAATGTGTATCTAAGGCCATACGAAAAGAGTCATGATAGAGTTGATAGGGTATGTGATCATATAATTATGATAGGGGTATGTGATCATATAATTAAACTACACAAAGGATACACACAAGTGGTCTCTATCCACCTCCTAGATTGGACTTCTTTGCTGGTACATGGGAAGATAAAAACAGTATCCCATGGTTTTAAAGGAACAACTCAATCTGAAATCTAGTCAGTTTGAAAAGGACAAAAAATAGATTCATTTACTAAACCTGCCCCACAGCCAATTAGCGTGATTTTTGTAGTCACAATTGTTTTTTAAAAAAACCAAAACCAAAACCCTCTTCCTTGGTGCTCTGTGATAGATCCGCACAAACACGGGCAATGCACAAAATAAACCGAAGAGACTTTTTTTTCTTAATCTATAGTTATCTGAAGGGTGAGTTGTAACAATGGTAGATACTTCGGGTGTCTCTTAATGGGAGTGAGTTTAACTACTTTTCTTTAACACAATACCAAATTTTTCTAACTTGTATACAAGAGGGACAGTACTGTGACAGTCATTTTCAATTTTTTTCTCAACTTGTGTGGTGCTTTTTCTTGTCCATGGAGAAGAATGTTCTGAGAACAAAGCAGTAGGAGACTGGGATGTTGGGAGTCCACAAGAGGGTGTCTTACAAAGTGTTCTGCTTTACTATACTATAGAATAGATGACGAAAAGGCAAATACACAAAGGAAGGGAAATAGAGGTATTTTAAAACTGATTGATTTTACAGTAGTATTTCTTTCCGCTTGCAACCATTTCAGTTTACAAAGATGTCTGTAGGAAGGAAGCAATATGGGTAAAGACTTGTTTAACTTTGTTAATATTATTTGATTCCTGGATATAACTTGAACTATTGAAGTGCAGACTGTTCTGGCTACCAAAACAGATAACACAAATCTTAGGTTTTGAGCATAGTGATTTTTTGGGAAAATCTTTTATGAAATAGTCTAGAAGCTCTTAAGTAAATGGTTTTTAATACTGTTGTGAAGAACTCTTCCTAACTGAATGCTTCTTGGTAGATAATTTCTTACCTTTTCTGCAATGGTGAGCAATTTGAAAATCGCTGGCCACTTTTAACTTATTGGAATAGTGATTCATTACTGTGTGCTAGCCTCACTAATTGACACTTACAATTTACACCATTGTCTGAATTGCTGTAAGTCGTCTGCCAGTGATTTTTATCCAGGGGAATTCAATCATTTATCAATTACACTCAATGTGTAGAAACAATGACATTATCTGCAAACACTCAAGGGGCTGTGGGGGGGTGAATTCTCAACTATAACTGTATAACGAGCTGTGTGAGTGCATTAAGATTGGAGGTAAGGGTTGTTGGTCAGCAGAGCACCCAGAACTATTAAGTGGTACTTTGCTTTTCTGCAATTAAAATAAAATTGTTGTCCCCTTTTTGCTATACAGGTGATGTACATGGATGAGGAACATTTCTTCAGTGTGGAACAGATAACAGCTATGCTGTTGACTAAGTTGAAGGAGACTGCTGAGACTAACCTAAAAAAGCCAGTAACAGATTGTGTTATTTCTGTAAGTAATTCTGTTACCCTGGACCAATAGAGACATTAATCTCCCTATTTGTAATCGCTGAAGATTTCTAGTTTAAATAAAATTTAAGATGCGGTTCAGCTCAAGTGCTTGTATGCTCAGGGTAACGTTGTACATACCTGATTTAATGTTACCAGAACCACCTTCTAAATAGGAAAACCTGTATTCTATATATGAGCTTGTTATAAAGCAATGGAAGCTATGAACAGCCAATATTAAAATACAGATTTATTACTTCATATTAATATACTAACTTTAGGTTAAAGTAAAAGAGCTTTGAAAAGCATCGTAATTAAGAAAAAGACAATAGGGGGTGTAACATTGTGTTGCTCAGATACCGTGAAGATGAACAAGCAAAAATCCCTAGACAGAAATATTGAGTGCTCTGTCAAGCTACACAATATATCATGGAATTAAGTATTTATTTTAAGTGATCTGCCAGTTGGCACCACCGGGTCACTGGGAAAATTTCTTTGGTTCCAAGTATAGTAAAGAACTTAAACTCAAAATGTTTGGCAGTATGCTGCATCTAATGTTAATATCAAAGTAGCTTTGACTACTTGTTCCATTTCTTGTCAAAAATTAATTTAGGCTTGATTCATCTACATTATGCCTCTCCTCAAAATATTCTACTTCACTGATTTGGTCTTGCATGTGCTTTTAGGCCCCAGTTCAGCACAGTACCTAATCATTGGCTTCAGTGGGCTCAGTGGTTTGAGCATCGTCCTGCTAAACCCAGGGTTAAGTTCAGTCCTTGAGGGGGCCACCTAGGGATCTGGGGCAAAAATTAGTACTTGGTCCTGTTAGTGAAGGGAGGGAGCCTGACTCAGTGACCTTTCAAGGTCTCTTCCAGTTCTAGGAGGTAGGTCTATCTCCAACTATTTATTATTATACTAAGTACTATGCTGAATCAGGGTCTTAAGTAACTTTATTTTGGGCTAAAATCTTGCAGTTGCTAGACATAGTGGCAGATGCCTCCTTTTGGGGACGCAGAATAGGTAGTACTTCAAACAAACGTTTATATTGAAAGTCTGGCTTTCTAATGGTAATTCTGTTCCCATATGATTTCTTCAGGTTCCATCATTTTTCACTGATGCCGAAAGGAGGTCTGTCCTAGATGCTGCTCAGATTGTTGGCCTAAACTGTCTGAAACTGATGAATGACATGACAGCAGGTAAAGCAAAAGAAACATATTCCAGCAAGTGTATGTTTAGTGGCGGTCCATTTAGATAGTGTAACTTCAAACTAAGAATTGCTAAAAATAGACCAGTCACAAAAGCAGAGTAGGGTTACAACACTTGTGCCATTTTTTCTTAACCTATAAAACTTCTGTCGTGAGGTGCTGTAAAGGTGGTAAAAAGAGAAAGCTTTGCTTCCTAAGGTGACTTAATAGGAATGCAGCAGAACCTCAGTTACAAACACCTCCAAAGGGAAAGTTGTTCATAGATTTGAAATGTTTGAAACTCTGAGCAAAACACTATGGTGGTTCTTTCAGAAGTTGACAACTAAATAGTGACTTAATACAGCTTTGAAACTTTACTGTGCAAAAGAAAAATGTTTCCATTTAAATTAAGACTGTGAAAAGCAGCAAGCACAGAAGCAGTTTCCTTACCTTGTCAAATTTTTTTACATGTCCCTTTATTTTTTGAGTAGTTTAATGTTCAACACAGTACTGTACTGTATTTGCTCTTTTTGGTCTCTGCTGCTGCCTGTTTGCATGCTTCTGGTTCCAAATGTGGTGTGTGATTGACCAGTCAGTTTTTAACTCTGGTGTTTGTAACTCTGAGGTTCTACTGTACTGTACTTAACTTCTCCTGACCCACACACATGAGGATAGGAATTGCCCTAGCGGTATAGACCAGTGGTCCATCTAGTCCAGGATCCCGTCTCTTCAGAGGAATGTGCAAGAGGAATCATAGTGATAAATTGTTCAATAAGTTGCCTGTATGAGGAACGTTGTCATAATATTTGTCATCAGAATTTTTTTTTAAAGGATACCAAACCACTATCAGTGCAATTGTGGCTGTCAACGACCATATAAATATTTAATCTACTCTTGCTGATGTGCTCAGAGCTTAGAAAATTCCTTGGTAGATGTAATATGAAGTATTAGTGCTAGGAAGTACATATAGCAATGTATGTATGTAAACATTTTAGTTGGAACCTACCTTCTGTGACTATGCACCATTGCAAAAATGATAAACTGAATGACGCACTGAATGGAGATCCACTAGTGATTGTGCAGATAACATTTGATGCTTCTTGCTTTACAGTGGCTCTTAACTATGGAATTTATAAACAAGACCTTCCAGCTCCAGAAGAGAAGCCACGGATAGTGGTGTTTGTTGACATGGGACATTCTGCATTTCAAGTATCAGCCTGTGCTTTTAACAAGGGTAAACTAAAGGTAGTCAGCTGATAATCCATTTTTGTGTGTTACTCCATGGCCCATGCAAAGTTCAGTCAAGAAAAACGGGGAAAAAATTGTACCACTAAAATGTGCTTGAACTGAAATGATGACCAAACAGATCATGGCTGTACAACACCTTATATCTCTTCATATTGGTTAGCAGGTCTTGCTCTTGCTCTGGCATGCATCCGACAACATGGGTATTCACCTACGAATGCTCATGCTCTAATACTTCTGTTAGTCTGTAAGGTGCCACAGGACTCTTTGCTGCTTTTACAGATCCAGAGTAACATGGCTACCCTTCTGATACTTGCTCTAGACTGTGAATTAGGTTTTTTTTTGTTTTTTTTTTTTCAGGGATTCAAGTGACCTGAAAACTGTTCTAATATAAACACGTGAAATAGTTGTAACAGTACACTGAAACAGCTAAAGCAATTAAACCACTTGAACTTGCTGACCACATTTTAAAAAGAGAATCTTAGTGGCAGTATATGTAAAGACTACTAAAATATACAACTTACAGCTTCATTTTTTTGGAAGTATTTATTTAATGTGTGTAAAGTAATATGGTGGACACAAACATTAAGGATTTTAGCACCATTAATATGGGCTCCTTATACTATGTTGCAGTTACACTGAAGCTGTAAATTGACAGTCATTTGAGATTGTAATAAGCCATTTGAACCTATGGGTGGACTAAGGCCCTGATGACACTGGACTGTCACCCATTCTAGAAAGGCTGTTTTTTTTTTGTTTTTGTTTGTTTTTTGTTAAGACAAACTTCCAACTTACAGATGTACAGACTAACTTGTACTAATACCTTACTAAATCTTTAAACCTACACATTGGAAGAAATAAGCCTACGTGGTGGCATCTTTGTTTTAAAAAAGGCCTGCAGGCATAGGTGGAAGTTCAGTATAGTGTCTAATAGTCAAATGTAAAACTAAACTATTTTCCTCTTTCAAACAGGTGCTTGGCACAGCCTTTGATCCCTTCCTAGGGGGGAGAAACTTTGATGAAAAGTTAGTTGATCACTTTTGTGCAGAAATAAAAGCAAAGTATAAACTGGATCCGAAATCAACAATTCGAGCTCTTCTTCGTCTATATCAGGAGTGTGAGAAACTGAAGAAGCTAATGAGCTCTAACAGCACAGACATCCCACTTAACATTGAGTGCTTTATGAATGATAGAGATGTGGCTGGAAAGATGAACAGGTGAATAGGAGCTAAAGGAAAATGAGGGAACACTGTGTTTAAAGCAAATCCTCAGTGGATGGGATTCTTTGTTTCCACAGTCCTAAAAGAAAAGGTTCCCAAACTTGTTCGCGGCTTGTTCAGGGTAAACCTCTGGTGGGCCATGAGATGCTTTTTTTACCCTGAACAAGCCGTGAACCAAGTTTGGGAGCCCCTGATCTATACTAAGATGTTTATTAAACATGAATTATCTTTGAAACAGTGGCCAATTCTGGCCACTTATAAATCTAATCTTTGTTGTGAATACTTCCAGCTTTTTTGTGATGCTGGAATAGTTCAGACTTGATTACATAATGTATGTGATGTCCATATGAATGAAACAAATGTACAGTGTTGAACAATGATGTTGCAGTGCCTGTCTGTACTCCTAATCTGAAATGCCCTCATTTTTAGGTACAAGGCACTATGACCTTGGGTCTAGAAGTAAACCTGCTAGACTTAATACACAAAATACTTTGTGGTTTGAAGCAATTAATTTTGCTACACACGCAACATACCCAATACAAATCCATAAAAGTAAAGAAATAAAAAGTTAACCCACCTAATGAGCATAGCCTCTGCTACCATACACCACAATCGTAACTCAGTCTTCTGAGGAATGTCATCCTCCATCTTTCCTTTTAACTGTCCTTTATCAAACTGCTGTCTCCTAACACAGCCAACTACTACTCCAGATGTGAACAACTATTAATATTAGTGAAAAAAATAAATTGGTAAAGGTGCATGCAGGAGGGTGAAATGGGACAAGACTGCACTTGCAGTATGTGGTCTGTGGTGGATGGTAGTTGTCATGGTGAGGTACATACTTGTGTGTGGAAGATATGTATTAAGTGGCTTATTGTACTTCCTTGTTTCTGTGGGTTTGTGTCAGGAATGGTTCATGTCAGTCATGATATACAAACTTCATCATGAACCAGTTAGCTTCCTAGGATCCTTTTATAATATTTAATTAGGGATTTTTTAATTTTTTTTTACCTGTGGGGAGGGGTGTAAAAGTGCAGCTACTGCTGGAGAAAACTATCCATTTATGAGCCCTTTTCTGCTGTGGAATAAAATGGGACAGAAAAGTGTGTAGCTTCTGATGGATAAGATTCTATTTGCAAACTTTTTTCAACAACCAATTGTTTGTTTGCACAGCACACAAACTGTCCATTATAATGTGAAGAATAGCTAAAAATTACCCTAAATCCAACCTTTTTAAAAAAAAAAAAAAAAAAAGCTGCCTGTTACACCACATCTACTCAGGATTCACTTTTGTGCCAAGTTTTGTGTTTGAGAGCCCAAATTCAAAGGATTTCTATTAAAAAGAATCCAAAGGTGTAAAATCTCACACCGACTGGCTGCCTCCTTTCAGAGAAAACCATGGGTTTAAAGTGGGGTATAAATTCATCTAAGTGAGATGTTGTACATGCTTTGAATTCCTATTACTGGTTGAGAAACTGAAGCAATAATTAAAGTAACATGGTTGCCCTCTTCATCTGTAGAAACAGAAACTCACCACTTATACAGAAAGACATTTAACTTACAAACATGGGTTGACACTTTCAAAGCAGGGCAGGGAGGCTGGCTACACACGCTTAACTAAAACTAAATCCCCTTTGATCTCAGCCTTGGTGATAAATGGAGCTTTATTGCTTTATCTGCAAATACTGTAATGCACACCATGATAGAACTGGAGGGCAGAATATCACTATACAGGAGACTGGCTGACTGATTGTTATACAGACTGTTTTACTAATTTACATTCATTCCCAGTCATTACTGACCAAAAGTAACTATCTCAGGTGGATATTTGGTGTTTTTCCCCTAGAAACTAGAGGCACAAGAGCTCACAGCACAAAAATCACCAACACTGTTTGCACCTTTATCTGTAGCTTCTGCAGAAAGGCTGATGGGCATAGAGGCAGAATATCCTTAAGAAGGGATCTCTTCAGGTACTGGTGCATATATTTGAGCTGTGTTGACAGAAATGTGGGAAAACTTGCATGGTATCTATTCATAGTGTTGCTAGACTCTGTGGACATCACTTGAGTTTGGCACATTTGCAAACACTAAATTCACTAACTCTAAAAACACTAAACAGCTTTAAAATCTTTTCATGGTGGCTTAGTTTATAAAGCCTTTTTGCTGAAACATGCAGTTTTAAACAGTTCCTAACAAAAAGTGATAAAGCAAAACTCCAGAGTTTTTAACTATGGCTTTTTGTCTGATTTTCCTAGATCCCAGTTTGAAGAATTATGTGCTGACCTTCTACAAAGGATAGATGTGCCCTTGCATTCATTAATGGAACAAACTCAGCTTAAAGTGGAAGATGTGAATGCTGTGGAGATTGTTGGTGGAGCTACACGCATTCCAGCTGTTAAAGAGAAGATTGCAAAGTTCTTTGGCAAAGATGTCAGCACAACACTGAATGCGGACGAAGCTGTTGCAAGAGGCTGTGCTCTACAGGTACAGTATTCACAGTACCACTTACGTCTTCTGCGGGTACTTCCTTTCGAGAACTGACCATATAGTTATAGCAGATGGCAAAAGTGGCACTCTTAAAGCAGGCAATGGAACATATACATTGTGCTGAAACAGTGACATGCTTGAAAAGCTCTGTCACTTTAATTGTACATACTTACTGATTTAACTAAACTGCAGCTAGTCACTGTATGTTATCTGGTTTAAGCCTGTAGAGCCATTGCCATTTTTTTTCTCAGACTTCCAAACCTCTTGTCTTATACCTTATTCGCGCTCTCTCTCTCTCCCCACTTCACCTCTCTCCAGTCAGTCTTGTTGGTGCTGCTGAAAAGGCTCAGGTTGTGCTTCATTCGAAGCCTTCCTGGCAGGTGCAGACTGGGTGAGGGACCAGTCCAGACAAAAAGTAATCAGCAAAAAGACAATAGGCCTTTGTAGGGAGTTCAGGGTATTCTCTGCTATGCTGTTTTAGAAAACATTTACCATTAGGTGCATTCTAGAGGCAAAACAATCCACTCTTAAGAAATTTAGGAGAATCACCCGTGGCACAAATGATTTAGCATTATCCATCAAAGGCTGTAAAAGCTTCCTTTGTTACCTGATGTATTCAGATGGCTTCTGTGTACTACCATTGAACATACAAATACGTACATTTGTGTGTATCATTTTCTGGTATTGGACTTAATATTACATTTTGCTATTAACTTAAAATGTCTCATTTCCGCAATCCATATTTACTTGACTTTGAAAGTAGATTTTCTCTTACAGTATGCCTACACTGCAAGTGAAGGTGTGAAGTAGCAAAGGTAGGCGTACCCATGCTACCTTTAATCTGTTAAAGGTGCTAGCTGGTAGTGAAGATGTGGTGGCCTGGGCTTGCAGCCCAAGTATATGCTCGGGGTCCCTGACAGGTTTGTACCTGGGCAGTTGGCCTGAGTGGGATGTGACTACCTGTGCTACACAGTCACGTGCAGTGTACGCATACCCTGAAAGTAAATTGCGTTTGCTCTGAACCTTTTTCCTTCTGTACCTCTGTCACCCTTTTTTTCCTTTCATTCCTTGTTTTGTGTTCTATTCCTGTCTTCCTCCTCACTAACCATAGCCATTGAACATCCATTGACTACTCCCGTAAGCACAGAGCAAGCAACAGTGGTAATGGGCTTAACCCCCTTCACTGCTGGACATGCACAGCACACTCACATGGCATTCTGTGTAATGCTGTTACTCCTTTGGAACATAACAGGTGCATCCCCTGAGAACTGTAATGTTAAGCAACAAGAAAAATGTAGTTTCATCTGTGTTAGAACTAAGATAAAAGTAATTTTGGTTGGTTTAGGGATAACTAGCAGTTTTGCTACAGTGCAAGGGATAAACTGAAGATCCCTTGTACCTAAAGAATGTACACCTTTTTGTGAGCATAATTCCTTCACAGCAGGGTTTCACTTAAGCATTTAATTTACTAGATCTGTTTTGGTACAGTCAATAAAGTAGAGGACTCTTTTTGTAATAATTATTGAAAAAGTTTAATGTATTTTAAGGCATAACATTCAGGCACATAGCCAATCGTAACAGCTGTTTGTTTGTCTTTTAGTGTGCAATTCTTTCTCCAGCATTTAAAGTGAGAGAATTCTCTGTCACGGATGCAGTTCCATTCCCAATATCTCTGATGTGGAACACAGAAGCCGATGACACTGAAGGGTAGGTAGCTTAAAGTATTGTTCCCATTTGGACTTCGGTTTTACACAATATAAGGATAAAGTTCATCTGTGTATCTTTCTTGAAGGGTCAGTGCTAAATAATCTAACAATTTATAGGTCCGTTGAGCTGTGCTGTTTATAGCTTTGGTAGTGGTTCTGTCATAACAATACTTTTATCTCACAAGAGAAACTGAATGCTGTATTAATCCCCACCAAAAGTAAGACTAGTGGCTTGTAAATCAGACTCAGAATTAACCTCCTTAGTCAGTGAGCTGTACTGATTGAGATAAAGTGGCCACCTGTATACAGGGCCCAATTTGACTTGCATGTTTAAGAAGATGTAAACATACAGAAGTAAACTTATTGGATAATAAATACAGAAATGAGAGGTTAATCAAGAACTATGTAAATGTTAATACATACGTTCAAAACATTTTCTACCGTTCCAATTCCTTTCAAAGGTGGGCTGTTTTGTGGGCATTTTTCCAGCTGAAAATATTCCTAATAGCTTGATAAAACGAACTGTTTTATAGAAGATTTTTCTTTGACTAATTAAACATATGGATATAAGAATATGCTCAGTAACTGGTTTAAAAAAATTGTAGCAAGATGTGCTGCTAAGACATATTTAAAAAAACAAACTTTAGTGTTTCATAATAATCTGTAAAGAATTTTGTTGTCTTTTATAATTCTTACTTCTTGCCCATTGAAGTAGAATGAACACTTTCCTATTTTCTGTTAAATGTACCACATGCGGTTTGCAGCAGTCCTGTATATACACCTCAGTCTCTACGCCAGTTCTCCTTGCCCAAGGTGGTAAAGTCTATCCTTGCCCTAAGTTCCACCTAGTTCAGCCTTGAATGTCTTGTCCATCTGTGTTTTCTCATAAGATGCAGCTGTACAGATCTTATTTGTTCTTCTTCGAGTGATTGCTCATATCCATTCCAGTAGGGGTACGCACCGCGCGTGCACGTTCGTCGGAAGACTTTTACCCTAGCAACTCCAGCGGGCAGGCAGGTCGCCCCCTAGAGTGGCACTGCCATGGCTGGTAATATATACCCCTGCTAGCCTGTCCGCTCCTCAGTTCCTTCTTACTGCCGTGTCGGTCGTTGGAACTGTGGAGCGCGGCATAGCTGACCGCCACGTCCCTAGCTTCTCTTCTTTCATCGTTCTAGTTCTAGTGTGATCCAGGTTCGCTGTGTTTTGGTTTTTATCGACAACACAATGGCGGTATACTATGTGAACAAGCAGGGCGGAATGAGATCTTCTCTTCTGTGTCGGGAGGCCATGATGTTGTGGGACTTTTGCATAGCCCACTCGGTTCACCTCGTCGCTTCCTTTCTCCCCGGGGCTCGAAATACCCTGGCGGATCGTCTCAGTCAATCCTTCTGCTCCCACGAATGGTCCCTTCGCCCGGACGTCGCCCTTACGCTTTTCCGAAGGTGGGAGCATCCCCACATGGACCTCTTTGCATCCCGCAGGAACAGGAAGTGCCCGATGTTCTGCTCTTTCCAGGGTTGCGAGCCGGGCTCAGTGGCAGATGCCTTTCTGATTCCGTGGGTGACGCACCTCTTCTATGCGTTCCCTCCGTTCCCATTGATCCACAAGGTCCTTCTGAAGGTGCGCAGGGACAGGGCCCGCTTGATTCTGATCGCTCCGGCATGGCCCCGTCACCCGCATTGGTGCTCTCTGCTGCTGGACCTGTCGGTAGCGGACCCTGTAACCCTGCCCTTTACCTGGTACTGATTACGCAGGACCACGGCCGGCTTTGTCACCCGGACCTCCAGTCGCTGCACCTCTCAGCGTGGCTCCTGCGTGGCTGACTAGTCCGAGTTACATTGCTCTTCCCCAGTGAGGCAGGTACTTCTGGAAGTAGGAAGCCGTCTACGAGGACGACATAACGTAGCCAAATGGAAACGTTTTACGTGCTGGTGCGCGGAGAAGCGCTTCCACCCCACCGATGTTTCCATCCCAGTCGCCTAGATTACCTTTGGTCGCTCAAGCAACAGGCCTGGCGGTATCCTCTTCTCCGGGTTCACTTAGCGGCCATCTCCACCTTCCCCCAGGGAGGATGGCCGCTCGGTCTTCTCACACCCGATGGTGACTAGATTGCTTAAGGGCTGGAGTGCCTTTACCCCCAGGTCCGCCACCCAGCCCCCTCGTGGGATCTCAGCCTAGTGTTGTCCTGTCTTATGCCCCCCCCCCCCCCCCCCCCGTTTGAGCCGCTGGCTACGTGTTCCCTCCTCTACTTGTCCTGAGAAGACAGCATTCCTGGTGGCCATGTCACTTCCGTTAGGCGCGTGTCAGAACTGTGCACCCTCGTGGTGGACCCCCTGTATACGGTGTTCCATCGGGACAGAAGGTGCAACTGAAGCCGCGCACCCCGCATTTCTTCCCAAGGTTGTCTCGGCCTTTCATGTCAACCAGGACTTATTCCTGCCCGTCTTTTTCCCGAAACCGCATTCGTCTCGCAGGGAGCAACAGTTACACTCCTAGACGTGTGTAGGGCGCTCGCCTTTATATAGAGCGAACCAAACCGTTTCCGTAAGTCCACCAGTTCTTTGTCGCCGTAGCTGAGCGAGTTAAGGGGTTGCCAGTCTCCTCGCAGAGGATCTCTTTGTGCCGGTGACATCCTGTATACGGACGTGTTACGACCTGGCCCGTCTCCCTTTGGGACAATTGTAACTGCGCACTCTACTAGAGCCCAGGCAATCGTCGACGCGCGCTTCCTCTGCACGAGTTACCAGTCCAGGACAATCTGCAAGGCAGCGACCTGGCCCTCTGTGCACACCTTTGCTACCCATACGCCCTAGGTCGCAGCAGTCCAGGATGATGCAGCCTTCGGCTCTGCTGTGTTGTGCACTGTGACGCTCTCACTCCGAGCCCCCACCGCCTAGGTAAGCTTGGGAATCACCTACTGGAATGGATATGAGCAATCACTCGAAGAAGAAAACACGGTTAACTCACCTTTGTAACTGTGTTCTTCGAGAGTGTTGCTCATATCCATTCCACCCCGCTCTCTTTCACCCACTGTCAGAGTGTCGCTGGCAAGAAGGAACTGAGGACGGGACGGGCCAGCAGGGGTATATATTACCCGCCATGGCGGCGCCACTCTAGGGGGCGACCTGCCGGCCCGCTGGAGTTGCAAGGGTAAAAGTCTTCCGACGAACGTGCACGTGCGGCGCGTACCCCTACTGGAATGGATATGAGCAACACATCTCGAAGAACAACAGTTACAAAGGTGAGTAACCATGTTTTCTGTTGCAGACTGAACCTCTGAAGGCAAACTGTATTCCCATTTTCAGCTATCTTGTTTTCTGTGGCTCAGTTGTGAGGCAGTTAATCTCCCACCTAACCAGGTTTCCAAGACTGGAATTCAACAAAAGATTTGTTGGGTAGGGTGTTAAATTAAATTTTCTGGAGATTGGAAGTAAGCAGACTCAGAAAGCCCAGAACACAGGAGAATCCTGGATGAATAGTTGTCAGCTTCCTTTCAGAGCAAGGGAGGAAAAATAATGTCTCTGCTCTGTTGACTGAGCCACAAAGCAAATCAGTTGGTAACCAGGAACATAGCCTTTGAGATTCAAAAAGGCATTAGAGAAGTGCAATCTGTTCCCAAATCCTATTCAAACATGACTGAACTGTCTTGCATAACAGGCCCTAAAATAGCTGAAATGTGTAATCACATTATCAACTTAGAATATAGGTCTTTGTGTAATGTCTGATAGCAAAGATTCTTTCCCAGGAATAACTTTCTCAGGACTATTTATGTTAAAAGATCCAGCATTTCTCAATGGGAAAATCCCAGCTGTTTTAGCACGTGTACCGTTCTAAAGTACTTTTTGCTTGATCCCAACTGTAGGGTTCATGAAGTATTCAGCAGAAATCATGCAGCACCTTTCTCCAAAGTTCTCACCTTCTACAGAAAAGGTCCATTTGAGCTAGAAGCTTTCTATTCTGATCCTAATGGTGTCCCATATCCCGAGACAAAGATTGGTAAGTGATTGTCCTCGTGAATGTGGCACTTTGCCATCTTTCAATCTCTTGGTATAACTTTCATTACTTTCACTGGAATTGTGTAATGTTAAGCCACCTCATTCTGTTTTGATAGAGCTGTAACACATTGATTTATGTATATGTTTTCATGTTTCCAGCCCCATTTACATTTGAACTGTATTTGTGTTTAGTCTAGCCCCTGGTAGACACTTCCATGTCACAAGCTAAAAAGAGGCTGCCAGTTATGTCAAGTTCCTTGATTGGAATGAAACCATTATAAGTGCAAGGGATTTCTTAACACTTTTTAAAAAAAAAAACAACAAAAAAAACTAGTTTTCCACCTTGCACCACCACCATCTTAATTTTAAAGTATCCTTAAACCCATCCCCTATGTACAAAAAACTTAAGTTTTGATTCTTCCACTGGAAGTGAAACAATAATCCACCTTTGGAAACTTTTTCCATTGCTTTACTGTTGTAGGGATTCCCTTAATATTTAATCAGAAAATTGTATTGCATTTTATTAACCTGTGCTAGTTCTTGTCTCCTTGATTACTGAGAATTGGGGCTCATAATCTTTACATGCTTGTATATAATAGTCTTCTATTTCTTTTTTTTTCTGAGATGGAACATTCATAGTTGTGACAGTTACAAAGACATTGTGGGGTTCATGTTTGTCTACAGTAATTTATAGCATATGTACAGTTTTACAAGTAAAAAGATTAACTTCAACCCTGAAAACTTTACCTGGACTTTGAAAGTCAGTTTGGTGCTGGTTCACACAATCAAGCTAGTTTCTTCATTCAGAATTGAGTTAGTAGCTGTGACATGTGAGCCAGAAGAGAATGCAAGTCATACTCCTATAGCTGTATTCGTTTTGCAAGACAAAGTAAAATTTAGAACTGACTTCAGTCAGTAAAGTAATCAGACATAACTCAGGGTATGTCTACACTACGGGATTATTCTGATTTTACAGAAACAGTTTTTAAAACAGATTGTATAAAGTCGAGTGCACGCGGCCACACTGAGCACATTAATTCAACGGTGTGCATCCATGTACCGAGGCTAGTGTCGATTTTCCAGAGCGTTGCACTGTGGGTAGCTATCTCATAACTATCCTATAGTTCCCGCAGTCTTCCCCTCCCCTTGGAATTCTGGGTTGAGATCCCAGTGCCTGATGGGGCAAAAAACATTGTTGCGGGTGGTTCTGGGTACAGCCTCACTCCTCCTTCCGTGAAAGCAGCAGACAACCATTTCGCACCTTTTTTCCTGAGTGAAATGTGCAAATGCCATAGCACAGCGAGCATGGACCCTGCTCAGCTCAAGACAGCAATCATGGATGTTGTAAACACCTTGTGCATTATCGTGCAGTCTGTGCTGAACCAGGACCTGCAAAACCAGGCGAGGAGGAGGTGGCTACGGCAGCGCGGCGACGAAAGAGAGGACATGGACACAATTCTCTCAAACCGCAGACCCCTGTGCTTTGGAGATCCTGACGGTAATGGAGCAGGTTCTAGCCATGGAACGCCAATTTTGGACCCAGGAAACAAGCACAGACTGGTGGGACCACATAGTTTTGCAGGTTTGGGATGATTCCCAGTGGCTGCGAAACTTTCGCATGCCTAAGGGCACTTTCATGGAACTTTGACTTGCTTTCCGCTGCCCTGAAACGCCAGAATACCAAGATGAGAGCAGCCCTCACAGTTGAGAAGCGAGTGGCAATAGCCCTCTGGAAGCTTGCAATGCCAGACAGCTACTGGGTCAGTCGGAAATCAGTTTGGAGTGGGCAAATCTACTGTGGGGGCTGCTGTGATGCAAGTAGCCAAAGCAATCGTTAAGCTGCTGCTGTGAAAGGTAGTGGCTCTGGGAAATGTGCAGGTCATAGTGGATGGCTTTGCTGCAATGGGATTCCCTAACTGTGATGGGGCGATAGATGGAACCCATATCTCTATCTTGGCACCGGAGCACCAGGGCAACCAGTACATAAACCGCAAGGGGTACTTTTTCCGTGGTGCTGCAAGCACTGGTGGATCAGATGGGACGTTTCACCAACATCCACGTGGGATGGCCGGGAAGGGTTCATGACGCTCGCGTCTTCAGGAACACTACTCTGTTAACGACTAGCCAAGCAAAGGGAATATTACTTCCAGACAGAAAATAACAGTTGGGGATGTTGAACATCCTGTAGCTATATCGGGGGACCAGCCTACCCCATTGCATGCATGTCATGAAGCCATACACAGCAGCCTAGGACATTAGCAAGAGTTGTTCCAATCACAGGAACCTGAGCAAGTTTCCGAATGGTGTAGAATGGGCGTATTGCCGTATAAGATGCTCTGGCGTACACATTATGTCTTGCATCCAGACGACTCAGCCAAACCAATAAGTCCCCCTTTGATATTGCCTTACTTGCTGTGTGACTCCCACAATCTCATGTGCAGAAGTAAGGGGGGAGACCTTTATGGCAGGGTGGAGGCTGAGGGCATCACCTGCTGTGATTACGCACAGCCAACACCAGAGCAGAAATTAGAAGAGACACAACAGCATGCACATTAGAGAAGCTTTGAAAAAATGACGTTATCATTCATGGGCACAGGGTACGATGTGAACTGCTGATGATTTAGTTTCCCCTTGCATGAGACCACCCTCTCCCCTTGATTTGGATCATTCCCCTTTAGCGAGCCCCCCCTGCCTTCCAGATTACAGCTGCTTAAGGTAGTCACTCTCGTTGAATAAGTCTATCTTAATTAATTAATAAAAAAAAGGAGAGAACTGACAAGGCCTACCCGGGTGTGGTTGGGAAGGAGGAAAGGAGGGAGGAAAAGGCCACTTAAAAAAATTTCAAAATGACGCCTTTTGTCTTGGCTGTCCACAGGGGTGGAGTGGCGGTGCACAGATCCTCCCCCCGCATTCTTACACATCTGAATAAGGAGGTATGGAACAAGTGAGGGTGCGTTACACAGGGCTGCAGCAGCATCTCTGTGATCCTGCTGCTGTTCCTGAAGCTCACACAGATTGCTTGGAGCCGTCAGTTTGATCACGCGCCGCCCGGCATTTCATGCCCTCCTCTGGATCTTCCTGCTTGCCACCTCATCCTTGAGCGTCCTCCTGTCCTCATGTTCACTGGTCGCTTCCCTGTAATTTGATACCACGCTCCTTCCACTCATTCAGATAGCTCTTTCATTGCGGTCCATTTCATGATTTACGAGAACATTTCGTCTCGCGTCTCTCTTTTCTGCTGCCTTATCTGAGATAGCCTTCAGGTGGAGTTAGGAGGGTGAAAGATATGTAGCGCATCAGGGAGGGAAAAAAAGGGAGAGAAGTAAGTTTAAAAAGAATACATTTACAGACAATGCTATCTACTCTTTCACGTGACGACACTATTACTTAATAGCCACAGGTGATTTTACTACAACGTCGCTTTTGCATCTTGAATATTGAGTGCCTGCAGCTCTGGTGTTAGATTCACAGATACAGGTCTTAGGCAGCAGAAATTCAGCTTGCCATGGCGGCCATAGGTAACCATTTGTTCTTTTGTCTCTGCCAGCCTTCATATACAAGGCCTCCTTCCCAAATACCAAGCACGCCTTGTTCAGTGCTGCTTCTTCCTGTTAACAATCCAGCAGCAGAAACCGACCACGCCCCGTGCTGCTAGGCTGATGCGGGCCAAAAAAAAAAACAAACGCCCCAGCAGAAAGTAGGTGAAGATTAAAACCAAAAAAAGAAAAGTTTACAATCGCTTATACCCTCATCCCACCAACGTGGCTGGTATACATGGAAGAATCACTGCTAGCAACACGGAAAAGCTCAGCATCAATCACCCTCCCCTTGGCTGCTGAGGAAGGATTTCTCTTAAGAACAGGCAAACAGACCCAGCCAGGAAGCATCTCTGATCCTCTTAATTAATTCCGAATATTCACCCGGTAACCAATGAACGATTCACTCTCATGAAGAACACAGTGAAGATAAAGGAACCATGTTCTTGAATGTTAGCAAACCCGGGACCGTTGACTAGGCTTTGTACATGCAATAGTCTAGAATACTCTGCTCATGCATGAGCCGTAGTGTGCAGATAAGCTGTACCTATCCGATTAGGTAGACGGTTAATGATAGGGACCCTTCCAACTGCCTAGCAAACTTCTGCCATAGCTTTCTATCGTGGAGACTAGTCTGAGAAAGTCTTCAATGAATTTTTATTTCTTCTGTTCCACAACACTGGGACGCTCCATCCCTCAGAACATTTTCAACGACTCTTCAAATAACTTTGT
Organism: Chelonoidis abingdonii; assembly: GCF_003597395.2. NCBI lineage: Eukaryota > Metazoa > Chordata > Testudines > Testudinidae > Chelonoidis > Chelonoidis abingdonii. The sequence goes on from NC_133769.1 coordinate 325,617,820, forward strand.
AACATGACTATGAAGCGCTCAAGTTCTATGGAGGCAAAACTAAATCTTACGCTGCTATTATAAACGATGTATATCCATAATATTTAACAAGGTACTACACAGAAATCCCGGTCCCCTTCATGGCCTCTTGTGCCGTGCGGGCATTTGAGCTCGGGAGGCCGCGAGCCGTCCAATTCCATGGCAGGCACCGTGAGAAGCTCCTGGCTGTTGGGCCAAGAGACGGAAGTTGACACACTTACACTTTTGTGCTGCCTCTCTCCTGCAGCTCGTCCTCCTCTTCCCTCCTCCTCTTCTCCCTGTTCCGCAGAATCTCACCATGCGCTGGCTTTACCACCCTAGCCTTGCTGCGCACTCAGCGTAGACAGCCCGCGTCACTGTTCTTCAACCTGCCGTGGACCATTCGTTCTCTCTTCTGGTCTCTTCTCTGGCTCAGCTACTTGTCCTCGAGCTCGACCTCTCTCTCAACGTAGGCACCCTGTACGCTGGCTCCCTAGTGTGGCCTCTCTGCATCATGGCCTTGGAAATTTTTTCAAATTTTTTTTCACTTTGTCTTTTGGAATAGAGTTCTGTTAGCACGGAATCCTCTCCCCATATAGCGATCAGATCCAGTACTTCCTGTGCGGTCCATGCTGGAGCTCTTTTTCGATTCTCAGGAGACTGATGAGCTCTGCGTGGTGACCTGTGCTGGTGAGCGCTCCACGCTGGCCAAACAGGAAATGAGATTCAAAAGTTCGCGGGGCTTTTCCTGTTTACCTGGCCAGCGTATCTGAGTTCAGATGGCTTTCCAGAGTGGTCACAATGGTGCACTATGGGATACTGCCTGGAGGCCAATACCGTCGATTTGCGGCCACACTAACCCTAATCCGACATGGCAATACCGATTTCAATGCTACTCCTCTCATCGGGGAGGAGTACAAAAACTGGTTTAAAGAGCCCTTTATATTGATATAAAGGGCCTTGTTGTGTGGACGGGTGCAGGGTTAAATCGGTTTAAGGCTGCTGAATTTGGTTTAAACGCGTAGTGTAGACCAGGCCTCAGTACGCAAAGGGATCAGATCTTCTGACTAAGAGGACACTTGTATGTAATCACCTTCAGAGAAAAAACCTGCATTAACCTTTTCTTATGTCTTAATTTCCTAAATACATCTCAAAACACTATCTGAGCTTGCTCCAGTTTATCTGCTTTAACAAAAAAAAAAAGTATCTAAATCTGAATTCAAGTCTTCAATTGCCAGCTAGAAAAGTGAGTCTAAGGAAATCAATTTTTCAGCTTCACACATTTGAGTAATCTATAATCTAATATTTCCTGGTTACAATAGCATTTTATTGACTGGCAATTAATCATGCACCATAATTTCCTATCATCTCGCTGTGGCTGTGGCAGAGACTCCATCTCCAATCTACATCTTCATGCAACTCAAACCATGCAACCTGGAACTTTTGAATATGGATATTTCCTGGTTTTAGTTCAGTGACAGAGGAAAGTTAATAAACATTGAACTAAAACTAGGAAATATCCATATTCAAAAGTTCCAGGTTGCATGGTTTGAGTTGAATGAACCAGAGCTGTAGGGGGAAGCTGGCACAGCAGCAATTGGCTCTAGCTAATATATTTCTCAGTTTCACTACCCTTTGAAGTTCCTTGTGTGAGTAGTAAAAGACCAACACATTCTGACACCTGGATCAAAGGATATTAATAGATAGCTGTTGCTGGTAAAGATTGTAAAAGCATGGAGGGGATCTGACTCTGTATTTTCAAAGAGTTGTTCTACACTGAACAGGAATTTATTAAAATGGCATAATCTGAATACACACAGGATCTGTTGACTCACTCATATCCATTTACTATAGTAACCTTTTAAATCTTGATGTTGCTTTTGAGCCAACGCAACCATGGGAGGGTGAGCTTTCTTCATTATTTTTATTTTACATTTCTATTACAGTTGTGACTGGAGATCAGTCTGGATTCAGAAAGTTTTCTTTTATTGCTCGTCTTCCCCTAAATTACTGGCTGGATTCTAATTCATTTTGTGTATCATCAATAGAATTATTTAAATTCAGTTGCAGGGCCACATGTATGACTACCCCTTCAAAGCTGGTTCAGAGATGTTGAGGGCCTAATCTGGCTTTTAGAATCTCTCATTGGTGGTGGTGCAGATGACCAAAGTGCCCAATTCTGACTCGGATTTTGGGCTGAGTTTGCAGGGCTGAAAGTTTGTGTATTTGGCATGTGGGGGAGAGAGACATTTTGTCTGTAGATTAAGTGCATTTGGTATGGAAATTGGGTGGGGGGGTGACTTAAACCCACACTGGAATATTCAGGTTTCTACATTCAGTCTCTGATCATCAGTTCTTCCTACCTCTCTCCACTGTTAGAATGACAGTTCTCTGCAACTTCCTCTGCCTGAGCTAGGCCTCACGTCTTGCATTCTCTTCTCCGTTAACTCCATCAAATGTATGGAAATATAGTTTTTGTGAAAGATGCTATATACCATACTAGAAAAATAGCTAAAATGACACAGACAAATTTGTATCCCCTTTGTTTTTAGGCCGATACGTTGTCCAAAATGTGGCAGCTCAGAAAGATGCAGAGAGGTCTAAAGTCAAAGTTAAAGTCCGTGTCAATACTCATGGCATTTTCAGTGTATCTACTGCCTCAATGGTAGAACAAGTTAAAGCTGAAGAGAATGAAGCTCTCAGTGTGGAGACTGAAGTCGTGATTGTGAACCAAAGGCCTCCAGAGAATTCAGTTGATGTAAGTTGGTCTGTTCTTGCACACAGTGTGCTTAACAAAATGCATTCTTTTATAATACTTGATGAATTACACCTTCTGCTAGGGAGACAAAGTAATTAAGTTTGGGGCAGGTTTCAGGAGAAACAAAACTTTTACAAGAAAGGGGGGCAGCTGAGTGCTGTCTCCTTGGAAAAGTGTGTCTGGAAGCAAGCTTATGTCCCATTATGGAAACAGTTTGACATTTTTAGTAGGAACTTAAAATTTAAGTATTCAGTCTGTACATTTAATTTAATATCTTTTGAGTCAAATAGCAGTAGCGATTTTTTGCTTGTAACTAACATTCAGGATTGTTAGTATATATCCCCAAATAGGGAAAACTTTAATGTATGACGATAATAACTGTAGCGTAATAAAGTTAGTTTTGATTACCTGCACGTAATCCTGCATTATTACTGAATGGCTTACTCATGGGTTATAATGGGGGAGGGGGAAGAATCCTGCATTGTTAGGATGACCTAGATGTCTTGATAAGTCTCTCATCTACACCTATGATTCCATGAATACATTGGCTACAGAGTTATTGCTCAGTAAGTAAGAAAGCATGTGGGGAATCAATTACACTGTAACTTCTAATAAATACAAGTGCACATTCTTTTACATCCTTTGTGCCTGGGCTTTCGTTTCAGAAAAATATCCAGCAAGACAACAGTGATGCTGGAACACAGTCCCAGGTACAAACTGATGGTCAGCCAACTCCACAGTCTCCCCCTTCACCAGAACCTCCCTTTGAAGAAAACAAAATACCAGATGCCAAGAAAGTGAGTGACCCTTTAAACTCATTGTATTGAAAAAATGTTATAATTTATTATGATGGCATTTAAAACCGTAACCTTCACACGCATACAAAAAGTAGGCAGATCAGTGTTCTTGCAGTGTATTGTGTTTAGTAGCTTTTGCATATTTACTTCCATTTTTGTCTAACATAACCAATAATTGTCTATTTAAGACAAGATAAAGCTGGCAAAATCTCACTATTCCAATTGATCTTCCAGCAAGGAACAAGACTCTCTGTATTGTTTCAGTTTATGCAGCATTGCATAATATGTGCATTACCTTAACGGTATTTCACTTTGTATAACAACTGCTAGAGGCTAAGCTTACTAAATTTACCACGACTAAACTGTAGGCAGAGAAACCAGACTGAGAAGACACCTAGAATGTACGTTTACACCTCTTACCAAACAAGACTTAGTCCTTGCCACAAAGGGCTTATAGTCTGACTTATTTCAAGGGTTAGTACTGATGCCTTGGGGTGAGAATTACTGTTCTAAAAACACACACAAACTGACTTCAAGAAGCTGCCTCAGGCTAACAAAATTTGCACTTAATTTTCATCCAAGTGTTGATAGTGTGTAGCTGTAAGCATTAATATTGAGTGCTGATCTGTAAAAGGACTTGCCAAGAATTGCTGTGTCCTACTAACAGACAGTGTTTCTGGCAATTGCCCTTTCTATCTTCCAACACCATTCTCCTGAAGCATGAGTTACATTTGACTAGGTGAAATGAGAAGGTAAGATATACAGCAGCTGAAATACAAAATCCTTTGTAAGGATATATTTGTGAGATTCTGAAGGAACAGTGAGAAAATACATACTGGTCCATGTTCTGCTGAGGGATTTTAGCATCACGGTGAAAACGCCTTTTAGTGCTCTTCCTAAGTCATGGATATAATTTTTTTTTTCTTTCTTTCCAATCTAGACAAATGAGAAGAAAAGTGATCAACCTCCAGAAGCTAAAAAACCCAAGATAAAGGTGAAGAATGTAGAGCTGCCTATTGAAGCTAATCTGGTCTGGCAGTTAGGGAAAGAACTTCTCAACATGTATATCAAAACAGAGGTGAGTTCAGTAATCTTGGTGAGGGGAGGCTGATTCTTGCTTACTATTATTCAGTGACTATTTTTGAGCAACTTCAGACTTTACATTAAAAAAACCTGAAAATAGACTCCTGCCACTAATATATTCATAATGAGTTAATGCAATGCCTCATTTAAGTTCCTGACTGCAAATGTTAGCAACATTGTAATGTCACTTTGAATTATAGCATTACAGCAGTGATCTATGTAATGAGGTCACATCTTGTTTAAAAACCATCTGAACCTTCAGGAGAGTCTCCATTTTTTAGTTCACTCCACTGTTACTTCAGCAACAATATGAATTAAGGGCTTTATTATAGTCTTTTTTTTTTTTGTAAGGCTGCTTTTAAGTTTAAATTTGTTTTATTAAAGTACTTGCTTTTTTTCTATGATCAAACAGGGCAAGATGATCATGCAAGACAAGCTGGAGAAGGAAAGAAATGATGCAAAAAATGCTGTGGAAGAATATGTGTATGAGTTCAGGGATAAGTTATCAGGACCATATGAAAAGTTTGTTTGTGAAGAGGTATGCTATTAAAGTCAGTTGTTTACCTGAAATATTAGCATCAAACATCTGTCCTGCTTATTTGTGGTGAAATTCTGCTCTCATACCTGTATTGTAGATATCTGAAAATCTTAGTTAGGCAGCTATTGTTCAATTGCTTATCTTCTGGATTTGAATTAGTTTTGCAAAAATGTCCAAAAATGAGTGCAGTTACAGTAGAACCACAGAGTTACAATCAACCTCCATTCCCACAGTGTTCGTAACTCTGAACTAAATGTTATGGTGGTTCTTTCAAAAGTTTATAACTGAACATCAACTTAAAGTTTTGAAACTTTACTGTGCAGAAGAAAAATGCTGCTTTTAACCATTTTAATTTAAATAACGCACAGAAAGTTTCCCTACCTGGTCAAATATTATTTTAAACTTTTTTATTTTTAGTAGCTTATGTTTAACACAATTCTGTACTGTATTTGCTTCTCTTTTTGTCTCCGCTTCTGTCTGATAGCGTACTTCTGGTTCCAAAAGTACCAGTCAGGTGTGTGGCTGACTGGTCAGTTTTAACTCCTGGTGTTCCTGACTCTGAGGTTCTACTATAGTGTTGAAAAACTGTAATAGATCAGTCTGAATTTGATTAGTCGTAAACTAGTTAAATAACTATTGAAGACAGCAAGGAAGACTAGGCTGAGACCTGGAGTGGAAGGGATGAGAGCAGAGAGTGAATAAGTGGAGGTATCTGGTGATGGAGAGGTGGAGCAGGAAGAGTGGGGAAAAAAAGGAGATGAAAGGGGAGGAAGCAATGGTGTTAAACTCCTCTTGAAAGAGAATCTTCCAGCAGTTTCACCCCTAAAACATATCACTGGCCAATTGATCCTCCCACAGATAACTGATCGGTTGAACCTTTTTAGAAGTAAACATTCTACTCAACAAAGCAATGCCTGGATCTAGATGTAGGTTAAATATTTGAAAGATGAGATAACGTGCAAACATCTGCCGCATTTTGAGCCATTAAAATCAAAAGGCAATGTGCTGTACAATGTCTACTAAAATTGCCCTTGTATCTTCTAAAGGACAGCATTTGGTCCAGCCTGTCTTGCTGAATATCATCAGAGTTGTCCAAATGCATAGATGTTATCAAAACAGAACTTTGTGACTCTTGAAAATATATCCAAAAAAGACAAAGTACCCATATTATCTTGTTCAGTGCAAGGTTGGTTGGTTTGTTTGTTTTTTCTTTATTTCTGAAGGCAGTCCAGCTTTTATTAGTTGGTAAAACTGTATTAGGGAACAAACACTTCCATTAGCTTTGCCTTCATCCGCATTCGCCCTTGTAGCTTAGCTTGACTTGCATAGGCTTCTAGAAATTGCAGTATTAAATGCATTTCCCGGTTACGAGACTTGAAATGAGTGCCTTGCCTGCAACATTGTGTCCCCTCAATATGAGGCAGGAAAAAATGAATTTGGTAGTGCCTTTCCATATGGAAAGCATGCAGTGTCAAGACAGATTACTGGGCTGGGTTCTTTGTCCAAACCAACCTGTTCTCAGTACAGAAACAAATGCTGTTATACAAGTGTGGTTTTAAGTTATCTTTGTATCTTGTATTTTATGCCAGTAGCATAAAATAGCCTTCTTTGTAACAGGCCATGCTGCAGTTCTACTTTTTTTTTTTTTTTTTTTTTTTCCCCCCCTTTACTTTCTAACTATTTTGGCCTTATTGGCATTCTAAACTGCATCCAAATTTTATCTTAGGATCTTCAAAGATTCTCTGCATTCCTAACAGAGGTAGAAGATTGGTTGTATGAGGATGGAGAGGACCAAGCCAAACAGGTGTACATAGATAAATTGGATGAATTAAAGGTAGGTCCATTTGCACTCTTGTATAAGGTAACTTTCAAAATACTGCAGGAATGACTTTTTTTGTAAATGTAGGTTTGAATTATAAAATGCATAGAAAATATTACTTTCTATAGAAACTAGGTACTCCAATTGAAATGCGATACCAAGAAGCTGAGGAACGACCACGGGTATTGGAAGAACTGGGACACAAGCTTCAACACTATGCCAAAATAGCAGGAGAATACAGGGACAAGGTAAGTAGCCTCACAGGGAATGGGTTGGGAGTAGGAGGGGACTGACTTTTGTCTGTACTATTTCATTTAGACTTGCACCAGATGGCAGTGGTGTCAAACTCCTTGTCAAGTGGGCTGTTCACTTATTGGTAGCCTATATGCTGGGCCTATGCAATTAAGAACATAGTCTGTCCACAGCAAATCTCCCACAGACATTGAGTCTGAACCTGAATTGCTCAGTATCTGTGGCCAAAAAGGGCATTTGCACAAAGAATGAGGGCCATGATTCTTGGCTCAAAAAGTTCAGTTAAGTTTTGTGCTCTTCCAACTTTATTGGAGAAGTGGCTCAGATGTCAGTGATGAGTGTCTGTACAAAAGCCTAAGATAATAACTTGTGTATGTTCTATTTGTGCCTATTATTTGACCATTGACATGAGATTAGTCAATAGCACACCTGCCCTTTGGAAATCTGGCTGGTCCTAGGTGTCATTGGGTTTTGGAGCCAATACACTGTTTGTGAATTACCCCCATTCACAACAATCAAAGCTGGTTTAGCTAGTCTGACAGGACTGCATCAGGGCCCCATTCAGACTGGGTTTCTTCATGGCCAGAATGGCTAGATAAAAAAAAATTAAGTGCAAATTTGCATTAATATTAGAGCTGTCAATTAATAGTGTGAGTTAATTGCAATTAACCAAAAAAGAGAATCGCAATTAATCGCACTCTTAAACAACAGAATACTAAATTAAATGTATTTAAATATTTTGGATGTTTTTCTTTTTTATATATATTGTATTCTGTGTTGTAATTGAAATAAAAGTATTTTTATTACAAATTTGCACTGTAAAATGAATAACAAAAGAAATAGTATTTTTCAATTCACCTCGTACAAGTACTGTAGTGCAGTCTTTGTGAAAGTGCAACTTGCAAATGTAGATTTTTTTTTTTTGTTATATAACTGCACTGAAAAACAAAATACTGTAAAATTCAGAGCCTACAAGTCCACTCAGTCTCACTTCATGTTCAGCCAATCGCTAAGATAAACAAGTTTGTTTACATTTTACAGGAGATAATGCTGCTCTCTTCTTAAATACAATGTCACCTGAAAGGTGAGAATGGGCATTTGCATGGCACTTTTGTAGCAGACGTTGCAAGATATTTACATGCCAGATATGCGAAACATTTGTATGCCCCTTCATGCTTCAGCCACCATTAGAGAGGACATGTTCCATGCTGATGACACTCGTTTTTTTTTAAAAAAAAGTGTTAATTAAACTTGACACAATTCTCCCCTAAGGAGTTAAATGTCCCCTGCTCTGTTTTACCCGCATTCTGCCATATATTTCATGTTATGGCAGTCTTGGATGATGGCCAAGCACATCTTCCTTTTAAGAACACCTTTCATTGCAGACTTGACAAAACACAAAGAAGGTACCAATGTGAGATTTCTAAGGATAGCTACAGCACTGGACCCAAGGTTTAAGAATCTGAAGAGGGATGAGGTGTAGAGCATGCTTTCAGATGTCTTAAAAGAGCAACACTCTGATGCAGAAACTATAGAACCCAAACCACCAAAAAATAAAATCAAGCTTTTACTGGTGGCATCTGACTCAGATAATGAAAATGAGCATGCGTCGGTCCACGCTGCTTTGGCTTGTTATCGAGCAGACCTGTCATCAGCATGGACACGTCCTCCGGAATGGTGATTGAAGTACGAAGGGACATATGAATCTTCAGCGCATCTGGCATGTAAATACATTGCAATGCCGGCTACAACAGTGGCATGCAAATGCCTTTCTCACTTTCAGGTGATATCGTTAACAAGAAGCAGGCAGCGTTTATCTCCCGCAAACGAAAACAAACTTGTCTGAGCAGTTGGCTAAACAAGAAGTAGGACTGAGTGGACTTGCAGGCTCTAAAATTTTACATGGGATTTATTTTTGAATGCAGTTTTTTGTATATAATTCTACATTTGAATTTAAACTTTCATGATAAAGATTGCACTGCAGTACTTGTAACGGGGAAGTTGAAAAATACTTTGTTTTACAGTGCAAATACTTGAAATAAAAAACAGTGAGCCGTGTGCACTTTGTATTCTGTGCTGTAATTGAAATCAGTATATTTGAAAATGTGGAAAACATCCAAAATATTTAAATAAATGGTATTCTATTATTAACAATGCAATTAATTGTGATTAATTTTTTTATTGCATGACAGCCCTAATTAATATCATGTGGTCCAGAAGTATCAAAGCAGTTGGGTGTCTGATTCAATTGACTCATCCAGATATGAAAGGGAACTTCTGGTTGACTCAAGCTTTCATTTTTATAAATCCAAATTCTCCCATCTAAGACCAGCCAAAATACCAGACTGTGCAGGTGGATACCTTTTCTCCCTCTATTGCCCCCACCTACAGCACTGACTAGAGCACTAAGAAAGTTGGATTATACTCTACAGAACCTAATACATGGCTTTTCATGAGTGGCAGGATTTGCCCTATTAAGTATGAACTTACCTAATTCTAGGTATGTTATCTCTAGTAAATCCATTGTAAAGCCCACCTTCCTCTCTGTGTGATTGTTTCTCAAACACAGAAATGGGTTTGGTTCTGCCTCCATGTTTCATGGTGCTTCTTGTGGTGAACTTGTTTTCTTTCCAGAGTAAGCAGAAATGTAACAAATATTTAGATAATGAGAGAACACAACTTGGGTGGTCTGTCTGGATAATCTGATATCATTGAATGGGTTCTTATTGACAAACCCAAAATATTCAACTTCATGCAGGATGAGAAATACATTCACATTGATGAATCAGAAATGATAGAAGTAGAGAAATGTGTCAAGGAAATGATGGAATGGATGAGTAATGTTATGAATGCCCAGACTAAAATGAGCCCTGATCAGGATCCAGTTGTACGGGCAAGAGAAATCAAAGCAAAGCTAAAGGTTAGTGCTGAATCTAATTCTAATCACTGACTAGTGATATAGCTAGGCCTTTATTTAGAAATCAGTGTATGTTCTAACTGGTTGGCAGCTCTAAAGGATAATAATCTGCATAGCAAGGGAGGGATGAAGCTACAATCTATTGTGTAAAAATTCTGTGGTGAATGTTTTTACTATATATATGTTAGGCAGATAAACTTACAATACAAACATCTTTCAGTAGAGTTAAAAATTCATTGTCTGTAAATAGTACGTAAATACAAATATAACAGGGTGTGTAAGGAAATATTTAAAGCAATGCAACATTTCTGAGAGAGTGGGTTTTTTGTTTTTTTTTTGTTTTGTTTTTTTACACTTCAAGTGCTCAAGTGTTGTATAAAGAACCTTAATATAACCTGTTTAAAAAGTAAACTAGATATGTTAGGGGTAGCATATATCCAGCCTCTTTGTGCTCAGGAAGCAAAGATCCTGGGAATCAAACAATCTCTGAACAGCGGTGCTAGCTCATCAGGTAGCTTGCTGATCGCATGAATTGTATTCTGAGTACCTCTCTTTATTTTAGGAATTACACAATGTGTGTGAGCCAATAGTGATGCAACCAAAACCAAATGTTGACTCTCCTAAAGAGGAAAATCCATTGAATGGACCCAGTCTTAATACAAATGAAGGTATTGAAGAAGATAAAAATAATGCTGAAATCCCTCAACAAAATGGTGATTGTCATCCGAACGCTAAAAACACCATGAGCATGGACTTGGACTAGACCACTGCATTGTATTGAGCAATTTTATCTCATGAAAGGAAAATATTGTTGCTTTAGTATGTGATTGCGTAGGGGTAACATAGTTCTGGGAACTATTTATATTTTTTTTTTTCATAAGGTTGTCTGGAATGTGGTGTATGATGGTGGGGCGGGGGAGTAAAAAGCTGATCATGACTACCGTAAAAGGGAAAATTGACTTGGTAACTTTTCAGATTCCTGTGGAATTGTGAATTCATACTAAGCTTCTGTGCAGTATTTAACGGTTAGCTTCGTAAGGATGAAATCAGTTTTGCTATGATACTTACTGCTCCTTCACCGGGATTGTAACTGAAATAGTCAAAGGCACTTGTAGATGCCAAGGTAGTTTTCTTTCATTTGACCTCTGATTTGGCATATCTGTATAAAGCCAGTGGCTGTTCAATTTACAATGAACAAAATAAACCTCCTGTCCTAAGCTTCATTATCACTGTCCTGTACCCTAGCTGACTAGTAAGATGGTGAAAGGTGTTAAGTAGCATGTTAAGTAGTAGATTTCATCTTGTTAAAACAGTACATTTTCATGTGGAGAGAGCAAAATGAAGGAGATGCTGACCCTGTTTGTCTTGTTGTGAAACCTTTTACTGAGCTTTAATAATAAAGTTCATCTAACTGGTATTTTCTAAAATGCTGGGATGATTATGTTCAGTGCTGTTTTCAGTGTGACTACTGTCTTTTGTCACAAGTGGTAAAGAAAATAAAGCCAAATAGCTGTGTGTGAGAAAAAGCTTACAGAACTTCCCCCTGCCCTCCTATTGAGTGTGGAAAAAATTGGAGTTGTGATACTCAGCCTACCCAAGCAGAAACAGCTTGTTACTCTTTAACTGCACAAACCAGCATGCACCTGGGAACAGCATGACTGCTTGGAAACTTAAAATAGCAAAGGCTGGGCATAAAACTTTCAGACGCTTTGAAAGTGGAATCTAAAAGAGACGATTTGCAGTTGAGATACTAAAAATCAGTCAGAAGTCTGTCTTGGCCTTTATCAGAAAGGAGTTGATCCCAAACAAATGTGGTAAATGCAATGTTCTTCTTTGAGTGTTTGCTCATGTGTATTCCACAGTAAGTGTGCATGCTTGCCATGTGCACTGGTGGCAGTTTTTCTCTAGCGGTACCTGTAGGGGAGTGCCCCTAGCAATGCCACCATGGTGTGGTACAAGAGGTGGTGTGCTGCTTGACCCCATTCCAAAGCACCATCACTGGCGTCAAGAAGGAACTGCTATGCTCCAACTCTTTGCTGTAGTCTTCCCAGTTTGGACTGTTTAGTGCTTTAGAGAGTTAGAAGCTTTTTTTTTTTTTTTTTTAACTTTTAAAACTATAGGTACTGCCAACCATAGCTGGGGCCCAGGCTTTAAGTTGGGCAGCACTTGTAAACAGTCCATGCGCATAAGTGACCCATACGCTAGTTGCTTATGCTGCCTTGGAGAAACCCAGGCAGGGCAGTGCTCCGTCCTGAGTGTCTGTGAACTATCCACCTCCAACAGGTATAGAGCTTGGGAATCCCCTACTGTGGAAAGCACACGAGCAGTCACTTGAAGAAAAGACCCTTTTCTGTAGCTGGTACTCTTTGAGCTGTGTTGCTCATGTCCATTCCACATCCTACCCTCCTTCCCCCTAGTTGGAGTTTTCTGGTAAGAAGGAACTGGAGGAGGGCACACAGCACCCCTCATACTGTGCCATGCTGCTGTTACTCCAGGGGTTGCTAGGGTGCTCCTCTATGGGTACTGCTAAGGGAGAAACTTCTGGTGCATGGGGCAAGCACACACACCTACTGTGGAATGGACATGAGCAACCCATCTCACAGAATACCAGTAGCTGTAGTATCAGAGCACTCTTCTGATCACTGCTCACTTTCCCAGTACTGATCTACTCCATGTCAGGTGCATATGCTGCTCCTGGGGGAATTCTGCACTACAGCATGTGCACATCATTAATGAGCCATGCATGTTTTTAATTTTTTGTGTGGAAAAAAGCTTCATCCAAAATGGTGCTGCAGTTCTGCCTTTTGCCCACCTGAGGGCACTGTGGCACTAGAACACAGCAGCTGCTCCCAGCCAGCTCAGGCAAAGAGCCTGCCTGCCTTTGCAGTGCCTGTCAGGCCAGGTCAGGAGATGAGGGCTAAGGGGAGACAGATAATATAGGGTTCTGGGGGAGAGGGGGTGTCAGATGCAGGCTCATAAAGGCTAGTTGGGCAGGATGGATCAGGGCAGGGGCTGAATGGGAGTGGAGGCACAGAGCCACATGGTGAGGGGAGACAGGGTGGCTGAGTAGGAGCACAGATATGGAGATGGGTACAGAGCCAGATGGGGGAGTGGGTGTCTGAGGTGGGGGGTGGAGAGACACATGGGGGTGAAGGAACACCTGAGGACGGCTAGGTGTGCCTGACTGAATGGGAGAGGCTAGGCATCAGCCAGGGTCTGCATGGGGGAAACTCCCTAACAATCCCTCCCTGCCCCCCAAAACACCTGGTCCACACTTTTCCCACCCAACTCTCCAAGTTCATACCCAGGGTCCTTCCCAGCAATTTACTTCCCTCTCCCTCAGATCCTCCATTACCCCTGACTCCAATAGCCTTTGCAATGCTTCTGAGGGGTGTGGGAAATACGATTCTGTAGTGTAGTTTAAATGAATTATTACTCAGAGTTCTGTATTAATATGCCTAATACTAATGAATATTTGTCAAGAAACATTTCCTGAATCTTTTTCGTTGTCTGTACTGTTATTTGCTGACATGTATTTTGAAATAAATGACCACAAATTGTATGATTATATTGTGTTTTGAGAAATATGCAGAATTTTAAAATATTTGTGCATGAAATTTTTAATTTTTTGGTGAAGTCCCCTAGACGTATATGCAATACACCTACCATAGCTTGGACCCCCAAAGCCAGAGAACTGGTTGAATAAGTCTCACTAGACCTACAACAAGGCTGCTGAGGCCTTAAGTATGCAGCTATACTATGCCTCCACGGTGCTATTATATCACTAATAGGGAATTGTTTATTTAACAGTCATGTTCTGGTTTCACTTTGTGCTTATATAAGTCTTGTTTAAATGCCACATAAGTCCAGCTCTACAGAATTAACTGATGAGCCATTATAGTAGGAGGCTTAGAAGGATAAACTGTCCAGAAGTGATTAAGAAACAGCTGCCTATTTTAAGTGTATTTCTGTCAAAACAACAGAGGAAAAATTAGACCAGGAACAAAAATAACAAACTGCTTTGCTACCACTGAAGAGACACATGATCATGTGCTTAGTTTGCCTATAGAATTATAGCTCTAATCTTCCCCTAATGATTCTTCATAAAAGTAGTCTGTGCTAAGAACAGACAAGTCAGGCTTTTCACATATTGGTGGAGCAATGACAACTTCACAGGTATTGATTATGTGATATGTACTCTGTCCCCCAGGAGCAAGTGGTCTGTTTATCTTCTTGTAATGCTCCTGCTTCAATCTAGGGAAAGAAAATTGAAAGCATGAATTATTAATTTGTTTTGAAAGTGGGGAAATGTTAATTTACCTGGTGGCCTTGTTTTCATTTTACCTTTTACTCAAAGCTTGTGCATAAGCCCGCTGGTTGATTTCCTCTTTGATATCCAGGTCAGGCTTGGTGACTTGGGGAAGTTTGGGGTTATAGCTCACTTCATGCTGAAAACGCACCAAGAGAACACTTAGCAATGCAGAAAGTATTTAGACTGCCACTACATTTCTTCATGTTACTGCCATGATGGTCCTATCTAATCCTGTCACTTCTGGGGCACTTTTACAAGTCTGAGTAAACCATTTAAAAAAATTTTGGAAGAAAACAGTTACTTTAAAACTGGGATGAGGGATGAATTAAATGTATTCAATGTCATACATTATGTTAATTGTTACATTTTTTGGAAGGTTCTCAGGTTACAATCTTATATAAGGCCTCAATTTGCATGAACCCTTATTGTGACAATTCTTCAAGCGCGTGCAGACTGTATTAGTAAGAATATGCAATTAGCAGGCTGCTTGCACTCTTTACTCAGTATTTGCTTACTATTTAGGATACAGCATGAGATACTATCAATTTTAACTTCATATATGTGGACTGAACTCTGATAAACTACTTTTACCTGCTTATTTCAAAAATATGTTTTGGCTGATAGAGCATTCTGGTTTGAGAAGGAAGATGGAGGCAAGCCTTGATTGCTAGATTACCAGGAGGACTTCTTCCTCATAATGGATTTTATTTTAAAAGAAACTAATTCCTATAGCCCACTATGCCAGTCTGCCTGATCTTTAGTCTTGTTAAGATTTAGATCATAGCTTGTTCTCTCTTATATATGGAAAAAGACTAACCAGGAGCCAGACAGATAATTGGAATGGAAGATTTATGGGAATTTTTTTCAAGAGAACACTGACTTGAACTACTATACACTGATTGCTATTTAAAAAGAGAAAAGACAGTGAAACTAGAGCAATCCCTATAGTGTGAAACGGATACTGACAACTCAGAAGGAACAAACCCATTTTGTTCCCGCACCTTTTTCCCAATATGATGGGTACTTGCAAGTAAAGATACAGGGATGCCAGGGGCCAGATACTTGCATATGTTCAATGCAGGGGCCTGTGCCTAGTCTAATCTTAC
Source organism: Chelonoidis abingdonii (assembly GCF_003597395.2). Classification (NCBI taxonomy): domain Eukaryota; kingdom Metazoa; phylum Chordata; order Testudines; family Testudinidae; genus Chelonoidis; species Chelonoidis abingdonii. The sequence goes on from NC_133769.1 coordinate 325,633,399, forward strand.
CTATGCTCACATGTAGTCTTCAGCTGCACTGCAACAGCTGTGTGCACCCGGGCTAAGATTTTCAGGAGAAAAAATCCTAGACACTGTGGTTTAAAGGTAAGAAATGAAAACTGGGCTGTAACTTGTCTATTCACAGATAGAAGGCCAAAAAGAAGGACTATCATGGTCATTTAGTCTGACCTGCATAACAAGGTCATAGGACTTCCCTGAATTAATTTCAGTTTGAATCAAAGCATAACTTTTTGGAAAACATCCAATCTTAAGTTAAAAGATTCTAGTGCTGGAGAATGTACCACAACCTTTAAGTTGTTTCAGGGGTTGATTACCTCACTATTAAACATTTATGTCTTATTTCTAGTCTGAATTTGTCTAGCTTCAGCTTCCAGCTTTTAGATCTTGTTATACTTTTCTCTGCTAGATAGAAGAGGCCATTATTAAATATCTGTTCCCCGTGTAGATACTGAAACAATGGTCAAATCACTCCTAACCTTTTCTTAAACTAAACGGATTGAGTTCCTTCAATCTCGTGTAAGGTGTATTTTCCAATCCTTTAATTATTCTCTTGGTTCTTCTCTAAACCCTCTATGATTTATCAACATCCTTCTCAATTGTAGACACAAGAACTGGACACAGTAGTGGTTGCACCAGTGCCAGATACAAAAGTAATCTCTCTCCTCCTACTCTATATTCTCTTTTGGCCAAAGTGTTGCACTGGGATTTCACGTTAAGCTGATTGTCTACCATAGCTCAAGTCTTTTCAGAGTCACTATTTCCTAGGATAGCATCCCCTATCCTGTGAGCATGGCACCTGCATTCTTCAGGCCTAGAGGTATGATTTTGTTTGGCCCTACTGAAACACATTTGCTAGTACCCAGCTTGCTTACCAAACAATCCAGGAAACACTGCAGCAGTGACTAGTTCTTTATTTACCACTCCCCAAAACTTCACCAGTAATGATTTTGTTTTCTTTCAGGTCATTGAAAAAAACGTTGAACAGGGTAAGGTCAGAACTGATGCCTTTCGGCCCCCACTTGAAATACACCTGCTTAATGGTTCCCCATTTATATTTTGAGACCTATAGCTAGACAGTTTAAATCCATTTGCCTTACAAATGCCTTACATAAATCTATTACATCATTTTCCTACATGTTCACTTTACTAGATAACAGCAAAGCATGCAAAACAGCCAGCCCACATGAAATACACTCCGCTTTGCTGTCTATACACAAACCTTAAAGAAGGAGTTTTCCAGAGTTACATTACTTGGCTCTGTGTTTATGAGTTGTAAGACAGGTGGCTCTCGTTCTAGCATGGGGTGAATTGGCATGCTTTGTGGGTCTATCAAGATTTCGTAGGGAACCCTGGGATGTTTCCAGGAGGCAGGTGTGAAAATTTCCCATGGTTCTGCCTGCCCAAAAGTCCCTAGAAAGAAAATATAAACAAGCAGGCATTGTAAAGTTTCAAAGGGTACACAGCCCCAAACCACCGCCTCCTAAAATCAAGGGAAGTCGCAACTAAGACAAAAAACAATGCTTTAAAATTTTTACTTTTTGAAGTATACAAACTTCTGCTGCTGGGAAGAACTTTGAAAAGAAATTTTGTCTTGGAAGAGCAGTTGTGGTTTCAAAACTTTTGTGGATGAAATAAACTAACCAGAGAAGTCCTTAATTGCAAGGTAGTTTGTCAGAAGATTTTAAGGGTCTGATCCAATGCCTCTAAGACCAATCAAAATATATGTTTGCTTGAATGGGTGTGTTGGATCAGGCACTTAGGGATAGATGTTTTAAAAGTATTTTAATTGTCTAAATATGCAGCTAGCATGTAATGGAATTTTCAAAAGTGCCTATGCACCTAACTCCTATTGATTGCAAAATCCCCCACTAGGAGTCTATCTGCATCTTTAGGCATGTAAATACCTTAAAAATCTAACCTTTGGTGCTTTGAACTGAAGGGCAGCCACTTCTAAATATGGTTTGGCTATACTCTACCTCCTTAGAAAGCTCTGTATTAGAAAGCAGTTTTATCATACACTATTTTAATGCCACAGCTGGCTTTCACTGGGAATAAAAAATAGAGCACCCATTTCAGGGGTGGGCAAATCTTGCCTCATGAGCCAAACGTAGCCCATGTAGAACTGAAACAGGGCTTGCTTATACCAGAAAACATAAAAAGTCCTAACATGAAATACTCCACTATGAGCTGAGAATCCTCTGGCTAAGATAATTTATTAGCCTATGGCTACAGCAGCATGGGAGTTTATGAATGTCCATAGGGGCTACTTCAGTAAATATTTTTGTTGTATGCCACTCCTTTTTAAAGTTAACTATCATAGCCATGCTGTTTTTGTAGGGATAGCTCAGTGGTTTGAGCACTGGCTTCTAAACCCAGGGTTGTGAGTTCAGTCCTTGAGGGGACCATTTAGGGAACAGGGGTTTTAAAAAAAAAAAACTGTCTAGGGATTTGTCCTGCTTTGAGCAGGGGGTTGGACTACATGATCTCCTGAGGTCCCTTCCAACCGTGGTATTCTGTGATAATCCTTACCAATGTACTCTCCATCCAGACTCCACAGACGAATGGTACAATCAATAGAAGAGGAAAGCAGGACTTTTTCTTCATCAACCACCTGTACTCTATCAAAATGAAAGTGATTATCAGAACAAATCTACTTAAGCACCATATATAACTAAAGACTTATGACACCATGTCATTTACATTTTGTCATTAGAAACTTCTTGTGTTACAAATTGTTTACGTGGGTCATTTCTGCTAATGCTAAAGTTAATACTGTAGCAGCAGTCACATTAAATTGTTTCAAGGGATTACAGCCAAAGCAATATCTGATATAGTATAGTTCTGATAGTGCTGACTGACACTGAAGTGAACCATAAATGAGTTTATGTAATTTGAAAAGTATTTACTGCACATGATCATCGTATAATAGTGGAAGATGGACCAGGGATCCTGACTCATGACAGACTCTTAGGTATTACCACAATAGACATAAAACCTAATTATATTTATATCAAGCAACACATGTGCCGGTCTGTATATTTATACATAAAAAAATATTCTGTTAAAGACATGAGACAGTACTTACGATACAACTATATTTACATGAGCTCTCCAATGATTCACATCTACAGCAATATAGAGAATAAATATGCATTATACATATAATTCAGATTAATACACAAATATGTTGCTACACAAGAACACTGCACTGTGTCAGGTGTAAACAAACTACTACCTAAGAAGCAAGGACATTAAAAAGTATTTATGGTTTTAAAGCAATTTTTTTTTTAATGCAACAAAGTTGTTAAAACTTTACCCTGGATGTATTTTGAAACTGCTCTGTTTTCTTTTACTAGGTAGCTTCCACTAAGATACACAGTTATAAATGTCACCAGATCAGTGGTTCTCAATCCACAACCCACATGATGCTTGTGGCCCAATCAGTACACAGCTGGAACCCATGTGGCATCCTCACGGCCGTACAGGTAGTATATATATTATGTGGATGCAGCCCACATAACAGATAGAGAGCTGCATATGTGGCCCGTAATAGTAAATAGGTTGAGAACCATTGCACCAGATGAAATCCTGAAGTCCTCATCCAGGTTTTACTCAGTCCTTCCTTCCCACTGAATTCTATTGAGATTTGCCTGCATTTGATCCACAGTGAATTAATTTTGTTAAGGAAGTTATATGGGAACTATGGTCACCATACTCAACTATGCTAAGAACAAGCTAAGGCATAAACATTTTGGAGCATACATGATCTGGGAAAAGGAGATTAAAATATTACAATGAAATAGAAGTATAAGTAGATCATGAGAAAGACTTTGTTTTTTAAACCCCTTTCCCCCAGATCACGTGTTCCAAAATATGTTTTATACTTACATATAAAAATACAAATACAAAAATATTTAATATATAAAAACCCAATCCACAAGACACACATTTTGGTGGTTCTCGCTCTGGGTCCTGAAGGGCATAGTCTTTGATGCTGTAGACATACACATATCCATCATCATCTGCTGCATAAATAAAGGAATTGTCCGCAGTGACAGCAATACTGCTGATGTGGGATTTCACTCTAGACTGAGACAAACGTTAATGTAGGATGTGTTGTTAGCTAATAATTCATGCAGCATGATAATACTATATTGATTATAACGGAAATAACCCACAACACGTGAATGCTCATAATCTAAATGAGCAGATGTGTACTTAGCATAATTAAACAAAGCAAAGCAGTAATATTTCCCCCCCTCCCCCATACGGAGTGTATCTTGAACTGTAAGAAGTGTGCTGCACTCAGTCCTACACAGCTTAGCCCTCTGAAATCCATTGCTCAAACTTACAGGTATGAAACTTGCTGTAAGGGGGATTCCACTGAACAGACTCCAGAAGTTGACAGAACCTGAAAAAAAGTAAACAGTGAAAATGTTTAAGAGCAGTGAAACAGAAGTCTGTTTTGACAGGCATACAAATATGTAGGAATTTGACTGCTGGATGCAGAGGTTCACAAACTGGGGTCCATGAACCCCTTTTGGTCCCCAGGGGCTGCAAGGGTGTAACAGGCTGCGGGAGACACCCAGAGTCTCTGTTTACACCTTTCTGCCTCAGCAAGAGTGAGCTTTGCTAGAAATTAGGCTGTTAGCTCCCTGCCACACCAATCAATCTCCCTCACCAGCAAATTCCTCAAGAATCTTCCAGTCCAAATCTCACCTAGTAGGAAATAATCAGTGCACTCCAACTCCACCTCCTAAGTGATGTAAGTTACATCAGCTTAAAGCAGTGTCCACACTGTACTATGTTGGTGGGAGACAGTCTCCAGTCTGCACAGCACGACTTCACCAGACGTGCTACAGCAGCGCAGTTGCATTGGTACAGCTGTGCGAATGTAGCACAGTAGTGTAGACTTGCCCTCAGTCTTCTGATCTTGCACTTAGTTCACTGAGAGTCCATCTGGCAGAGATTTCAGCATTTCATCCACCTGTGGGAAGTCAGTGTTTTTGAACTCCATGAAGTCACTCATCTCCACCCGATGGTTAAAAAGTCAATTCTTTTGCAGGATCTTAATACTGTTTTAGCATATCTTACAGGACCTCTGTTCAAGCCTCTGGCAATTTCTTCTTTCCCCATTCTGTGTCAGAAAACTGCCTTCCTTGTAGCAATCACATCTGCAAGGAGAGTATGAGAGTTGCAGGCATTGATGGCAGATCCTTCTTACATGCAGTTTTCCAAAGACAAAGTACCTGTGCAGCCACACTTTAATTTTTTTATCTGAGGTGATTTCCCAGTTTCACTTGAACCCAGTTAGATATCTATCAGTGTTCTTCCCTAAGCCACATTCAACCACAGAGGAACAGCATCTTCACACTTTGGATTTCAGGAGATGTTTAGCTTTTTAAGCTAGATAGAACCAAACCTTTCCGTTCTTCATCTGATCTGTTTGTTCAGAGGCAACCCAAATGAAGGACCAAGCAGTGTCTTCACACACAATGTCCAGATAGATAATTTCCTGTATCATGATAACATACAAAGTAGCCCAGGCTACACCTCTTCTACAGATATGAGCTCATTCCAAGAGAGTTCAGGCAATATTTGCATTTCTAAATTACATTTGTAGGGTGGTTACTTGGTCTTCTGTGCATAACTTTTGCAAACCACTATGCCATTATGGTGGCATCCAGATCAGATGCAAACTTTGAGAAGGCAATCCTGCAGTCCTTTAAATAGACTATGAGCCTACCTCCTGCGAATACTGCTTGTGAGTCACCAACAGGGAATACAAGGCTCCATCTACTCAAAGAAGAAAAAAGTTACCTACCTGTCATTATTGTTCTTCAAAATGTCATGCAGATATAAGCAGAGTCAGGATGAGTTCTACCCTGACATCTGGTGGTGAATTGTGGCAAATTGTGGAAAAGAACTTCAGGGGCTGATCTCATTTGCATAGGCACACCCACTCCACCTAGCATGAGCCCACAGCAGCCCAAATGGTCACTTTGGCTGCTGTGGGATCCCCAGTTTCTTCTTCGAGTGCTTGCTCATATCCATTCCAGTTAGGTGTGTGCGCGCCGCGTGCACGTTCGTCGGAAGATTTTTACCCTAGCAACACTTGGTGTGTCGGCTGGGCGCCCCCTGGCGTGGCGCCGTTATGGCACTGAGTATATACCCCTGCCGACCCATCCGCTCCTGAGTTCCCTCTTACTGCCCGTGTCGGTCGTTGGAACAGTGGAGTGTGGCTTAGCTGATCTCCACCTCCCTAGCTATTCACTCGTTCTAATACTTATTGTGTATACAGTTTATTCTCTATAGTTCTAGTTAATACTTTTTTGTAAACGTAGTTAGTGTATATAGTTCAGAGGGTTGGGGATTAGCCCTTTCCCTCACCCGGTGCCCAGGCCATGCCTGGCTCACCGGGTTTCAAACCGTGCTCGGCTTGCCGCAGGCCGATGCCCACAGGAGACACTCACAACTCCTGTCTCAAGTGCTTGGGGGAATCCCACCTCACAGACAAGTGCCGGATCTGCAAATCCTTCAAGCCGTGGACAAAAAAGGAGCGGGACTTTCGCCTCAAGCAACTCCTAATGGAGGCAGCCCTCACTCTTCCACCTTCAGCACTAGGTGCCAGTCAGTCCGCACCGGGGAGAAGTGCCTCGTCGGCACTGGAGTGCGCCGGCACCACCCGGCACCGGCCCAGAATCCTGCCCGGCACCGCTCCCTCTCCCCACAAGCCAAGAAGCTGAAAGCTCCTGCGGCTTCACTGTCTGCACCGCAGTCTGAGTAGCGGCCTAAGTCGAGCTGACCAGCACCAGTAGCTGCTGCGGCACCGACAATCTCAGCACCGTTGATTCTGGCCTCGCAAGGGCCATCGAGTCCGGTGCCTGACAGCTCCCCGGCGCATGCCTCGGTAGAGCTCATCGTTCCCACCATGCCAGAGACATTTTCTACGGCGAGGGAACTGATTGCATTAACAGAGCCCACCCTGCCTCAGCCCCCGGCACCACCAGTGCAGGTTATTCAAATCAACAGGCAAGCCTGCCATGGTAAGACCGTCCTTAATCGGCACTGCTGAGAGGCACCACTCAAGATCGAGGTCCCGCCAGCATTCTCGATCTCAGCACCGATCCCGTTCCTGATGCTGCTCGCAGTCCCAGTACCGATCTCCTTCTCAGTACAGGTCGTACTCGCGGCACCATTTGAGATGCTGCTCGCCGGCCTGATACTCCAGCCTCCGATCCAGCTCCCGGCACTGTTCGCACCGCAGCTGCTCTCATCATAGAGCTTCAAGATCTCAGTCGACCTCCCAGCACGGTGCCGGTCGCAGGTCCTGGTCCTATTCCCGGTACCGGTATGGAACCCAGTACCACTCTCCGGTGCAGCATGGAGAACAGTTCGCTGGATGCAGGGTTCCTCCCCAAGCGGTCTCCGCCCTGCCATTGCAATCGTGGCATGCGTCTGTCTCATCGCACACTGATAGTGCTTCCTACGGGGATTCGGACGCACACAGCCGAGTTCTACATGAGGCTCCAGGTCCAGACCAAGGTCCTCAACAGTGGTCCTTTTGGACGCCTTGGGCATATCGGAACATCACGCACCAGAGACCACTGTTAGCCGCCTCCCTCCAGCGGGTACAGATGGCTCTCCTTTGGCACTAGATCCTCACATGCCTCCTGACCACGAGTCCATACATGAGCCACTCCTCCCTGGTCTGTCATCTTCCTCTTCCCCAGATGAGGCGGTAGCCAGGACATCCTCATCGAGCCCGCCCCCTATTGACCTCCGAGCCCACCAGGACCTTCTGAGGCGAGTTGCCTTAAATATCAATCTACAGGTAGAGGAAGTCCCAGACGTTGAAGACCCTGTGATAGACATCCTGTCGGTGGATGCGCCAACTTGTGTGGCTTTACCATTTATCCGCTCCATACAAGCCAAAGCAGACACCATCTGGCAATCCCCAGCGTCTATCCCTCCCATGGCCAGAGAGGTGGAATGAAAGTACATGGTGCCCTCCAAGGGGTATGAGTACTTATATACCCACCCTCCCCCATGCTCTCTGGTGGTCCAATCCGTGAATGAGCGGGAACGCCATGGCCAGCAAGCCCCCGCCCCAAAATCAAGGGAGGCTAGACGTATGGACCTGTTGGGATGTAAAGTCTAGTCTGCGGGGGGCCTCCAACTCAGGGTGGTGAACCAACAGGCCCTGCTTAGCAGATATAATACCTGGCAGGCGGTGGGCAAGTTCACTGAACTGGTCCCAAAGGACTCCCGCCAGGAATTCCAGGCCCTTCTGGAAGCAGGAAACAAAGTTGCATGGACCTCCCTCCAGGCCTCACTCGATGCTGCTGATTCGGCAGCCAGAACTGTGGCCTCCGGAATCACGATGAGACGGATATCGTGGCTGCAAGTGTCAAGCCTACCTCCTGAACTGCAGCATACCATCCAAGACCTGCCATTTGAAGGCCAGGGCCTCTTCTCTCAGAAAACGGACCCTAGGCTGCAGAGTCTCAAGGACAATCGGGTGATAATGCGTTCCCTCGGAATGCATACCCCACAGACCCAACGAAGGTCCTTCCGTAGCCAGCCTCAGCGCCCTTACCCCCCACCCAGGCCACGACAAGACTTTGGCAGAAGGCGCGGTTGTGGTAACCGCAGATGGCAGTCTGGACCCCAAGGGGGCCACAATAACGGTCCCGCCAAACCAATGACAGGCCCCAAACCAAACTTTTGAAGGTGCGCCCGAGAGCAGAGCACCAGTCCTTTTCAGTTTTGCAACCGCCTTTCCTTCTTCCTCCCTGCGTGGACCCAATTAACCTCGGATCGTTGGATCTATGCACGGTAGAATTTGGATAGCACCTCCAATTCATTTTGCCCCCTCCCTCCCACCCCCCCCGTCCCCCTCTTCAGGGACCCTCTCATGAGCAATTCCTCTGGCAAGAGGTTCGTGACGCTCCTCTCGATCGGGGCTATAGAGGAGGTACGGAGGAATTAAGGGGCAAGGGATTTTATTCCCGATATTTCCTAATCCCAAGGCAAAAGGAGGTCTCCGACCCATCCTGGACCTGCGAGGACTCAACATGTTCATGAAAAAGTTGAAGTTCCATATGGTATCCCTGGGGACCATCATCCCATCCCTGGATCCCGGAGACTGGTACGCTGCTCTCGACATGAAGGACGCATATTTCCACATCGCCATTTACCCTCCGCACAGACGGTACCTACGGTTTATGGTGAACCGCCAACATTTTCAATTTGCGATCCTTCTGTTTGGCCTTTCTACAGCCCCTCGCATGTTCACGAAGTGTATGGCTGTAGTGGCCGCCTCCCTCCGTCGTCGTCAAATAAATGTCTTTCCTTACCTAGACGACTGGCTTATTCGAGGGACCTCCGAGGCCCAAGTCACCAGGCACTTGGGCATCGTCAAGGACCTGTTCAGCCGATTAGGCCTGATGATCAATCTAGAAAAATCTACTCTAGTGCCCACACAAAGAATAGGGTTTATTGGGGCCATTCTAGACTCCAAACTCGCAAGAGCCTGCTTACCACTACCCCGATTTCAGGCAATAGTTTCAATTATAAAAAGCCTCCAAGGCTTTCTGACGACCTCTGCTCGCAACTGTCTCAGCCTCCTCGGTCACATGGCCGCATGCACCTTTGTAACCAACCATGCCAAACTACGCCTGTGTCCCCTTCAAACCTGGCTCACCTCAGTTTACTGCCCAGGCAGAGATGCCATAGATATGGTGGTCACCATTCCTCAGAGCATTCTACACTCCCTTGACTGGTGGCTAACACCCTCCCTGGTGTGTGCAGGACTGCCGTTCCATCCGATGCAGCCCTCAGTGTCCCTAACGACGGACGCATCATCTCTAGGCTGGGGGACTCACCTAGGCCATCTTCGCACTCAAGGCCTCTGGTCATCTCGAGAGCTGGCACTGCACATAAACGTCCGAGAGCTGAGAGCAGTCCGCCTGGTGTGCCAGGCGTTCCAGCAACATCTGCAGGGTCGTTGTGTTTCAGTGCTTACGGACAACACAATGGCGATGCACTACATAAACAAGCAGGGAGGGACTCGATCCTCCCCCCTTTGTCAGGAGGCGATCCAACTGTGGGAATTTTGCATAGCCCTCTCAATAGACCTTGTGGCGTCTTTTCTCCCAGGGGTTCGGAACACTCTGGCAGATCAACTCAGCAGATCTTTTCTGTCTCACGAGTGGTCGATTCGTCCGGACATTATACATTCTGTTTTCCGGAAGTGGGGCTTTCCCCACATAGACCTCTTTGCTTCTCGCGAGAACAGGAAATGCCAGAGGTTCTGCTCCTTCCAAGATCTTGCCCCGGGCTCGATATCAGACGCCTTCCTAATCCCATGGAAGAGCCAGTTGCTTTACGCCTTTCTACCCTTCCCACTGGTGCACAAGGTTCTCCTAAAGCTCCACAGGGACAAGGCTTGCCTGATCCTGGTCGCCTCTGCGTGACCCTGACAACATTGGTACACCACGTTGCTCGACCTCTCGATAGCTGACCCAATCTCCCTGCCTCTTCATCAAGATCTTATAACTCAGGACCACGGCAGGTTTCACCACCCAGACCTGCAATCCCTTCTTCTCAAAGCGTGGCTCCTGCATGGTTAACCCAATCGGAGTTACGCTGCTCTGCCCCAGTGCAAGAAGTTCTCCTGGGTAGCAGAAAACCTTCCACTCAGTCTACATACTTGGCCAAGTGGAAGCGTTTTTCCTGTTGGTGTCAAACACTGAATGCCACACCCACGGAGGTTCCCATCCCCACTATACTGGACTACCTCTGGTATCTTAAACAGCAAGGTCTTGCTACCTCTTCATTGCGAGTGCACTTGGTGGCTATTTCTACTTTCCACCCAGGAGAAAGTAGTCACTCTGTCTTCTCCGACCCTATGGTTTTGAGGTTCCTCAAGGGTCTGGAGCATCTATACCCCCCTAGTATGCCACCCCGCCCCTTCCTGGGACCTGAACCTGGTCCTGACGAGGCTTACGTCTCCTCCATTCGACCCATTGGCAACCTGCTCGCCCCTATATCTGTCATGGAAAACAGCCTTCCTTGTAGCCATCACGTCGGCTAGAAGAGTCTCTGAGCTTCGGGATCTGATGGTGGACCCACCGTATATGGTGTTCCACAAAGACAAGGTGCAGTTGCGTCCATATCCAGCATTCCTCCCCAAAATAGTTTCGGCCTTCCATCTCAATCAAGACATAGTCCTCCCGGTCTTCTTTCCCAAGCCACATGCATCCCGTCGGGAGCAGCAGTTGCATTCCCTCGACATCTGTAGGGCGCTCACCTTTTATATTGACCGGACAAAGCCCTTCCGCAAAACACCCCAACTCTTTGTTGCAGTGGCAGACTGGATGAAAGGCCTACCCATCTCTTCTCAGAGGATTTTGTCCTGGGTAACGGCGTGCATCCGTACTTGCTATGATCTAGCTCATATTTCTAGGGGTCATATTACCGCACATTCTACCAGGGCTCAGGCCTCGTCGGCCACCTTCTTATCTCAAGTAACTATCCAGGAGATATGTCGAGCAGCTACTTGGTCTTCAGTGCACACCTTTGCTTCCCATTATGCCTTGATGCAACAATCCAGAAATGATGCAGCCTTCGCCTCAGCGGTTCTGCATTCTGCAGTATCTCACTCCGACCCCACCGCTTAGGTAAGGCTTGGGATTCACCTAATTGGAATGGATATGAGCAAGCACTCGAAGAAGAAAAGAGGGTTACTCACCTTTGTAACTGTTGTTCTTCGAGATGTGTTGCTCATATCCATTCCAAAACCCGCCCTCCTTCCCCACTGTCGGAGTAGCCGGCAAGAAGGAACTGAGGAGCGGATGGGTCAGCAGGGGTATATACTCGGTGCCATAACGGCGCCATGCCAGGGGGCACCCAGCCGACCCACCGAGTGTTGCTAGGGTAAAAATCTTCCGACAAACGTGCACGCAGCGCGCGCACACCTAATTGGAATGGATATGAGCAACACATCTCGAAGAACAACAGTTACAAAGGTGAGTAACCGTCTTTTCTTTGTAATTGGGGAAGGAAGAATAAAGTTTTGTTACCCTGATTATGTGAATCAAGGATAGTGGAATTGTTTTATGACAGAGGGACTCGCCATCAACTAAGTAGCACTCGCTAGACAAGGGACTGAGTTCCAACCCCCCCAGTGAACTGAGAGAAATTGGGGGTTAGATATGTGTTTCTGATGGTATGGGTCTCTTTTGAAGACTGGAAGCATCATTTGTACCTCCTTCTTTCTCCACTGTAGAATATCAGAGCTAGTTTTGATTCTATTAGGAGTCTAGTTACAGGCTGCTGAGCTGAATTCACTTTGGGTTAATGGTGCACCAGCACTGGGGTTCTCCTACTACAAGCTGAAATCACTAAAGAGCTAAAATTGCTGTGGGAGCCCTGAAGATATATTGCTGAACAGCTGGCAGAGCAGAGCATGTCTGTGAGACAGCTAGAGTGGCTGGTAGAGTAGAGCAGTTTGTGGGATGGCTGGTAGAGTGGAGCAGCTCATGGTGAAGGGTACAGCAGAAATCCACAGCGAGGCGCAGTAGTTGGCCTCGGACCATGTAAGGTGCCCCTTACCACCCCTGCGTGGCCCCCCGCCCCATTTCCACCAAGGCTGGGAGGTAAAACTCTGCAGATAAACTTTTGAACTGCACTGACCAGGAACAGAGACTTCTGGGTTATTGGACTTTTGGGTGATTTTTGGGTTGCTGGACTCAAGAGACTTTTGGAGTGTTGGACTTTTGGGACTTTGGGTGATTTTTTGGGTTGCTGGACTTAAGACTCTGAGGGGGAAAGGACACTGCCAAACTTACTTGGGGGTGGGTCTTTTGCTCATGGTTTGTGTTATGAATCCTGTTTGTGGTGTTTCCCCAACATAATGCCGAATTGTTTCCCTCCTTTATTAAAAGGATTTTGCTACACTCAGACTCTGTGCTTGCCAGAGGAAAAGTATTGCCTCTTAGAGGTGCCTAGTGAGGTGGTATGTAATTGTCACTGGGTGGGGGCTCAAGCTGGTTTTGCATTGTGTTATTGAAACAGAACCCCTAGATACTGAACTCGGCCCTTGTTGCTGCCAGCTCAGACAGGCAGAAGGGTTACACAGGCATGTATTCCATGCCCCATCGTTTGTCTCCTCTGCATCAGAGTCTGTACTTCGGACATTCAGTGTGAAGGATCTGAGGGGTTTCGAGTGGTGCACCCTTATACAGCCAGGGGAGGGACTATGGCTGCAGGGTGTGAGTGCCGCCCCACGGATATTGCTAGGCAAAGTTCTCTGGCTCTGGTGCACAGAGCATGCACACATCCACATGAAATACATGTCTGCATCACATCTCAAAGAACACTGACAGGTAGGTAACTGTTTTTTCTCTGGTTCCATTCACCAGAATAACCCACCTAGGGGCAGAAATAGACACCTCGGTAGCAAAGATCTACTCATCAGTCCAAGAATTTATTTTCTTTACCCAGAGCTGCAGGAGATCTACCATAGCATTATGCCCCCAACTGCTAAGACTCTTGGTCTCAAGCACAGCGATCACTCCACAGGTACAATCACACATCAGAAGTCTTCAATCCTTCATACTAATGGTGTGGGACAACTCCCGGGAACACATGAAAGATCAAGTACAGGTTCCAACATAGGTGTTCAACTCCTTACAATGGTGGTCCGCCCACAACAATGTCCACCAAGGCACGTCCTATCTGGCTTCCAGATCCTTTAGTCCTCACAACCGACGCCAGCCTGGAGGGTAGGGAGCTCAGTTGGAGACTCAAACAGCCCAGGACCCTGGAGACAGAGGAAAAGGCTCACAGCGTAAACTTTCTAAAGCTGCCAAGCTAGCTCTGGGAAGGTTCCTGCCCACTCTAAGAAGGAACCATGTCCTGCTTCAATCAGACAGTAAGACTGTGGTCACATATTTAAACAACCAAGGGAAAACGAGTCCAGCACTACATGCAGACGTAACAGAAATAATGAGGAGGGTGGAATGGTTCCTCATTTTCCTCAGAGATCCACATCGAAGGAGACTTGAATCAAAATCCAAACTGGCTTAGCAGGCACAGGATCAACAATGCTGAATGGTGCCTGAAATCAGGAGGTTTTCAGTCTCATCATTCAGCCTCCCTTTAACCAACCTGTGAATGATAAGAATGCAAAGAGGCCAAAACAGTTCACAAAGGAGGCAGACCAGAGATCCACGCAGACAGATGTCTTATTGCCTGGCTGACCACAGGGCCTACTTTACACGATTCCACCCTTCTCACTACTGGGGAAAGTGGTCCAGAAAATAAAAAGAGAATAGGCAATGGTAACACTGATAACTCCTCATTGGCAGAGGAGACCTTGGTTCTTAGCTGTGACAGAGATGAAACTGGAGCCCTCACTCCAGCTTCCATGGAAACTGGCATCCTCTCAACAAGGTCCTTTCCTTCATCTGGACCTGAAACAGCTTCAACTAACAGCCTGCTTTTGAGAGGGAAGCTCTAGAAGGTCTCAGTCTGTCCTCCAGAATCATTAAGATACTGTTTTTGTCTACGAGACTATCATCCTCCTCTATCTGGTCCAGATTCAACAACCGGTGTCAAGTGTACAATGCAAATCCCAGAAGTCCAGGAATTCCAATCATTCTGAACTTTCTCCAAGGCGGCATAGAGAGAGGTTTGCAGCCCAGGACCATTGCGTGTCAGGTGTCTGCTCTTAATAGCATGGTATTTGCAGGATCCTTGGACTCCCTGACAGACAATCCACAGGTAGCCAGAGTCCTTCTAGCAGTCCGATTAGCCACAGTAGTAGTCAGGCCACTTTTCCTAAAACGGAACCTTTGACATGACAAATCATCCCTCTGAGCCTTTGACTTCTGTATTGGTCTTTTATTTATCCATAGACTCGTTTCTTAGTAGCTGTCACATCCGCTAGGTGAGTGTGGGAGCTGGCAGCCTTACCCATTCAGGAGCCATACTGCATGTTCTATGAAGACAGGGTGGTGCTCAGGACAGTAAAATCCCTTCTTCCTAAGGTAAATTCCTCCTTCCACACTTCCCAAGAGGTTGTGCTGCCTTTGTTCTGTCCAAAGCCACAACATCCAACTGAAAAGGTGTGGCACTCCTTAGATGTCAGAAAAGCATTGAAAATCTGTTGCAAGTGTACAGAATCCATGAAAAGATCAGGTTTTCTATTTGTGTTCTTTCACCAAAATGCCAGGGATTCAGAGCTTCCAAGTCCTCCATCACTAGGTGGATTAGACTACGTATTGTGGAAGCCTACAAATCATCAGAGGCTCCTGTCCCAGAAAGGATCAAGGCAGGGTGCTGGAACAATTTGTATAGTGGGGGTGCTGAGAGCCATTGAACCAAACTGTCTGTAAACTTTGTATGTGATGGGAACTACTTCAAGCCAGTGGGTGCGGCAGCACCCCAGTACCAGCACCTGTGGATCAAAGCACACTCCACAAGATCCTTAGCAACCTCACGGGTGGAACGAGCAAGTGCACCCAATTCGGAAATTTGCAAAGCAGCCACTTGGTCTATGGCAGCAGTTCTCAACCAGGGGTCCAAGGCCCCCTGGGGGTCCACAAGCAGGTTTCAGGGGGTCCGCTAAACAGAGCTGGCATTAGATTCATTGGGTCCCAGGGCAGACAGCCCACGCTGCCCTGACTCCAGCATTCGGGGCTGAAGCCAAAGCCTGAGCAGTTTAACTTTGCAGGGCCCCATGCAATTGTCCTGCTTGCTTCCCCCTAATGCCACCCTGGCTTTTATATGCAGAAGAACAGTAGTTGTGGCACAGGTGGGCTGTGGAGTTTTTATAGCATGTTGGGGAAGCCCCAGAAAGAAAAAGGTTGAGACACCCTAGTCTACACCTAACAGCTTCATTGGGCACTATATCTTCTGCAGAGACATCTTTTGGCAGGACGGTGCTACAGGTGGTGGCCCAGAAATAATACAGACTTTTCAGCAAGCTCACAGAAAGAGGGTTACTTCTTTCGTGCTGAACTTTTGTTTTATAACCCTCCTTGTTCAACTGATCGCTACTGCACAGGCATCCAGATTTGTGGGTGAGCAGGGCCATGACAGTGGTGCTGCAGAGGGCTCCCTGTCCTGCCGTCTAAATTATCCCAACTCCCAATTATGTGGATAAAATCCACGTCCCCCCCATGCTATTCAGATAATCAGGAGTATACTGTATTGTTATATTTCCAAGCATCCTAGCTATAATGTGCACCTAGCTATATATTAATGTTCAGAAAAGATGCAAACAAGTTTGTAATGACTAATGAAAAAAGTCATAATAATTTTATCAATATCTCCCCTACAGGGCACTTGATCTACGGTGAGCTAGCCTTTCATGCAGTGCTAGTTCTGCCTTCTCATTTCTAGCTATAATGTATTTTTAGCATCTTTCAATTCAGTGTAAGTACTTTCCCATATTAGTTTTCCATGTAAACAATTGCTGTAGTTGTTACAGAGATGTAATGTGATTGCAAAAAATAGAGGAAGCATCAATCCAAGTAGTACAAAAACAGTTAGAGAATCCTGCTGCAGAGTAGCCCTAAATGCTATTCTGGGGCAGCCTATTGGCATCTTACGGGATCACTGCTAAGGTCCCAGAGGTTGTGCTGCATAACTCAACAGTAATTAGTTATTAATTATTTGTATTATCGTAGCACTAGGAGCCCAAGTCAAGTACCAGGATCCCATTATGCTAAGCACAGTCAAACATACAACAGATACCCAGTTCCTACCCCAAAGAGCTCACAATAAGACAAGGGACAATAGACGGATACAAACAGAGGAGAACAAGGAAACAATGAGACAATATTGGTCAACATGACAGGCTGTGGTCTCAGCACATCAGTGGCCTAATCGTTGTCAACATTTTTGTAGGCATCATGACAAAGGAGGGTTTTGGAGGATGTAGCTTTGCAGATGTTTATAGGGAACTTCTCTTAAGTGTGAGGGGCACCATGAGGAAAGCATAAAGGTGATTATTTGAAAATTCAGCAATGGAAGTTCTCCCATGGGCCAATCAGAGGTGGGAGCTGATATCGCAGCAGTAAATGAGAGGTGACAGACAATGTGGTGACAGGCTGTGAAGGGCCTTGGAAGTGAATGCAAGCAGATTGTTTGATGCCATAGAGAAGCGGGGGCTAGTTGAGGAAAGCAAAGAGGAGTGACTTGATCACAGCGATGAGCTAGGAAATTACCTCTGAGCAGCATTTTGAATGGATCTGAGCAGGGCAAGATTGCACTTGTCAAGGCCAGAGAGAAGGATGTTGCTTTAATTGAGACAAAATGCTGAGAATCTTGATGAGAGTTTTAGCTGGATGGATGGATAGGAAAGGCTATATCTTAGGCTATGCCTAGACTCTAGAGTATGTGCTGGGAGTGCGATTCCCATGCTTGCATACACATATTCGCACTAGCTTGGATGAGAACTAGTGCAAGTGCAAATAGTAAAGGAGCTGCAGTAGTGGGGGCAGCAGCAGTGGAAACACAGTTTAGCTGTGCTGCATATAAGCCCATACCTGGCATGGCTAAGTCTTGCTGCCACTGCCCATGCTCTGTGGCCACCCACACCACTATTTCTGCTTGCACTAACTCTCATCAAGCTAGTGTGAATATGTGTATGCAAGCAGGGGAATCACACCTCCCACTCATAGTGTAAGATGTAGCCTTAGAAAGATTACGCAGGTTTAAGGAATGAGCTGTTGATGGGTTCTGAAGGGAAAGCTGTTCATTTCTTCTTGGCTGGAAGTTGGTTTCCAGAGTGCATGGTGTTGTGGGAACTGAGTTTGATTGAAGGCGGCAATTAGTTATGGCTCCATAGAAGTTAAAGATTGTTTAATGCTCTTTTTCTGGAAAAACCATAATCATCTGGAGTTTTTAAAATCAGTTTAGTAGCATGAATCATTTTTTAAAAATCCTGTTTCTCAGAAATGCAACATATTGTAATAAACGCTAGCGTTATTAACTCCTACCTTGAGGCCCATTGGAAATAAGAGAGGCCGCTGTTGATTCAAATTTCACTGCACGAGTCCTCAGAAATACGAGTTGAGTAATACTTGTGTCTACAGCTTGGGAAGGAAAAAGAAGAACAAGATTGATTTGTTCATTCTAAGCCTGCTTAAATCTTGAACACAACTTAATTGTTCTCTAGTGAAGGATAAAATAGAATTATATTGTAACAGCAGGTTTTCCAGAGATCAGAGTATTATTTTCCACCATATTTAGATTATAACAATTACATTCCTACTGTGCTCTCTCTAAGTAGGCATAATGCACAACTCATTATTTATCATCTATACTTGCTTTTAAGACATACTAAACCTCTCTAAGTGTTGATGATAAATATATCAGCACTGGTGATTTTTACTGAAGCTGGTTGGGAAAACTTCAACAGAACAGTTTTCCTTGGGAAAAACACAGTTCAGTTTAAATAAAAATGCTTTGCAAAATTATGTTTTTTTTCATGAAATTTCAGAGAAAGGGGAGAAATAGTTCAAAAAGACATTTCAACTTTTTCTGAACAAAACATTTTGATCTTTCCTTTTAAAATGACTTTCCTTTTTGAATTTTTTAAAATTCTGTATTGCACATTATAAAATATAATATAATAAAGTCAAAAATCATCACGGAAATAAACTGTTTTGATTTTGATGAAACAAAATATTTGGATAAATTTGAAAAGAATTTTGTTAATTGAAATTTTCTTTCTTGGAGCATTTAATTTTCAGGTTTTGTTCCGATTCAGAATGAACACAAAATTTAGAAATCTCAAAATCCTCCACGAACTGGAATTTCTGTTCTCCACCCAGCTCTAGTTTTTACCATGTGCAATGACAGCTACTGTCTGTCGTCAGAGACTGTGGGCATTCTGAGTGAAATTTACGTAGACTGTAATCTCTTTGGTTCAGGCAAGGAACACCTTTTTGTTCAGAATTTGTACAATGCCTAGCACAATGAATTCCTGGTCCATGATGAGGGCTCTGATGTACCACCACAGTACAAATAAATAAAAGGATAATAAATATTTTATTAATAATAAAACATATTGCGCAATTTTTAATTATGATAAATTGAAGCAATTGTTACATAGATTTCTTTTAACAGCTAAAATGTTCCACCCCTCCTTGTGTTAGTAGTTTTTCAGTTAACGCAACCTTAGAACAAAATATCTGGATGCTAGTGATGAGATGGTGAAAGGAAGAAAGTACAAATTATGTTTTTGGCAAGAATGCCGTTTTTCTTGGACAGCAATTCCTTTATAATTACTATGGAAAATTTTTCAAAATATTTGCTACTTCTAGGAATGCTCAGAATTTTAGTACACAATAAGAAAACATCTAAGTGTATAACAGCACACTTGCATTTCTTCAGAGTGAAGGCATTTGGAAATGTGCCTCATCAGTGCTGTATTAATATATGTGTACCTTAGGAAGATAATGTATAGTATTGCAGAGCATGTAACATGCTAAGGCAGGACACCAGTGATGTGTATGGTACAAGAACCTAGATAAAGAGCCATGACAGAAAATGGTTCTGTACCATTCTTTTGTACCCAGGACTGAACCTGATGGGGAAGTTGGGTCATTTCCACAGGCCAGGCCAACCACCGGAATATCAATCTGGGGCCAAATTCTGACCCTGTTACCATGGGACTAAAGGATACATGTGCCCCAGACTCCAGCATACGGGACCTTAGTGCCAGCCTGACTGATCCCAAGGACAGTCAAGATGGGTCAGAAAGTGATGTGGAGCTGCTTCTCAGCACCAGTTCCATAGTCAGATCCCATGGAACTGCTGAAAGGACATCTGACTCTGACCGGTAATAGCCTGCTAGGGGCCAGCAGGCCATTGAGGACCACTGGAATGAAAGGCATGGTAACCATACCTCCCAATGCACCTCTTACACTAAGGAAGACCAGATATAAGTTATGCCAGCAGTTCTCAAACTGTGAGTTGGGACCCCTAAGTGGGTTGCAACCCTGTTTTAATGGGGTCTCCAGGGCTGGCTTAGACTTGCTGGGGTTCAGGGCTAAAGTCAAAGCCCAAGCCCCACTGCACAGGGCCAAAGCCAAAGCCTAAGGGCTTCAGCCCTGGGTGCCCAGGCTCAAGTTACAGGCCTCCTGCCTAGGTCTGAAGCCCTTGGGCTTCGGCCCCAAGTGGTGGAGCGGTGGGGCTTGGGCTTTGGCTTTACCCCCCACTCCACCGGGGGCAGTGGGGCTCGGGTGGGCTCAGGCTTCAGTCCCCCCTCCTGGGGCCATATAATAACTTTGGTTGTCAGAAGGGAGTCACAGTGAAGTTTGTGAACGTCTGAGTTACGCCAGTCAGGAATTCCACCATGCCCAGGGAATCTCCAGATGCCCTATTAGGGCAGCTTTCCATCCCCTTTACTGCTCTGCAGCGCTGAGGAGACAGAGCATGGTCTGAGGAACCAGAAGAAGGAACTTGTAAATACTTTTATACTCTTAAGCATGTAACCAAAGGACAATTGTTCATTCAGTTATAATGCTTAAAGAAAGAGATGGCCTTGCAGCTAAGATACTAGATGGACTCTGGAGGTCTGGGTTCAATTCTCTGCTCTGCCACAAACTCCCTGCCTGACCTTGGGCAAGACATTTAGTTGCTCTGTGCCTCAGTTTCCCCAGCTATAAAATGAGCATAATAAGCCTTCCTTTGGGTTGTCTATTTGGAACATAAGCTATTCAAGGCAGGGACTGTTTCTCAGTGTGTGTGTGTGTACACACAGCACACATAGCACAATGTCTCATTTGGAGCCTTTAGGCAGGCACTACTGTAATACAAATAATTATTCATGTATATGTGTATATATACCCCCCAAATACACCAAGAAAACAAATATAATCAACTTCATCCTTTGTCCTTGATATTTACTACAAACTATTTGATTTGCTCATTACATTAGAGATAACAGCTTTAACTAAGCCAATGGTATGGCACTGCTCCCTTGCCCTACATTGCAATAATTTTATATGCTGTACAGTTACCATGCTGTCTTCCTGTTCTTCTGAATTTATTAAGTGTCCTCCTAATAGCATAGTTTGCAGTAACATGCGAGGTCCACATCTCTCCAAAAAAGATTTTGAATGAAGGGTTAAGCTGGAAAGTGCTTAGGAATAGTGTTCCCTGTAGTTTCCCTAGTCAGTACTTACCTTCTGTGCCAGCACAGTGAGCGGGAAAAGATGTGTGAAGTTTGCGGTATATGTGTCCTGAGATCATATTCCAAATGATAATTTCACCATCATAACTGGAGGTGGCAAGAAGAGTAGGTGGACACTGAGCAATACACAGAATATCCTCTTTGTGGCCACAGCTCTAAATGAAAACAGAGGACATAAAAGAAACACTGCTGTTCCTTTCCCTTTGTTCAGCAAGAGAAAGGGACCCAGGCACCTAAGCACAGACTTTCCCTGCTCCTGCTGGTCACACACAAGAACCTATGTCATCTCTCCAGCCTAATCTCCTACATAGTATCAGATGAGAAATTTAAAACAACTGATTTAGTGTCTTTTGGACCATACATCTCATTTGCAGATGCTTTTCTTCATCCCATCCCATCAGGGTCTACAACTCACACAGCTTTAATTATTACCACCTTCTCCCTCTCTGCTGGTGACTCACAGATCTTCCCCCATCCTCAGTTCAGACTGTGTCCATCTCTCTGACATCTTCTGCTGGATGTCTCACTGAAGCTTCAAGATACTCAACCAGTCAAAAAACGAACTCGTCGTCTTTCCTCCAGGATCATCTTCTTCTCTCTCTCCCTCTGCATTATATGTCCACAGCCCCACCATCCTCCTAGTCTCACAGCCGTGATGTCAGTTTTTGACTCCTCTCTCCTCTTCACACTGAAGTAGCCATCTAATTCTGCTGGTTTTCATTCCAAAACTTCTGCAAAATCAGCTATTCTTCTCCATCCCCAACAAAAAAAGCTCCTGTTCAGACCTCGATCATTTCATGCCTCAACTACTACATCTCCTTTTCCTCCTCCTTTCCAACCTGTATGATGCTTACCTTGTTCCTCTCTAATCTGCTCAAAACTCAGGTGTGAAAGTTATCTATCTAGAATTATATGTTGGTAAGAATTCAAATAACTGCTCATTACTAAAGTCTAACTGTCTGTGTTCAATCCTATGTTCAATTATTTATCCAGTTTTGTATCAAATAACATCTGACATTTTTTTTTAAATAACTTTATTTGTAATACAGAATCAAGATGGATTCTTACTAAATCATCCTGCCAATAGGGCTGAGGTTTCTGAAAGTGATGAAGGTCGTCTGCAGAGTCCTGTTCCAAACAACAAAGATAAAAGAGAAATTGGTGTATTTTCAGCATTTCCTCAGTCAACAGGGATTTGTTCTTCTACTAGGTATGTACGTACAGCTCAAAAGAAGTTTAACTCACATGTGCAAAAGACAAATGGCTTTAAAACGCAAGTAATTCCCACTGACACAAAAGTGAACAGACAAGGCCCTTCATATTGCTAGAAACAATAGGTAACAAACCAAAAGGTTTGAGAACAGCATGTTTCCAATATCTATTTAAGTTAATTTTTAATTAAAATCTGGATAAATATTATAATAAACATGCATTGCATATTAATAGCAGTATATGCAACAGTACTGCTTGCTAAAGGCTCTTTGATTTGGCCATGTGTTTGATGATGGGCAACTGGATGGCTCACTGATGACTGTCAAATGTAATTTTGCATTTACTTGCTCCTGCAGGTTGCCTAAGATACTGAATTCAGAAAATAGACAAAATGTCCAGGCCATGATCCTGCAAAGATTTACATATGAGCACAACTTCATGTGCTGAGTGGCCACGTGGAATTCAATGGTACTACTCTCAGGGTGAAATCCCGACCCCAGTGAAGTCAGTCAGTGTTTGGCCACTGAAGTCAATGGGACTAGGACTTCACCCTCAGTGCAATAAGTTACCCATGTTATGTCTCTGCAGGATCATGTCCTTGAAATTTTGTTTGTTTACTGGGCACAGAACCTTAGGCAACCTACAGAGAGTGAGATTAAGTTTTACATGTCCTATCTTTAAGTGGAGGGGGTTGAGTGTTGGACAACATTTTTAGTCTTAGCCCAAAACAGAAACGGTTAATACATCAGTGACTATAAACAGATTTTTCCCCCTTTTCACTTCTAGTGAGAAGCAATAAACACAAAATTTAAGGGTTCATTTTAAAATAATAATAATTTTATATTAATACCAAGTCATTTTAGATATATATTTTTCACTTACAAAATACATGCTTATTCTTCTATCCCATCCAACAGCTATGATATACCTACAAGAAGATTTAATAAAGTGTTCAGTGTTCTTCTGTTTGTTTTTATATACTAGTAATTTTTTTAAAAGAGAGATGGTTTTTAAATATTACTGTTTTAAACATCAAGGAAATGGGAAAGTTACACACAGCTTGCCAAAATTAATGAAATAATCCACTGAGAACTGTCTTCATGGAATGATAGCACCTATTAGGACAATATTGTGTTTTTCATTATGTTTCTACAGTGGCTAACACAACTGGGGTCCTGGCTTCCACATGCTATTGTAACACAAATGATAACAATATGGGAGCACTGTGTACTGAGTAGCAGAGCAACAGCATCTGTCTCAGAGAACTAGGGGTCTGTAAGCCAGCAAGCAGCTTCACTAGCCAGGGAAGGTAAAATAAAGCCAAAACTTCAGTTTGGGTCATACCCTTTTCTTCTGGGCTGGCTTTACCATCGCTAGAGGATTCAAAACAAGAGCAAAGTATCTCAGAACACTTGGTCCCAACCACTAGAGGTCTTTGAAGCTTTCAGCAAGCAGGGAAGAGACAGGACACAACCTCCTCCTTGAGTTGCCTTTCCTGGCTATCCTCGATGGGCCTCCTGCCAGATTCCCATGAAGTGACTTCCCTCAGGGTCTTAGGTAAACCCTCATCTTCTCCAGACTGAGCCAGGGGCATTCCATTATGTAATCTCCAGCATACAGTCACATGCTGCTTAGTCAGCTGACCCCTTTCCTCATGGGCTTTGTCTGGTGACAGCAACCCCGTGCCATGCCCCATCAACAGATGTGCTGGCTGCCCCCGCACTTACAGGCCAGTGCTCTATTAATGGCTCTATAGGCGCTCATCAAAGAATGTAACCTGCTTTGTATACCTGTACAAGTCTGTTTATTTGCACTGTGTTTAATTTTCAGAGGTTATAGTTCTTTTTGTGGCACTGGTGTGAACAATGCTCCAGTAATGTCACAAAGACTCATAGACTCTAGGTCAGAAGGGACCATTATGATCATCTAGTCTGACCTCCTGCACAACGCAGGCCACAGAATCTCATCCACCCACTCCTGTAACAAACCCCTAACCTATGTCCGAGTTATTGAAGTCCTCAATTCATGGTTTAAAGACCTCAAGGTGCAGAGAATCCTCCAGCAAGTGACCTGTGCCTCATGCTGCAGAGGAAGGCCAAAAACCTCCAGGGCCTCTGCCAATCTGCCCTGGAGGAAAATTCCTTCTCAACCCCAAATATGGCAATCAGCTAAACCCTGAGCATGTGGGCAAGACTCACCAGCCAGCATCCAGGGAAGGAATCACTTTCTACAGAAAACAGCTAGCACTTGCAGTATAAATTCCCACAAAATATATCACTCCCTAGCCCTAGGACAAGGTTCACACCAAACTGTGAAAGATCTGACCTGCTTCTGTTCACCTCCACGTAGGTGCAGTCACAGACTTCAGCACATTTGTCTTCTGTAGGGAAAAATAAACCAAACATTTATTCTTTTCAATACTTTAAATCATATTTTTCCAGTCTTTCAAATATTTTCCAACATGCTGTTTACCCCTTTTCAAAGTATTCAAACAATGTCCATTGTTGTAATTCCATATTTTCAAGCATCCATCTCTTCCTCCTGTAATTAACCTAAAATGGGATTAAAATTCAATATATTTCGCACATGTGCCAACAATTTTATATATATCTTCAAATAAACATAAAAAGAAACATACCTTCTTCCACTGACATCAAAGGTCAAACAGGTTATTGCAGCACCTCCATGAGCACCACTAAACTCAAATAAATGCTTTCCTGTTTCAAAATCCCACACTTTAACCACCTTTTAAAAGACAAACAAACAAATAGTGATTGAAGGAGTGTCTGAAAAGTAGCAGGATTTTTCCATTTTACCTCCTCTGCACAGCCTTTCTCAACTGCTTTTTTTTTTTAGCTGAATGGTGTAGCTGCAGGCAGCAGGAGAGCCTGTTATTTGATCTCCTTTACTGAGATCTTCAATGTCTCAAAATGAGCCTTGGAAGGTGCCTAGATACTCATGTGTCAAGTATCTACCTATGTTGGATTGGCACATATACAAGAAGAAACATACATAGCACTGGTCAGCGTGACTGCTTGGATTACCATCACTTTAATCAGTATCCAGATTTACATAGGACAAAATTAAGATGACCTAGATCACATTGATCTACAGCAACAGCAGTATTTACATCACTTTTGCATGTCCACGCTATGCTCCTTGTGTTAGCAGTGCATATCCTTACCAGGAGCACTTGCACTGATTAACTGTCTGTGTGGGGCGCTATAGGATGGCTTCAGGAAGGCAGCAACAGTCGATGTAAGCTACACTGACACTGTGTTGACCTAACTGTATCGACCTAAGCACTACGCTTCTTGTGGAGGTGGAGTATTAAGTCGGTGTAGTGGGTGAGTTACGCTGGCGGGAGCTACATCTTAGTGTAGAAGCTTACAGAGTTGGGTTGACGAAAGCTGCCGTTGATGTAAGTGTAGACCAGGGCTCAGTGTTTGAGAGAGAAAAAAGAAACACCGACTCTAGAAAGACACATATTGGGTTGGGGTGGAATCTAAGACCCCAGTCTATACTATAAACTTATATCGCTATAACTACATCACTCAAGGGTGTGAAAAATCCACACCCCTGAGCAACACAGTTATACTGACCTAACCCTTGGTGTAGCTACTGCCTCTCAGGGAGGTGGATTAACTACACCGATGGGAGAAGCTCTCCTGTTGGCATAGTAACATCTTCACTAAAGGGCTACAGTGGTGCAGCTGCAGCACTGTACGTAAAGACAAGCCCTAAGGTACATATGCCTCTTCTCAAAAATATGTGAAGTTCTTCCAAAGATGTCACTGTAGATGCCATAACTTGATTTATTGCCTTTAAAATATTTTACAGATTGGCAATTAGCTACACGGGTAATGGGTAGAGCTGCTCAAAACTTGGGCTTTCTGGTTCATGAGAAATTGCAACATTTTCAAACTTGATTAATTCCAAATTTCCATGAATCCAGAATTTTTGACGTTTCCAATGAAACAGAAATCCTAGAGAAAAAAAAACAACCTGATTCTGACACATTACATTTCCAAAACAAAATATGCTCTCCAGGCTAGCAGTTGCTAACTGCAATTGACATTCTGGTCAGCATCACTGCTGCTATGAGTTTCACCACTGCTAACAGCAACAGTGAGATTGACAAGAATACCAATTGCAGGCAGCAGCTGCCCAGACTTTGAGGTCTGTGGCTCCCGGGTAACCCTGGCATGTGTCCCAGGACCCCAGGGCTTCCAGACTCCTGATTCAGCTGGTTCCCCCACTTCTGTCCCAGGGCCTCTCGGGTCCCAGCTTTGCACAGTGAGCCTAGAAGCCCTGTGAACCCTCACGATTTCTAAGCATCACATTGTGCAGCTTGGAACCTAGATTCTGAGTCCTGACTAGAGTGAGGTCTCCCAGGACTTCCAGATTCCTGGCTCTATGGCAGAGAGTCTGGAAGCCCTGGCAGGGCAGAGCGGCTCTGAAGCTATGGATCCTGGAAGCCTGGCGTTTCTGGCCCTGGCCAGTCCAGGCAGGTTGATTCACTGAAAGTTTGTCAAAGCTGACTTGCTTTCATGAAACATTTGGGGTTTGCAGAACCAGCATTTTCTGACGAAGCTGTTTCACCGGAAAATCTCTGATCAGCTGGGTGTGTTAAAAATGCACAGATTACATACAATAGATTAGACAGACACATGGAGTCATGTCAGCAGCTACATGGCCTTTACGTGGTATAGTTTTCACTTACAGATCCCTCTGAGCAGCTCACCACGTGCCTGAACTCTTTGTTGTATTTGCAGCACAGAACTGGCTCCTTATGAGATACGATCAAGTGGGACTCTGGAGGAGGCCTGTCTCACGGGAAAACAAACCAAAGCAATGCACCATATCTCAACCGGACTGTACAAGAGTTGGGGAAAGTACAACGGCATTAAGCATTTCTATGCTATTTCCTCAGTACATCTTCCAAAAGGGGGAAAGTGATGCTGTGACTTTAAATTAAAGATACTGATAGCGGTGGGGAGAAAGAGGGAGGCCTATAGTCTCCACACCCATCCCATTGCTAGTCTGCCTGCATCTACTAGACCAAACTCTAGGGAATCTTTGCAAATAATTCCCAGCTGTGCTGCTCCCATAGAATCATAGAATATCAGGGTTGGAAGGGACCTCCGGAGGTCATCTAGTCCAACTCCCTGCTCAAAGCAGGGCCAATCCCCAGCAGCTGTCGTAGTGGGAACCCGAGGAGGGGACAGAGATCTATACTACCCTGTTCCCACAGTGAGTAAACTTCTCCAATTCTATTTCAAATGCTCTAGATTTCCCACACATGCAAACCTCCCGTCCCATCTGTTGAACTTTTGAATAACAGTGAAGAGGCTCACAAACCCTCGAACTCAAATGGGCTTGCCATGTACCTTAATTTTAGATGAAGAAGTGCAAGTGTATCTGCAGCAACACAAAGCGATCTGGTGCCTGGGGTGTAGTGGCAAGCAGTGAGCTCTCCCTTGATTCCACTGGTTTTTGAACAGGCTGTAAATAAACAGGTCTGGTCCACAATATCCCAGATCTGTAGGAAACGATGTTACACAAACAGAACAAAAATTAATAGGGTTGTACTCTAATGTCTGACATGTCCTCATGCAATTCTAAAACTATACTGCTATACTTCCCTTCCCACCCAAGTCAGGTAGTTGTGCATGGCACACGTACTGGAAGGTTAGACCCTTACCAACAGTATCCCCAACACAATGCTGCTAGACCAGGGTCTCTGAGCATTTTAGAATCAGAGAAAGGAAGTAAGCAACAGATTACTTACCCTAAAAATGCTGTGTTACTTTTCCACAGAAGGGAACAGCTACAAGAGAGATTATCCTTGGGGTAGGTCTCGCCCCTCTCTCCTGTTGGAGCTGTTCCTCTTTGTATAAGTACATCCATCCATACTAACTCACTCACAGGGCCAGAGAGATTGACTCTATAGACCAGAGGCTCAGGTACTCACCTGAGATGTGGGAGACCCAAGTTCAAATCTCTGCTCCAGTGAATAATTAATTAGCTATACAAAGTGGAACTGCTTCAATAGGGGAGACTGAGAGAGACCAATGCCAGGATACCTAATAGCCTGGGGGGGTGTTACTCCCTTGGAATACATAAAACCCAGGTGCAAGTCCATAATCTGAATCAGGCAGAGCAGGGATATGAACCCAGGTCATCTACCTCCTAGGTGAGTGCCCAAACCACAAGCCTATTGGGTATTATATACAACACACACATGCTAGTCTGAGAATCCTATTGGATTTAGGCACAAACAAGGGCTCTAAGCAGCTAATTAGCTGTGGTGCAGCATCAGGACTCAGGCACCTTTTTGTGCATACCCACTGGTAGAAACTTAGGCACCTACAGGGTTAGCCAGCAGCTGAGTGGTGGTTGTGAGAATATCAGTAGCACCTAAGTGTTGGATTAGACCCCTAAGTAGCTTTATAGATCTAGTCCTGAGAGTCTTTCCACTGACTCTAGCCCAAGGGTGGGCAAACTTTTTGGTCCAACGGCCACATCTGCGTGGGGAAATTGCATGCAGGGCTGGGGCAGGGGGTTGGGGTGTGGGAGGGGGGTGCAGTGTGCAGGAAGGGGCTCAGGGCAGGGTGTTGGAGTGCAGGAAGGGTGCGGCAGGGGGCTCAGGGCATGGAGTTGGGGTGTGGCATGCAGTAGGGGTTTGGGCTCCAGCCTGGCACTGCTTACCTGGAATGGCTTTGGGATGACAGCGGAGTGCCCCTGTGGCCCCTGGGGTCTGCGCGCTGCCCTTGCCTGTGGGTACCTCCCCTGAAGCTCCCACTGGTTGCGGTTCCCCATTCCCGGCCAATGGGAGCTGCAGGGTGAGGTACCCACAGGCGAGGGCAGTGCACGGAGCCCTCGGCCCCCCCCCCACACAAGGGGCCACTGGGATGTGGTGCCAGCCGCTTCTGGGAGCAGCACGGGGCACATGGGGCGGCAATCCCACTGGCCGGATCCAAAGCCCTGAGGGGCTGGATCTGGTCCACAGCCCATAGTTTGCCCACCCCCACTCTAGCCCTTACTTGGTGAAAGTGCTCTGAGATGAAAGGTGCTATATAAATGTAGACTACTGTTTGTGATTTTCCATCATACCATGGATGCCTAATTCATCCTTAGTCTACACCCAGTGAAGTCAGTGGAAATATACCAGAGATGAATTTAGCCCTATATCTAAATTAATCTTCGGTGTATGTCCACTGACTTCAATGGATATACACTAAGGATGAATTTGGCACATATGGTATAATGGAAAATGATGAACAATAATTTACATTTATAAAACAAGTCAACCCTTGTGCTGTGCTTTTACAAATTCCAAATATAATTTTAAATTAAGGGCAATTAATAAGTTAATCAAAGAGAAAAGGTGCTCACAATGGATGTATACATACTTGGTTCAAACCAGATACAAACGGAGAAAAACAGCGGAATCCTCTGGAAACACAGAAGACCCACACAAACCCCACAAGATGTCTGATTATAAAGTGTGGAGTACAGTTCTAAAGACATGCTTCTGGAAATTAAATAGGTAATTAAAAATAATAATAATATAATAGTGCTCGCTAATATAGCAGTCAGAAACCTAAACTTAATACTGAAGTCATACATTGGAAAAAGTGCAAAGGCTAATATTATTACTATAGGCAGGGTTGATAGCACTGCCTATTATTAAGGTTGCTCAACACTTTCCATTATAAGACCCTGTTTTCTTTTTTATTTGCTTATTTTAGCAAATTTTAACTGCTTGAGCTGAAGTTTTCCATTCTGAGTGTCTACATTAAGCTAAATACTTTTGGAAAATTTCAGCCAAAATGGTTCAGCAGTTTCTGAGAACAAGGGTAAGAAAAAATGTGCTTTACTCAAGTTAAAAAAAAAAATCTATCAAACTTTGTCTTTGGAAAGCTCTAGTTCCTTCTTACTTAGGAGAAAGTATGCTTTAGTTTTAGCAAGGGGCCTGGGCTTTTGTGTCAGGGATGTGCTTTTTGCCATCCCTGTGAAAGCCTGCCAAATTTGGTTAAGTTATAAGCCTTCTTTTTAAAAAAAAATAAATCACAGTTTGCACATGCTAAGTAGAGATTAATTTTAGCAGCTAATCTCCCTGAAGACTCCATCCACCCTGGGCATGCTCCAGCCCAGGGCTAAGCAAGACTTTCCCTGCAATTGCAGCTGTTGGCTGCTGTGGGCCATGCTGGGTCTGAGCACCTACACTAAGAGCAGGGAGACTGTGACACCCTGCTGGGCCCAGGAGTTGGAGAAGGAAACTGCCTGATTCAGATACAGAGGGGACAAAAGATTGACCTACTGGGGTTTGGGAGGAGTAGAATGTGACAAAGAGCTGGGGAGTATAGAAACTGGAACTGGAGAGATCCAGGAGTGGGGGACTAGCTTGTCACAGAGACTGGGAATGAAATGTTGCTGGGGCAGGGGAGGGGAGGGAGATGGTGACAGGTAGTGCAGAGGAGTGAGACTAGGACTTGCTAGGCAAGGAGACCTGTGGGGTGGGATGAGACATCTAACCGTGGAGACTGGGACTGGCTGTGCTAGGAGAATGGGACTTGGAAAGGGTTGAGAAGCCTGGGGTGTGGAAGAGAAAGGACTGGGATAAGTTGAAGGAAATGAGGAAGAAGGGCTCACACTTCAGGGGAATGCACAGAAGAGTCTGTATCACTAGAGCACACTCCCCGTCAAAGCCTCAATGGAGCCCAAGATCCCTGAGTGGGTTACACATTGGCTCAGTGTCTCATTCTCCTGTAGCGCTTGTCTACACAGACAATGACAACCTACTACTGCTACCAGTTGTCCTGTTAGCTCAAATAGTAGAGGTCTGTGCGGTGGATCAGGTTCCACCTCTGCTGATGACCCATGCAAATGTCAGTATGATTTCATGTGACAGAGTTTCAGGTTTTTTTCAGTTAGCTTTTTGAAAACCTAAGCAATTACACATAAAAATCCACATTAAAAGGTTGCAAAGTCAAGCACTCAAAAGTTAGGAAAATGCCAGAATTAATGAGGTCACACGTTGAACAAGAAGAAAGCAGAATATTTGATAGCTTCTCATTAAGTGAGCACTATCCATTCTGTGCACTGAATGAAGCAAAAGAATTGTGGAAAAAATAGTTTGTGTATTTAACAGTCTGCCTGTGCAAAAGAGTCCAAATTAAGGTTGCATGAGGAAACCTTAATTCTAGCATTTCCAACCTTAATAATATTATTTTAATGTAGGGTGGTTGTTTTTGTTGTTTTTTTTGTGCAATACACACGTGTAATACATACACAATGCATGTAATATATGCCTGGTTAGGAGGTTTCAGCAAATGAAGAAACAGAAATACATATCCTAGAGAAATTACTATAGAAGCAAGATCCCTAAATTAAAAAAGAAAACACAAAGTCACTTTCTAAAGTAAAAGAACACTTTAAAAAGTTTAGAGTACTAGATACCTGTTAAAAGTTTTATCATGATTTATGAAACATTTAGCACAAATGCATTTAGTACAACTGAAAACCTAAGAAACTATTGACTCATAGGAGTACTTGCTGGAGTTGTTTTCTACGTTGATCTATTCAAGGGCCAGATCCAACTCCAATTTCGGTTGGAGTCTTTTCTATTGACTTCATTGAGAATTAGATCAGGCCCTACATTTCTATGCTGTACTATTCTGTACGTGTTCGTTTTTAATAGAATGAATATATTTATATTTATTTCCACAAATACAAAATGGAGAACTGGGGTAGGATATCGGACACTTGCTGTACATAGTGGGACCTTAATGGTATTGTCTGTGGACATGGAAAATATTTTCGCATCTTCTGCAGATATGGAGAGATAACAGACTGGTGCTGTGTGGCTTCTGAGTATGCCTGTTGGCTGGCTGAAATTTAATAAGAACAGGTCAATATTAAGCAGTTTCAAATTGATTTTCTTATAAAACAAAGTAAAAATAAATGGGCTGAAATCTGCGACTACTCGCATGTTTGGTGGGAACTGTATTTTGCGTTTTCTCACAAAAACCCCCCCACATAAACAGAGTGGTCTTCCAGTATCAGGCACTTGGAGTGATGTATGTGAAACAATAGCATCTGCTTGCAGAGTTCAGCTTTTAATGAGATGTTAATGCTGCAAAATGGATTCCTAGGCCTCAGTTATAACAATGAGCTCTGTGTGGACAGAGATCATCGTAGGACTGGGGTCTTAGACACAAGCAAAACCTCAAACCGATATTAGATAAAAAATGGAGGATAGTCCAGGAATGTTTATATTTATATAAAATATTAAAACTTATGGGAATGATTTTCCTGCACGCATGTGCGTGTACTGATATTATCAACAGTGCAGAAGAGCCATTCTCTAAACTCACACATATTTCCAGGACATTTGTGATTGTCTCCTCAATGAACTTAGCTGATCCCTATTAACAAGGCAATACACTAGATAGTAAGAATTACTTATCATGAATATGTGGTTACAAAGCCCTTCATAACAGATTATTTCAATGAGTACTGTAACCGTCTCTTACCCAGACATGTAAGGGTTCCACATCCGGATGATTCGATCCATTCCACCTGTCACTATGAGGTTGTTCTTTTTACAGAATGCAAATGTTTTTACTCCTTTGTAGACTTGAAACACAGTCTGATCTCTCTCAGCTCTCTTTGGAGGGATTCTAGGTATCACTTGTCCTTTTCTTGCTTTTGAATCTTTCCCACGGTCCTTTATTTTTTTCATCTGCTGCTCAACATTAGTAGCACCAACAATACACCCTAAAAAGAACATACTCACCTAAACAGCTGATAAATTTGAAAATGTCCTAGACACCTTGGTTCCCACCACCTCCCGCAGTTTAGATACTAATAACTTTCAGCATCAGGAAATGTCTCCCAATAGTCATGATGGTATAATACAGCATCACTCAATTCACTTTAAATAAAATGACAGGCTACATTTTGAATTGACATATTACCACATCTCTGTCATGTTTAAGAATCATAGACGGTAAATCATTTGTGTGCATATGTTTGCTTATTTTAATCTGTAATTAACTCTCATTTCTTTTTCCTAGTTAAACTTTTATATAGTTTATTACAGGATTGGCTACAGGCATTGTCCTTGGTGTAAGATCTAGGTATCAATTGATCTGGGATAAGTGACTGGTTTCTTGGGATTGGAAGCAACCAGAATATTTTGTGACTTTTGGTATAATTTATCACTAAGTCTAGCTTGTCTGGGTGGTACGATAGACTGGAGAGTCTAAAGGGACTGTCTGTGATTCCATGGTAAGACAGTTACAGTGATCCAGGAGTTCATATTTGTGACTGCGTTGGTGAAATCTAATTATAGAACATACCACCAGTTTGGGGTGTCTGCCCTGCTTTTGACAGTCTGCCCTGAGCCACTCCAGACAGCATGACAGCCTGCACAGAGAGGGTACAAATTATCTACTGAGCAATGTTCTTAAATGAACACTGATAAAAATATCAGAAGGACTAGAAAATATTTCAGAGAAATAGGAGATGGGTTGTAAACCTGTCCCAAGCAACTGGCTTTTATAAAGTAGATAACAGAGGTTTTTATTCACTATATTAGTGTGTATAAAACACCATGCAAAATCTATTCTCATGGTATTTCCACCTGGAACAGGAATGAAATTGTTGGCAGTCTCAGGAGAAAGGCTATTCTTGTAAGGTTTCCACTAATAGCCACATAATTGTGATGGAAACAAGAGAACTGGATAGTTTGGACAAACATACTGGGCTTGATGCGGGCCCTTGTCAGGGGACATAGCAGTGAAATCTGCTTGTGACTCTCCTTCTGCCAGCAGGCCCATGGCCAACTGGTTCAACTCCCGAACTGTGTGGGGCTGGTCAGGGATTAGGGCCAAGCCAGCAGGGACATGCACTGATTGGTGTGTCTCCTGCACAGCCCCAGATGGCATTTAAAAATTGCCCCCCCCCCCCGCCCTTCTGACTCAACTGGTCCTGAGGACACAATATAGAGTCACAGAATATCAGGGTTGGAAGGGACCTCAGGAGGTCATCTACTCCAATCCCCTGCTCAAAGCAGGACCAATCCCCAGACAGATTTTTACCCCAAATGGCCCCCTCATGGACTGAACTCACCACTCGGGGTTTAACAGGCCACTGGTCAAACCACTGAGCTACCCCTCCCCCTGTGGAAGGTCATTCTAGCCTCCTAATGATAGGATACTTAGCTGAACTAAATCAGAAGACTGAAAAACTCTTTGAGCCTGTGGCTACATTAGAAATTTCAAAGCGCTGCCCCGGCAGTGCTGTGGGAGTGCAGCCGCGGCAGCGCTGTGAAGTGTGAGTGTAGTCAGAGCCGCAGCACTGGGAGAGAGCTGTCCCAGCGCTGCTTGTAAACCACATCCCTTACGGGTGTAACGTGCAGCGCTGGGAGCCGTGCTTCCAGCGCTGCCTCCCTGATTACACCGACACTTTACAGCGCTGCATCTTGCAGCGCTCAGGGGGGTGTTTTTTCACACCCCTGAGCGTGAAAGTTGCAGCGCTGTAAAGTGCCAATGTAGCCAAGCCTTTCTCCCATCATCAGCTACAATCTTACATACAGTGGCACTACTAAAAATAAGGTCAACCAGGTGACAGCAACGTGACCAGCACTATACCACAGGTAAGACTGCGGCAGACATGGAGAGGGAACTGTGGGTAAATCAGAGAAACATTAAGTTGAAAGAAATTTCTAGAGGCCTTAATAGGAGTAAAATGGTTACCTATTACTAAAGCTGTAGGTTCATGGTTGGAGGTAGAAATCACTGCTTTAATGGAATCATAGTAGTGCAGCTAAAAGGAACAGAACGAGAGATTATTATTTAATATAAATGATACACAATACTGATTAGAAGAGAATATAGTGTGCTGGGATTATTTCATTTGTTTCTGTTCTTTTGTTTCTGAAGGCAGAATGTATAAATAAGAATATTTAAAGTTGTTTGCCTAAGGGTGGGTTGAGTGAGTGCATTACAATGGCTCTTATTCCAGCACGTTTCTGCTGTTTTCTCATGTAAAAAGGACAGAATGTGCATATATCACTCCTTTGTGTATCCAAAAGCATGACCTGCAGATTCTAAATTCCATTTCAGGATTCTCTGTGCAAGTCAGAGGCATCCCTACATCTTCCCAGAAGGACCAGAACATGGAAAACAATCTGCTACTTCATCTGAGCTAGAGTCAGCCTGGTGGGGCTACCACTGCTTCCAGAAACCAGCAGCAGCAATTAGAAAAGTAAAAAAATACTCAGCGCCCATCATGTACACTGGTATGTAACCTCCAGACTGGTTATCGGCCTTCAAGAACATAAAACATGACCCATAAAGCTGCACTTTAAAACAAGTCTTGACCCTTCCTCCAAGGTCAAGGAGAGTTCTCAAGCATCCAGCCCAGTGTGGTGCTGCTGCACATGGGTTCAGGATTTGGGAACCTAACGTCTGAGCCACACTGATCCAATGACAAGAACGCTGGGGCTGGGGAAAGAGGAAGCCATTATTCTAGATATGAAAGGAGTGTAAACTGTGCAAAGGTTACTCCAGTGCTGAGGCTGCAATAGAGACCCAGTTGCTTGGTCTGTGCAATGGGGCTAAAATTTGGATCTAAAATTCTTTCTAGGTATGAGGGCATAGCTTTAGAAAAGCTTATGGTGCTATAATAAATACATTTTATCTCTAGTGCCCTGCTCAGATACAAAATGTGTATCCACATCCAATCCACAATCCGCAAAGATGGTCCGTGGATAAAAAGAGGATATCCACAGATTTGCAGGGCTCTATTTATCGCATCAGATCAGCTAGTGAGTCAATGTATAAATATGCCACTAGCCCATCTCCACTGGGACTACCTTTATCGTTCCAAAACTCAGAATAGCTTCAGAGAGCTACCAAATACTTCCTCCTTATCCCCCACAATGACATCGTTGAAAGGTCCTGGATGGGCAACGTTCAGTCCAGGGGCAGCAACAACTTCAAAGTTTGTACACCTTGCAGTCAGGGCTATAAAAGATTGAGAGCATTTCTTTAGTTCCATGCTCGTTCTCCTTTAGCTTCTGACTTTGGATCCTGGAGGTGCAGTAATCCCAAACTCAGCTCTCCCCTCATTCAGGCCCCAATCGGCAAGGAACTTACACACATGCCTAACTTTAAAAGCTTGCACTACAGAAGTCAAATTGAAAACTAAACAGTTGTTGAATTTGGGCTTCACAATTTTCAATCTGAATTTCATGCCTTATTCTCTATTGTCAAGCCCTCATTCTTTCTTATATCAAGTTTGACAGTTTGTGCCATTTCCCTGTTCTTCCTGTCATACTGCTGACAGCGCTATTCTAAATGACAAGTAAGAGAGTTTTTTCTGTAGACTGACTAGATACTGTGGCTGAAACCTTATTTATCTATTCCCATGGTGATTTCTTTTATAGAAAACTTTCAATTTTATTTCTTTTGGGGTCAGGAAGGATTTTGGTTCTTTTACCTGTGTAACCCAGTCCCCATGCACTTTCCAACGAATGTAAGTCACATTTGGAGAAAGAACAGCATTCTCAATGCCAATACTAGGCAGGTTTTCAGCCATTGGCAGTTTCTTCCACGTTCTGAAAAATCAAGATACAAAGAAGTGCTTAAGTGCTAGGAAGCAAATATTTCCTCACCCTTCTTGGTCGTGCACCGCTCCTAAAATCTGGACTATTTCTGGCATTAAGATCCCAATCCGAGGTTGTTATTTCAAAAGACTGTAGCTATTTATCTTGCCTTTTGGGATACTGAAAAGTTGCCCCAGCAATTTCTGATTGCAGGCTACTACAGCAGGCACCCTGCTGAGGAGAGAAGAGTAGCTGTTGGAGAAGCCAGTAAAGGAGCTGCCTGGGTCTATATTAGCAAGGATCCAGGGAGGACTGAGGGATGGGGGAGGGCAGACCACTAGTGGGCAGGAGTCATACTGGGGGAGGAAAAAAGACAATCTACTCTTCCAAGCTCTGCCCATGTGAGTTGCCAAAATGAGACAGTGCTTAGAGTAGATCTTGTGGCTTTCTGAGCTCCTCCTCAGTATGACTTGAATATGCCCATGGGCTCTACTGGGCTCCTGGGTCCTGGCTCCCTTATGACTCTGGACAAAAAATAATTAGTGGCATCTCCTAATGCCATCCACTTATGGCAGCAAAATGAGACATCACTCACAGTAAATTGTGCAGTCTGTGGCACTTCCTCTCCTCCATGAGGAATTAAATAGTTCATCATCATCACTGGTATTTGAGTTAAATGTCAACATAGTTAACACTGTATGATTTGGAAGACTGGCAGGACAACACTTAGAGCGCCCTGATCCTTCCCCGGGGCCAGAGCCAGGGAGGGGCACCCTCCCCTAGCACAGGGGAACCTACCCAACAGGGGGCGCAGGGACCTCCGACTGGGGGGAAAGTGAGCTACCGGAGACAGGGCTTAATAGGGCGGAGACCAGGGCTTTTTCCCAAGGTGGGGAACCCGAGGCACAGCCAATGAGAGCTGTGCTCCAGCCCAGTCAGCGAGATGGGAAAGGTTCCACTCCCTACCTCAACAGCTGATTTTCAGACGGAGCTACAGAAGGATCTATCCTTGAGAACTAGACAGCAAGAAAGGGGTCAGAATACTGTACTGCTGCATATTGGCTCAATCTGAGCCCTGCTGGTGGGGTCCATTCTTTCCTTCCCCTCCCTATGCTAGAGAATACAGCAGCTTTTTCCCTTCAGCCATGAGGATATGTACAGCTCCTTTTCTGTCAGGGAGAACAGTGCAGGAATGCTCTCTTCTGTAGTGTCTATCACCCATTTTTTCCCCGGACAAAGTGGCCTCAAGCTCATTCCCTCACTCTTCGGTGTCTCCCTAGCATCACCCTCGTCTACATGTACTTCCTTGGGGTTTTTTAAATGTAGCAAACACAAGCCGTCTCTTACTGGCTGTCCCAACACATTTGCTTATGGAAACAACTGGCCAAGTTACAAGTGAAGTTAAACTGCTAACTCTCTTCACTGGGATTTTAATGCCAACAATTGTTGAGACATGTTTCAAGTGTCATAGCGGCTAGGAGCAACACTGGTAAAACAGTTCATAAAACGTTGCTCAAACCATAAGGGTTTGGATTCCTGACCATTAGTATTGAAGGTTTAGGATTTCAAGCCAGCTGAGTGGAGGTGGAAATTGTTTCACAGTCCAATCCTTCAACCCTTTGAAAAATGACTAGTAGTCAGGGTCCTTACAGGTGTCCCTTGGTAAATAAATGAACTTTGTTGTCCACTGAAGGAAGGACAAGAAGGAATGGGCTTAATCTGCAGAAAGGGAGATTTATGGTAGATATTAAGGAAAGCTTTCTAACTATAAGGGTAGTTAAGCTCTGGAATAGGCTTCCAAGGGAGGTTGTGGAATCCCCATGACTGGAAGTTTTTAAGAATAGGTTGGACAAACATCTGTCAGGGATTATCTAGGTTTACTTGGTCCTACCTCAGCACAGGGGGATGAACTCAATGACCTGTGGAAGTCTCTTCCAGCCCTACATTTCTTTGATTCTACTAGGATATAGGCAAATGATTTGGCCACAGACACTGAACTGGGGTTTCTTGGAACAACAATGAAAAAAGCAATAAGTGCCACCTGTTGGGTTAATCATGTAGCTGTCTAAATATTTTTGAATCTGCTGTATTTCTCTTCATTTTCTCTGTATCCAAGTTTAGTATCCTCTGACACTTGGAAGCCTGCTGCACTAGTGTCATGTCCAAGGATCCCAACTTGATACCTCTGCAGACACAAGAGCCAGAATGCTTTGGGGATGTCAGTTAAAAGCACAGATCAGTGTAACAGAAGAAAATGAGCACAGTTAACCTCCGTGATAACACTTATAAAGATCTTTAGTGTTCAGTTAAATGGATGAAGCAACTGCATTTTTGTCAGTTTTTTAAATTATATTTAAAATGTAAAGTACTTACCGTAGAAGTTCCCCCACAGAAGACAAAAGTAAGATATTCACACATCCCTGAAAATTGGAAAAAAAAAAAAAAGTTATAGAAATTGCAAGTATAGGGCTAAATCCTGTAGTTCTTATTCAGTCTCTGAAGTAAGTGGGAGGAGATTTACCAGAATGAGGATTCCTGGACTATATTTAGCAGATGGATAATTAATGCTGTATAGACAAGGTGGGTGAGGTAACGTCTTTTATTGGACCACCTTTTGTTTGAGAGATACAAGCTTCCAAGCTTTCAAGATCCCTGGGTCCTATCACAACATGTGGTATGCCCCATCCCATGCACGAAATGCCCCAATAGCAACTATGTGGGCATAGGCGCCGACTTTCCAATGTGCAGGAGAGTGCTCAATGATAAAAGACAAGAACACCATATCACTTGTGGGTGAAGATTTTTCACAAAGCGCTCACTCTATATCTGACCTACCAATCCTCATCCTCAAAAGACACCTGCACAACACTTTCAAAAGACTAGCCAAGGAGCTTAAATTCATAACTTTGCTTGGCACAAAAAATCATGGAGCAAACGGAGATGCTGGATTTATGGTTTATTACAACCATCTATTAACAACTTACCCCCACACTGTTCCCTCTCCCTTTCTTTCCTCCCTATGACTAGAGAGGTGTTAACATGCCACTTCATCTTGAATGGTTCCTTAAAAGATGTGTTCACTACTTAAGCTAAACAATCCATTCCAACTTGTCTTTAGCTGTGACACTCTGAGGGCAAGTCCACATTTAAAATTCTGCCATGCTTTAACGAAGACGCTATATGCCAAGGGGAGAGAGCTCTCCCATCACTGTAGTTAATCCACCTCCCCAAGAGGCGGTAGCTAAATTAACAGGAGAAGATATCCCGCCAACATAGCACTGTTTACATGGAGGGGTCAGGCTGGCGTAACGATGTCGCTCAGGGGTGTGAATTTTTCACACCCTGAGTGACGTAGTTATACTGATATATATCTGTAGTATAGACCAGACCTGAATTAGTTTCACAGATCTGAAGAAGAGCTCTATGTAAGCTTTAAATCTTGTCTTTCTCACCAACAGAATTTGGTCCAACAAAACGATAATACCTCACCCACCTTGTCTCTCTATTACCCTGCAATAGAATGTAAAAATGTATTATACCCTTCAGCCACAAGGGGGTGCAATGTGTAACATACTTTATCTAAAAAAGAACAGGAGTACTTGTGGCACCTTAGAGACTAACAAATTTATTTCAGCATGAGCTTTCGTGAGCTACAGCTCACTTCTTTGGATGCATAGAATGGAACACACAGACAGGAAATATTCATACATACAGAGAACATGAAAAGGTGGAAGTATGCATACCAACAGGAAGAGTCTAATCAATTGAGATGAGCTATCATCAGTGGGAGAAAAAAAAGTGATCATTAAGATGACCCATAAAAGGTGTGAGGAGAACTTAACATAGGGAAAGAGATTCAGCCACGCCATCAGGGGTTTGTTCACCTGCACATCTACCAACGCGATATATGCCATCATGTGCCAGCAATGCCCCTCTGCCATGTACATTGGCCAAACCAGACAGTCTCTACGCAAAAGAATGAATGGACACTAATCTGACATCAGGAATCATAACATTCAAAAACCAGTGGGAGAACACTTCAACCTTTCTAACCACTCAGTGACAGACTTGAAGATGGCAATTTTGCAACAAAAAAAACTTCAAAAACAGACTCCAAAGAGAGACTACTGAACTCGAATTAATACACAAATTAGATACAATTAACTCAGGCATAAACAGAGACTGGGAATGGTTGGGTCATTACACTAATTGAATCTATTTCCCTATGTTAAGTTCTCCTCACACCTTCTATGTGTCATCTTAATTATCACTTCAAAAGTTTTTTTTCTCCTGCTGATGATAGCTCGTCTCGGTTGATTAGACTCTCCCTGTTGGTATGCATACTTCCACCTTTTCATGTTCTCTGTATGTATAAATATCTCCTGTCTATGTGTTCCATTCTATGCATCCGAAGAAGTGAGCTGTAGCTCACGAAAGCTCATGCTGAAATACATATGTTAGTCTCTAAGGTGCCACAAGTACTCCTGTTCTTTTTGCGGATACAGATTAACACGGCTGCTACTCTGATAATTTATCTCAGCTGGTCACAGCTAGAGCCAGGAAGTGCTTTAAAGGATCTTACAGTGAACACATCTGGTATCTCTCTCTGGGAAGAAAGCTCTGTAGCCAGTCCATATCTGGTACAGAAGCCTGACCTACGAGTGGCAGTCCTGCAACCTACTGTATAAAACGTGTATCTGACACACACCATCCATTGGATAATCAAGGAGACTGGCCAGGAGATACTGCTAGGACAGCTCCCTTGACTACCCAAAGGTCTAAGGGATGCCCCCTGAGCTCATGGCTTATATCTAAGCCTCTTCATTTTCAGTTGAAACCGATTTTTACCGAAAAAATCCCAGGTTTTACAAAAAGGTTGTTTTTTTTTCCAATTTTCACTCTACTTTTGTATCATTAAAATATTATATAAATATATATAAACTTGTTTTATTAGGAAAATACAATACATTGCATGAGATATATGTATTATGATAATACATTAATCTGTGTGCATATGCAAAACTGCCTGTTGACGTATGTATTAATCTAGAAGATAAAACAATAAAAGAAACAGGCACACATGAAAGCTCTGAAATGCATGTGAATCTGAACAAACTGATGAATCTGAAACCCATCATGTACACATTTCAATATTAGCAGATAACGGTTTAAACATCTGACACATTAAAATGGGAAGAAAATGAAAATCTGTATCAGAATATGTTTCAGAACACAAGGATGTATTCAAAAGTTTTAAAAAAACAAAAACAGGAGAAAAGGATGAAGTTGAATGTATGCATTGCAAATGGTGGGGGCCAATTATTAAATGTAAATATTTATAGGTTAATGTATCTAAGTCTACAACAGTAAACTGTTTATTCAAATGAAAAGTTTTATTTGGGGAGTAGAGATGTATTGTTTTCTTAAACTCAGAGGTGGCATTGTGTTTTAAGTTCTGTTTTAGTTCTGTAGCAAACCAGATTGAATTCCATTTATCAAAGCATTAATCTATTGAATACTGTTTCCCCCAATCCTTCCGTTCACCAAAATAAACCACAATATTTACCCAGAAAAATTATTAATAGTTTTCCACCAATTTTCACCTGTTTTTGTTGTTGTAGTCATAAACACTGATAATACCCTGGAAAAATTAAATAAAATAAAAACTTAAAATAAAGCGCCTTACTTATATCAAACACTGTTGTTCTGTTGTTGTTGTTTTAAAAACAAAAAAACAAAAACAATCTACCTGGTCATCACCATACAGAATCATGCACTCGTCGGGATCGGTGCAACTAAAAAAAGATGGAAAAAAGGATAATTGCAAGCTAGTCAGAACACTTCAGTTTAAAAGAAATGGAAGTAGTATTGAGTCCAACATACATTAGACAAAACAAATGCCATGTTCACAGGCAGTGGCGGATTAGCCATTGGGCCAACGGGGCCTGTGCCCAGGTGACCCAGCCAATTGGGGGGCCCTGGAAAAGTGGGCACCCTGGCACTCCTCCCCCTTCCTTGCTCTGGCCCAGGGCCCCACTAACCCCTAATCCGCCTTGTTCACAGGTGTGGCATTCTGTGGAGACTAAATTCAGGCATGGTATAAGGATAAATGTTCTACTTAATTCAATGGCAGGTATTTACACTGGGGACGAATTTGGTCCCCAGCAGTGTTGTGGATGGTGCAAGTAAATGTTAATGGAAAGAGAGGGCTGCTTTATCTTACATATTGCTGATAACAGGTTGGAATATGATGACATTCATGCAGCCTACCCTGTTAAGTGTGAAACCACAACTAACATCATCAAACCAGCAAGCAATACACGTGCAACAGAGATTCCTGATAACCCAGTGGCCTAGAAATCACAAAGCTCTGGGATGAAGACCCATGGTCAATAATTCTGCTCCTCAGGCATAATGGAACTTTCTATCACAAAGGTGAAGCTCATCTGTGCCGGAGACAAGAACTTATTAGAGGCTGATCCAACACTGCACAATGAATTTCCATAGGAACTGAGGGCCATCATAAACCTCACTGCTTTCTGCTCCAAGTGAAAAGTACGCATTTTTGGCTTCTTTTCTCTGTCATGAACACAGAGAGAGAACAAACCAGACATGCCATGTGCTGCTCCTGCCCTCTGCCTTGGAGCTGCTCCCGGAAGCCTCCTGCTTGCTGTGAAGGGTGGTGGGGAAGACGGGTGCTAATCTCAGGGTGTCTTCTTCCCTCTGCTCCTGCCCCCTCTCCCCCTGCTCTTGTACCTTATCTCCACAGAGCAGAGGCGGGACACGACAAGGCTCAGGACAGAGGGAGCTTGCTGGCAGCAACTGCTGTCTCAGCTTGCTGATCTACTTAAAAAGGCAACATACTTAGAGTGGGCTCAGCATACTTAGAGGGGCAATGCACGTCTCTCT
Organism: Chelonoidis abingdonii; assembly: GCF_003597395.2. NCBI lineage: Eukaryota > Metazoa > Chordata > Testudines > Testudinidae > Chelonoidis > Chelonoidis abingdonii. The sequence goes on from NC_133769.1 coordinate 325,677,369, forward strand.
CGGTCTCTCTCTCACACCCATACCCCCCACATACAAAATGTGTGCCTCTGTCTCTCTGCCATACTGTGTCTCCTCCCTCCATTCGTGCTGCCTTGTGGAGTGTGAAGCTACATTAACAACAATGTATTAACCCTTGGCTGAATGTTAATTCATCATTTAGCAGCAAGGCATTCCCTGGGAAATACGGGGAAATTGGATTCACTTAGCATCGTTTCGCTTAAAGTAGCATTTTTCGGGAACATAACTACAATGTTAAGCGAGGAGTTACTGTATGTTGTTTATGCATTACCAGAAGGCACTCGGATACTACGGTGATGAGCGAGATAGAGATAGTGATGAAGGAGAATACGAACAGAATACTTCTCTATGTTACCCCTGTTTTTGCACATTCACAGAATGACAAATTGGTGAAAATTATTTCACTACTTTGACACAAAGTGTAAGCCACTCCCTCATTCATGTCCCTGCTGAATTTGGCCTTGATATTTCCAGGGACCCATTTACTCAATGTTGCATTTGGCACCGGGAATTTAATGCAGAATTTAATGTCACAAGTGCAGAGTTTAACGCCATAAACTAGAACACAGACTGTGCACAAGGAGATTTTTTTTAAATGAAGAAAAACAGTGGCTCATCTTGTCCAGTTTGTTCAATATCTTCATCAGTGATTTAGATAATGGCATAGAGAGTACATTTATGAGGTCTGTGGCTGATACCAAGCTGGGAGATGGTGCAAATCCTTTGCGGGATAGGATTCAAATTCAAAATGATCTAGACAAACTGGAGAAAGGGTCTGAAGTAAATAGGATGAAATTCAGTAAGGACAATGCAAAGTATTCCACTTAGGAAGAAACAATCAGTTGCACACATACAAAATGAGAAATGACTGCCTAGGAAGGAGTACTGCGGAAAGGGATCTGGGAGTCACAGTGGATCACAAGCTAAATATGAGTCAAGAGTGTAACACTGTTGCAAAAAAACAAAAACAAAACAAACAAAAAACGCAAACATCATTCTGGATTGTATTAGCATGAGTGTTTTAAGCAAGACACAAGAAATAATTCTTCCGCTCTCCTTCATGCCAATTAGGCCACAACTGGAGTATTGTGTCCAGTTCTGGGTACCAGATTTCAGGAAAGATGTGGACGAATTGGAGAAAGTTCAGAGGTGAGTGTGATGTTATTGACATAAACTGGGACAATATAGATCATTGTTGCTACCACTGTTATATATTTGCAGCAAATATTGTACAAAGAGTGTCGTGTGAGGTGTCTATAAAGAGGTTATGATTTGATGGTTATGATTATTCTATCTGCATGTGTCTATCATTTTTGTAGTTAAAGTTATGAATATTGGCTTTGTACCTGTATCTCAATGTGTTTTGATTCTAAATAGCCTCAGTGAAACACTTGGTCAGCTCCTTAAGAAGGGACTATTCTCAGCAAGTGCCCAATCAAGAAACACTTAACTGACAATGGACTTTGGGAGATGCCAATCCACATCTGAGCTTTCCCGGAAACCTTCAAACTAACATGTAAGTAATGGTGTCTGCCTGCAAACTGAGCCATGCATGAATATGTCACTTGCCCATGTGACTCCAAGCACCATCTTGCTGCTGTGATTTTCCACAGTAAGAACAAAGAGGGGTCCTTCCAGGGGCAGAGAATATAAAAGGCCCTGAAACTCCTTCAATCTTGTCTTCAATCCTGCTTCTTACCTCTGGAGGGACTTTGAAGCTCTAAACAAAGGACTGAATGACCCACTCCAGCTGTGGATGTACTCCAGAGACCTGATTTGAACCTGCAGTTTATTCTATCACTGCTACAAGCCTGAACCAAGAACTTCCCCTTTACTGTATGTATTTGATTCCATTTAACCAATCCTTGCTCTCATCTGTATCTTTTTCCTTTTATGAATAAACCTTTCGATTTTAGATTCTAAAGGATTGGCAACAGCATGATTTGTGGGTGAGATCTGCCTTGTATATTGACCTGGGTCTGAAACTTGGTCCTTTGGGATCGAGAGAACCTTTTTTCTTTTATTAGGGTATTGGTTTTCATAACAAGTCATCCCCAGAATGAGTGGCACTGGTGGTGATACTGGAAAACTGGAGTGTCTAAAGGAATTGCTTGTGTGACTTGTGGTTAGCCAGTAGGGTGAGACCAAAGTCCTCTCTGTCTGACTAGTTTGATTTGCCTTAGAATGGAAAAACCCCAGCCTTGGGCTGTAACTGCCCTGCTCTAAGCAATTTGTCCTGAATTGATACTCTCAGAAGTGTCCCACCAAGGGCAGCATCATTACAGAGAGCAACATAAATGATTAAAGGTCTAGAAAACATGATCTATGAGTAAGGCTGTGAGTCTGTCATGGAGGTAAAGTTAAAACACTCATCTGTCATGTGTTCATGTACACAGACTTTCTCAAATTTTCCTGTGACTTTCTGTGATCTCTGTGACTTCTGCAGCCGGTGATGCTGGGTCAGGGGCTGCCCCCTCCCACACACCCTGACTTGGGCTATAGGCCTGGGGTTGGGGAGTGCTTACCTCGGGGTGTGGGGCTCCCCAGTTTCCACAGCCCTGCAGGTCCTAGGTGGCGAAGGGGCCGGGGGCGGGGGGACCCACCCCAGCTCCCATTGGCTGCAGTTCCTGGCCAATGGGAGCTGCGGCAGCTGGTGCTTGTGGTGGAAGCAGCGCACCAAGCCCCCTGACCCCTCCACCGCCTAGGAGCTGCAGGGACACGGAGCTGGGTAGGGAGCCCCCGTCAACCCACTCCCACCCCCAGCAACAGCAGGGTCTCCTGGGTCACCTCCCGCAACACCTGTGGTGCTCCCGGACTGCCCTCCCCACCCCCAGAGCACCCGCAGTCCCCCGCCCAAGTTTTCATCATGGGTATTTAAGTCATTGACAGGCTTTTAAATCACTAGAGTACTTTTGAAGTCCTACCTCAAGTAATTTGCCCAAGGTTGCATAGGAAGTCTGTGTACATGAACACGTGACAGATGAGTGTTTTGGTAACATTTAGAAACAAAGAGAAACAAAATACCTTTTATAGAAAATAAAATGAGGATTTCCAGTTGCTTAATGATCTCTAGTACTCGGCAACTACTACAGAACTTCATGAGGAAGCACTGTGGTCATTTCCTCCACACTACTCAATTAGGGAGGTTGTGGAATCTCCATCTCTTGAGATATTTAAGAGTAGGTTAGATAAATGTCTATCAGGGATGGTCTAGACAGTATTTGGTCCTGCCATGAGGGCAGGGGACTGGACTTGATGACCTCTCGAGGTCCCTTCCAGTCCTAGAATCTATGAATCTACCACCCAATGTCCAGTTAGAGTAATCTCCTACCTCCCACCCTCATTGCATATTTATCCGTGCACAATATTTTGGTGATAGCTTCTCAACATGCACATTACAAAGTCTCACATTCACTCTTTATTACAGCCCTGATGCACCACTGTACTTAAGCACTTGCCTAACTTTAAGCATATGAGTGTCCCAGTATCTTGCTGAATAAGAGCCAAAATGTACAAATTAAAGTAAAAAACTAAAACTCTGATAACAGTCTATAGGGATAAAATAATCAACTGACAATGAAACACTGTATGTCTGACAGGATATTGTAAAGAAATAGCACAAGATACCACAGAAACAGAAAAACTGAACACTGAGATGATACCAAGACCAGACAGATATCACAAATAAAATATCTTGGGTCTAAAAGTGTGCAATGAAATACTATTTATAGAATTATGGACTATCAGGGTTGGAAGGGACCCCAGGAGATCATCTAGTCCAATCTCCTGCTCAAAGCAGGACCAATTCCCAACTAAATCATACCAGCCAGGGCTTTGTCAAGCCTGACCTTAAAAACCTCTAAGGAAGGAGATTGCACCACCTCCCTAGGTAACCCATTCCAGTGCTTCACCAACCTCCTAGTGAAAAAGTTTTTCCTAATATCCAACCTAAACCTCCCTCACTGCCACTTGAGACTATTACTCTTTGTTCTGTCATCTGCTACCACTGAGAACAGTCTAGATCCATCTTCTTTGGAACCCCCTTTCAGGTAGTTGAAAACAAAGCAAATCCCCCCTCGTTTTTTTCTTCTGCAGACTAAACAATCCCAGTTCCCTCAGCCTCTCCTCATAAGCCATGTGCTCCAGCCCCCCAATCATTTTTGTTGCCCTCCGCTGGACTCTCCAATTTTTCCACATCCTTCTTGCAGTGTGGGGCCCCAAACTGGACATAGTACTCCAGATGAGGCCTCATCAATGTTGAATAGAGGGGAATGATCGCATCCCTCAATTTGCTCGCAGTGCTCCTACTTATTCAGCCCAAAATGCCACTAGCCTTCTTGGCAACAAGGGCACACTGTCGACTCATATCCAGCTTCTCATCCACTGTAACCTGCCATAATTATAAAGGGAAGACTACCCACCTTCCTGTATACAGTACTATAAAATCCCTCCTGGCCAGAGGCACAAAATCCTTTTACCTGTAAAGGGTTAAGAAGCTCAGGTAACCTAGCTGGTTCCTGACCAAAAGGACCAATAAGAGGACAAGATACTTTCAAATCTGGGGAGGGGGAAAAGGCTTTGTTTTGTCTGTCCTTTGTCTGTCTGTCCTGTGTGCTTGCCAGAGACAGATCAAGAAGGCAAGCAATCCAACGCCATTAGAACTAGTAAGTAATAATAAGGGAATGCATTAGCTTACTTTTATTTTGCCTTGTGATTTTCCTTGTCTAGAGGGAGGTTTTGTCTACAGGGAAGTTTATCCCTGGATTCGTTTTGCCCAGAGGGGAGATCCTCTATGTTCTTGAGTCTTTTGTTATTCTGTAAAGTACTTACCATCTTGATTTTAGAGGTAATTCTTTTACCTTTTCTTTAATTAAAATTCTTCTGTTAAGAACCTGATTGTTTTTTTATTGTTTTAAGATCCAAGGGTTTGTGTCTGTGTTCACCTGTACCAATTTGTGAGGATATTATTCTCAAGCCCTCCCCAGGAAAGGGGGTGTAAGGGCTTGGGGGATTATTCTAAAGCCTGCCCAGGAAAAGGGGTGTAGGGACTTGGGGGGATATTTGGGGAAGGTAGGGCTCCAAGTGGCCCTCTGTAAATGTTTGTTTAAATCACTTGGTGGTGGCAGCGTTACTTAATCCAAGGAATAGGGGAGTTTTTAACCTAAGATGGTAGAAATAAGCTTAGGGGTCTTCATGTAGGTCTCCACATCTGTACTCTAAAGTTCAGAGTGGGGAGGGAACCCTGACAAACCCCTAGGTCCTTTTTTGCAGAACTGCTGCCTATCCATTTGGTCCCTAGTCTGTAACAGTGCATAGGATTCTTCCATCCTAACTGCAGGACTCTGCACTTGTCCTTGTTGAACCTCATCAGATTTCTTTTGGCTCAATCGTCTAATTTGTCTAGGTCCCTCTGTTGACCTAGGACTGACAACATGAACATAGAACATTGCTTACCAATAGTCCAGTTTTAAAGGGATTGCTTCCAAACCACTGATCTGGCAGTATGGTTCAAAGTTGGACATCTCATACAATTGGATTTCACGATCCCTGCCAAAAAAAAAAAAAAGAGATTTTAAATGAATAGCAGGTTTCAGTCATCCCTTTGAGGCACTGTAAATCTTTTCTTTTAAATATTTTGTCTTTTAAGATATATTTTTTAATGGGTGTGAAGTGAAGTTAATTTAAGGATGTTGTTTATCTAGCAGTCCTGGAGATTGAAATCTTCTGTTTAACTATCAAACAAGTGTTTTGAGGATGCTGCAAGACCATCTTCTCTACACTGCCCCACCAATGTATCTAATCCCTGACCCCGAGAGATCTCCTCTAAAGGACCAGTTTCCATGTTCATTCCATCCTTGGCCTCTTAGCAGAGAAATCTAACAAGCTTGCAATCTGTGGTGGTGATTTTTCAGTTAGGAGCACCCTTTCATAGGAACTTGGATTGAGATCACCAATCTTATTGCACACAGGCCACTGAGCAGACATCAGATAGGAGTAACTTTTTGTCATTTCATTACCAGTTTGGGCTGGATTTAAATCCTGAACTGGTATTTAAGGATTTGGGGGTGGGGGTTGGTACAATAATTTAGATTCAGGCACTTCAGGACAAAGAACAAGTTTTATTTCTTTAAAGGGGCATACACAGCTTTATATTACAATTATTAATAACCTAATAAATGAATTAATTAATGACAATATGGTCAGCACATGCTTCCCTATTCTGCATTCCCAATCTCACTCTACACAGACCTGGAAGAACCCTCTGTGGGTGTGAGAGGGCAGCTCAGCCACCATGAGGCTGTCCATAAGAACACCAGCTGTGACAGTGTTTTTAGAACATGAACTCACATCACCAACTGTTTCACTTATGCAGCGTTATTCTGAAAGTTCCCAGGTCCCAGGGATAGTTAATGCTGATAACACCACATTCATTTTAGTTCTGATTCTGGTAAAGAAGAGCACTTACCCAGTTCCCAGGATGAGTTTGTTGTAATGTGTCATGACAGTGAAATCTGTCGCCCACTTAGATTTTTTGTTGACAAGTTTTTCCTAAAAGGTGAGAGAGCTAGTTGTCATCCCTACATTACATGAAAAAGACAAGACACCACATCTCGGGACCGAGTCTGTTCTTGGGGACACAGTTGCAAACCCACTGAAATGGGTTGCACAGATTAACTAGGAAGAGTATATGTCCTTTATAGCCAGATCCTGCAAAGCACAGGACATTTCCCACTGAATATAATGAGAATTAAGAGTCACTCAGCATCTGTTGGGATCAGCCCTTAGTTTGTTTCATTTCCCAAGTCCCTCTGAGTGGAACCATTTCTTACATGAAAAGCTGCCGCCTACAGGAAATACCCCATAAGCAAAACACAAAATATTATATGGTGTCAAATTATTATACACAGGTCCAATCCTGCAGGGAGCTGAGCACTCAAGTCCCACTAAACCCTGGTAGAGTTGACAGCCATTGTCACTGGATCAGGACCTACAGCACTCACATAAGGTTAATATCTCTGAGAAGTTACTTGTGAACAGTGTCACACTCAGCAAATGCAAGTTTGTTCTGGTGATGTTATTCTTGTTAATATTTATTATCCTGTGGGCAGAGTTGTGGAGTATTCCAGAACCACCAGGACAGGCATGGTCCTGCCTCAGCTCAGGGGACCGGACTAGATGACCTCTTGAGGTCCCTGTCAGCCCTACATGTATGATCCTTCCTCCACCTTGCTTGTGTAGTTTCAGTTAAATTCAACTGCATTTGACATGTACTTTTCCCAAGTCACCTCAGTAAAAGCCAGGACGGTGCTCAGGACCTCTGCAAATCCAGCCATTACATAATTTTATTTTGAACACAGCATTTAAAGAACCATTTCTGCTTTAAATCACCATAAAACAAGGGAGCATAGTAAAAACTTATATTTTAAGAGCAGTTCCCCATCGTGCCGGTAATATAGCAGAATCACTCATGAGTATCATGATTTATAACGTTATATTTAAAATAAACAATTTAATTGTCAATGAAATCAAGAGTTCTAGCATTTCCATGAAACCTGAGCGGTTAATGAGAAAATAAAATGCACCTACAAAAACCATCTTGCTTCGTTTCAGCTTTAGTTGTGGAGACCAGAAGGAAATAACTCCATCTTCTTGGGTCATTACTAAGGTGTTGTCAAACAGAGAACAAATGCGTAGGACAGGCTCTCCATGACAGCGTTCTTCTATCACAGCAGGAAGAGAGAATGTCAGCTCCTTTAATCGGGCAGATGACACATCTTGTTCTGCATATTCTAGCTGCATGTATGTGCAGAATTCATCCTAGTACAGAAGAGAGCTGGTGATTCATAATTATAATAGAAAGACAGCTGATGTGTTACTATGGTGGTGCCCAGAGGCCCCAGTAGGAATTGGGGTCCTTTTGTGCTAGGCATTTTACAAACATACAGAAAAACAAGGTACCTGCCACAATGAAATTGTAATCTAAGATGACAAGATGAAACAAGTTGATGCAATAAATAGAAGGAATGTGAGGGAGAAGACAAAGGCAAATGCAATAGGAATATCTTGCTATACAGATCAGCAAGGGCTCCTGTGCTTAAATGCTTTGCTGAACCATGTGTTATGTTCACAACTTGAGGGTTACAATTTTTTTATTTAGAGTAATAATAGATAACAATAATTTATTAATTATTGTTGTTGTTATTATTATTATAAGATAGACAAATAAATCCGCAATCCTCACTGGCCATCTACCTAGTCATTATTTCTAGCAGGCAGAAACAATGTCACATTCTATACTGATATCATGAGATGCAGGTACTTTATTTTTTGAGCATCAATTGCATGCTTAGTGCTGTACAGAACAAAGAGAGCATTGACAAGATGCTGGAGCTGTGAATTCATGTAAGTTTGATTGAAAAAGTATTCCAGGATAATTTTCCTAACTTCTTGCTCACGTAAGTCAAAATTCAACCATGAGACTTGGACCCCTTCCTAGGTCATACTCTAAAGTAGGACAAAATGATGCATGCTGTGTAATATTTTCAATTTGAAACAATAAAACTCATTTTAATACTCTCTCTTTTAAAAAAATTCTGAAAACTGTAACTATATAATTTGCCCCTTCCCCTTGAATTAAATTTCCACCACTGATTTAAAAAGGTTTGGATAAAATAAACTTTTAGTCCCACTTGAGCTATGTCTCTGGAAGTTGCAGATCTGCGATTCTCACACACTTTCCTTACTGACAAAGTTTTGTTCTACCAACTGCAAAAAGTCCCCAAAACAAACACCACCCACACATACACTCACCCACTGAATTCTTCCAGTTGCAGCACAATCTATTTTCATGAAAAGTTTTTCTATTTGTTCATCACTCTATGGGAAAAGGGCATATGAAAAGTATTATACATTACAAGTGCAATATATGAAGAATAATCAAAAGATTTTAAGTTTTCATTGTGCATCTCTCCCCAGCTAGAGACAAAGAGTTTTGCAGATGCTACATTATTTAGATGTTTAAAAAATTCTGTTGAATATAAAAATTTGATTTCCTAGCTTGTTTCCAAATGTGAATCACATTGGAATATTCCGATTTTGTTACATTTTATTTAAATTTTTCAAAGCCTCAGATCTGAAGACTGAACACAGAAAAAAAAAAGTTCCAGATGTTGTTCAGATCTGTTAGGAGAGTTGTCCTAAAGGGTTCGATCCTGCAGTGTTCACTCAGGAGAACTCTCAGTTTCAAGCCCCAAATGGAACTTTAAACACTCATATGCTTTGAATTTTTAATATAGATGTATAATGTTCTTGGGTTTTCAGGAAGAAGCCAGTCAATCTAGTGGCTCATGGATCAAATATATTCAAGATTTCAGGGTTATGCCCACAGAGCTCAGCTAGGCTTTAATGTAAAAGGTTTTCCTTATACAACTTTTTAAAGAGAATTGCTCACTTACTGTTCTATGTGGTGTCATACACATCTTCACTACCTGCTTGAATTTCTCGATATCCAGTGACTTACATCCATTCTTTTCTAACTCCTGAAAGCAGAAGCAATAACAGGCAAATCACAGTTAGCTACTGAAAAGGATTACCTTTGGTTTGCTTATTGTAAAAGAGCATCGTTATGTGAGTACCTTAACATGAACCTAATCTTCAGGACAATTTTCTTGGTCATAGTATACTATACCATACCGCATATTTGGGATGCCACCTGAATTTTTACAGTACACTAGCCTACAAAACATGATATAACTTTAGCTAGCATTACCATAGATAGATGCTTAGATATGCACATATCAGCCTATTGCTCTAAATTCTAATGTTTTGGCTGAAATCTCTCGTGCTTTCTTACTCTCAATTTTTTTTTTAATAATATCAAGAAAATCTGTGTAGCTATCTTTTAGTTACCTGAATGTGATAATAATATTGTTTATCCCACTCATTAAAAAAACGTCCAAACCCTTGCCAAAAAAAGTATTCAGATTGGTTTTGCACTAGGATACATACAAAATTATGGTAGTTTCAAACGTCTAATAAATGTTGACTTTTTTGAGAAAGGTTTAGTTTGCTAAATTTGGGAAATGCTGGCAGAGAAAATTATAACTATTAGGGAAATAGTTTCCAGTGTATGCACCATACTTTAATTTAATTTATTGATTTAATGTGTTAATCTATCTGGATATCCTGAAGATCCCTCCCTCCCCAGTCCACAAAGGACCCAGACCGGTTTCTTTATTTGGGAGACAAAGGATTTACAGTGGGCACAGTACCAGTAGATGCTAGTGGGTACCAATATTTTCACAGTTTGGTATATGTGCCAAGTACTCAAAAGCATCCATTAACACTTTTCAGTGCATACATGGGTACCAGCAACTCAAGGAAATGGGAACACTGAGACAATATTCAAAATGTTTGGTATCCAAGAAGAGTATTACAGCAAGTCGTGGAGCGTATAATGGAAAACGACGAGTGTACTTGTAAAGTAATCTAACATCATCAACCAGAACCAGCCTTTTACTGCGTTCACTTATGATGAGTCGGAAGCCTAAGACAGACCACAAGGTTAGAGAAACATAACAGTAACAGGAACGTTATATGAAAAGGAACAACATGCTCCTCTAGTCTTACCCTTCTAACATGCTGCTGTTAGAAAGGGTTGGCATAGCTATAAATGCTATAATACTGCTTGGCCAGTCCATCCTATCACAGGACACCCAGTGTCAAGGGAGACTTTTTGATAGGATGTTGTGGGTTTGTAATACATATCAGGCCAGATTGTTGTTCCATAGATCCAACACAGAGAGGGCCCACCTGTTCCATACAGAGGTGGGTGGCTTAACTGCTTCCCTCCAGACCTAGCAGGGCACTCTCCGGTCTGTATGTGGGAGGGGGGGAAGAGGGGAAAAAGAGGGTAGCTGGGAGGAGAAGTGGGTGGGCAGAGGGGAGCATGTAAATCCTCCTCTATCTGCTCCCAGGGAAGGACCCTGGAAAATTAATACATCTTGGAGCTGTACCACCCTTGTGGTATAATCCCTGGGTCTCAGAGGCCGACAGAGACAGAGGAGAGTCCAATGAACTCATGCTGCCAGGGAGCTGGACGAAGCTACCAGGGCCAAGGGAGGGGCACAAGATGTCTGGGTGAACAGCCCTGGCCTCCCCAGACCCACCAGGGTCACATTCCACAAGTGAGGAAGAAGTTCAATCCTCCCCATGGCCAATGGGGCAATTTGGAACAGTGGTCAGTGTCCCATCTACCAGCCTGCAATGATGTTCAGGTCCATGAACTGAGCAAATACATCTCTTTCCCCACCATCAATCTGAAAATATGCCCCTCAGGCCCAGGCTACAATTGGCCCCAATTTCCCCACTCGCCACCGGGCTCTAAATCAGTGCAAAAAAATGTATTAATAGAGTCTAGCCTGAAAGTGGTGAATTATTCCTCCTGCTTTTTATTTTCTCTTTACTTGTTCTTTCTTTCCATCTCTCCTTTTAACCTCTCCATCACTATAGTCTTTTGTCTCTTTTTCTCCCTTTAATTTTTTTAATGTCTCTCTCTTATCACTGCCACTTCCCTGGCTCCCCATCCTTTCTTTTCTCTAGTCCCCCACCTCATCTCACTCCCCATCCTTTCCCTATTTCCTCTCTGCCTCTCCCTCCCTGCAGGGCCCAATCCAAATCACATAAAAGACCTTGCAACAGCTCCCATGGACTTCAGTTGGATTGGGCCCTTCGCTCCCCACCCTTCTCATTTCTCTCTCACTGGCAACTTTTCTGGGTCACCCCTGTTTGTTTCTCCCTCCAGCCACATAGCCCTGTTTTATTCCCACCCCCCTTCCCTTTTCCTGATCCCCTGTGGGACCACAGGAGCTCTGAGCTAGTAGGACATGCTTAGCTAGAAGTGCAAGTAAGTGTCAGTTTGAGCCTGAGCATTGAGTTTTGCTCATTTCAGACCATATATTAATGCCTCTCAGTGCTATTTCTAGGGCTTGAATTCAACCAGATGGGAGGAGTCACTGCATTTCCGGAACTGATGACTGCACTGCTCAGCTTATCAAACGTCCTCTAAAGGGTTGCAACATTTGTACAGATTTCAAGAAGCTGCTAGCAGGGGGCTTAGTCAGCACATTCATCTCATTTTAGGTTGGCTCATTGACTCCTTCACAAGCAATTTGCCAACTTAAAAAACTGCTGTTTTAGTTACTGCAGAGATTCTCAAGCTTTTTGATAATCTGGCTCATCTCATCAATGGTATGGCTCCATCACCACAGTATCAGACCACCTGTAATGTATTTATCCTAACAACACCCCAGGGAAATAGGGAAGTGCAATTACCTCCACTTTTGCAGATGGGAACTGAGGCCCAGAGAGGCTAAGGAACTTGCCCCAAAATCACACCAGAAGTCTGAGATGGAGCAGCGAATTGAATTCAGATCTCTCAAGTTCCAGGCTAGCACCCTGATCAGCCCTTCTCTGACAGAAACTTCCCCACCCATTCACAGTCATGCAGACAGGGCTGGCAGCGGCAAAGGGGAAGGGACGTGACGTCGGGCTCTTCAGCGGCAATTCGGCAGCGGGTCCCTCGGTCCCTGTCATAAATAGATAGCTAAGGGTTAATGTTTCTTTCATCTGTAAAGGGTTAACAAAGGGAACCAAACACCTGACCAGAGGACCAATCAGGAAACCGGATTTTTTTTAAAAGCTCAGGGACTGAATGTTTGGGTCTGTGTCTTTTGTCTGGCTCTCAGCTATGAGAGGGGTCTTTCTATCTTCAAGCTTCTAATCTTCAGTTTCAAAGTTAGAGTACAAAGGTAGAAAAAACAATAGGCTGTTATTGTTTTTGGTTGTTTTACATGTGTGTAGTTGCGGAATGTTTAAATTGTATCTCTTTTGAATAAGGCTGTTTATTCATTTTTTCTTTTAAGCAATTGATCGTATTATTGTCACCTTGATACAGAGTATATTTTATGTCTTTTTCTTTCTTTTTTATATAAAGCTTCTTTTTAAAACTGTTTGAGTTTTCTCTGGTTAAGGCTAAGGAACAAAGGAGGGGGAAATCTCTTTGTGTTAGCTTGACTAGGTTTGAATCTGCTTAGCCTCAGGGGAAGAAGGAGGGGGAAGGTAAATTGCCCTCTCTGTTTTGCATTCAAGGAGTTTAAGTACAGTATCGCCCAGGATAACCCGGGAGGGGAGCTGGGGATGAGATAAAGAGGAGACAAGGGGAGAGGTTATTTTCCTGTTGGTGTAATCAGGTGCCTCTGAGTCTTGGGGTCCCCCAGAGAAGGTTTTGGGAGACCAGAGAGGGAGTCAGGCCCTGGAAATTCCTGGCTGGTGGCAGCGATATTAGATCTAAGCTGGTAATTAAGCTTAGAGGGTTCATGCTAGCTTCTCAGTTTATGAACGCTAAGTAGGAAGCTATGACAGTCCCTCTCGGAGGGAAGGACCTGCTGCCGAATTGCTGCTGAAGAAGAAAGCGGCACGGCGGAGCTGCTGACGATCGCAACTCCCTCCCCCCACCGCCGCCACTTGGGGCGGCAAAAACCCTGGAGCCGGCCCTGCATGCAGAACACCACCTTGGGACTTCTAGGACAATAGCAGCATTAGGGAAGTATTTAGGTATTGGATTGCAACAAGTATCCTCTTTGGAGAAAAACAAAGTATTATGCTACCTCCACTGCATATTTCCCTTGTACCTGCTCCTCCTCTCCCTTTGCACATGCTGTCTGGCCACCAGCTTCCTTCTCCTGCTACCTAGGTGTTAGGTTTACTTGCCCCTCAGACATTCCTCTCCTTTTATTAGCTCCTGCCTTCTCTCCTTGCAACAGCTCCTGATGGTGGTTGGCGGCTCCAGTTCCTGAGCACAGCTCCCATTTCCCTTCTTCCTCCTACAAAACAGCAGCCCCTCACTAGGAAATTCACACTGCTGTCACTTCAGCGTAAAGGAGATTGCAACAGTGCTGTTGTCTGCCATTAGGCTTTTGCACTGTGTGTAACTACACTGACGTACAGGCCACTGGTAGATCTGCTCTCTCGTATATTGTTCTTTGAAATCATTGGGAGTTCACTGTATTACTGTCATTTAATGCAATAACTGTACTGTACAGCCCCTGATCACTTTTGCTGCTTGTCCTTTTGCAGAACAAACTGGGTATAAAGGAATGATCCACATATTGGGGTTTTAGAGTCCAAAAAACCTGATTTTAGAACACTGATCCGAAAATATTTGCATGAGGCAAATCGTATTATTTTGTATAAAGACATGTTCCACAAAGAATGTTCAAATCTTCTGGGCATTCTGCTAGACATATGCATTAAAAAAAAAACATATATAGTTCAGAGAAAAAAGAAGAGTTTGTCAAGTTAACAATTAAATCCATATGTTCAGCCTGAAATATTCTTTACCAAAGAGCAAACTAGGACACATCACAGTTCTGAGAAACAAACATGGGTGTGAGTGACGACTACATATAGAAACAAACCTCAATGCAATGTACCTATTAACAACACTACAAAAAAGCACAAGACATAACATTACATGAAACATCTGAAGCACCAACCATCATTCTATAAATGATTCCTGTATTACAGTGGTACCCAAAACAGGCTCGCCGCTATACAGAGAAAAATAGTTCCTGCCACAAAAGTTTATTTCTAATCAACACATTGTTTTGCATAAATTGGGCATTTCCTTTTGTGATCAGGGCTATGTACAGATATGATTTCACTGATAAAGTCATACCTGAAAAGCTGTATTTAGTTTCTGAAGTTGTTCAAGGGTCACTTGTTGTTCAATCTTTCCAAAATAAAGAGAGAAAACAAGAGTTAAAAAAAAAATATATATATATATACATATATATATATATATACACATATATATACATATATATATATATATACACACACACACACACTGTATTAGAGCCACACATTTAGTGAAGACACAAAAGTGACACATCAGCATGCAATGGAATACACAACTGATACGAAGCCAGAGCGTGCTCATGTCTAAAAGGGAGTCGAGAGGAAAGGAAAGGAAAGGAAAGGAGGATCTCTACTAAGGTACAAGTTAAACCAACTTCTTCTTTCCCCTCAGATTGTTTTCTTAGACATTATTGTTGGATCAATGCAAAGAAAATCCCACTTGTACATTCTCTGAATTAAAATTCAGTCCTACACAAACTGAAGACAAAGGGGGTTTGTAATTGCCTGTAACTGGAAGAGGATCAGGCCCGTTTTTTGTTTTATCAAAATCATCTTTAAACTAAACCTCATGACAGACTAAAGGCCTGATCCTGTAAAATATTGAGAGCACTCAATTTCACTTGACTGTTTTCAGTTTCTACTGAAGCCAAACACATTGCTGGAGACCCTCAACCACCACATCATCAGACCCTCAAATATGAAATCTATTTTTTATATACCTCTATGACGACAAAGTAAAAAGCATCCATCTATCCTTTTCCCTGCATCCCTTTGAATCCAGGAGGCAATATTTACTGTAAGTGTTTTAGGTGTTGTTATTTATTCAGTAGAATGACAAGCAATTGTTTCAAACATTCATTGAGCTGCATTCGTCAATAATATATTGAATAAACAATGTGTCTTAAAGTTGTAGTCTGTGAGACACTACAATTGTTGGCTTCATTGAAATGGTAAACAATGCATCAGGCTGCATTTCACTTTGGTGCTAATCATAATTATTAAGGCAGTGCCTAAGGACCAACCAAGGACAGGATCCCATTGTGCTAGGCACTGTACAAACAGAGTAGCAAACAGTCCCTGCCCCAAGGAGTTTACAGGACAAAACAGATGCAGGGTAGGGGAGAGGTTAGAAACACACAAACAGAGCAAACAATGTGATGGCAGCAAGCCTGAAGTTAGTTCCACAATTTTTGGAGGGCAGGTAAGTTTAGTTTGGAAGAGATCAGCTACCTGGAAAGAAAACTGAAGGGAGATGGGCCACTGAAGAGCAGTGGAGTGAAGGGGACTGGGCAGGGGAGGTGGTGGTAAGAGGGGCAGGTGTGGAATGTAGCTGAGGTTAAGGGAGTGTGAGGAAGGGAAGGGAAAGTCTTGTCAAAACTGTACACAGGTCTCTGAATTCTGCTTTGTCTTCTTCTGCATCTACTAGACAGAGCATCTGGCTGGGTCCTCCCTGCAGTTCCACCCCACCCCGCACAAGGCCACATGGTGGAGTAGGGGTGAGGTGTGAAGGCACCACCTGGATCCTAGTTTCCCCAGAGATGGGGCGAGGTGTCTTCCCTGCACAGTTCTGGGTGCAGGGATACTGGGGGAAGTAGTGGCCCTGGCTGGACCTCATTTTATCTGTCCCGGCCCCCACCAATGCAGCATTCCCTACTTTGGCTCCTTCTGTCACGGCTCCCACTGGCTGGAGTCTCTAACTGGTTAGCATAAAGTTCCTTCTTATCCACAATATCTGTGGCAAAGTGAGAGTGCATCATGACTGATCTAACAGATACAATGTCAATTTACCACAGACATGATACTTTTACCACTGTATAAACGTGCAAGAGTAATAATACTTATCATTTATATTGAGCTTTACACCTTCAAAGCACCACACAAATATTAAGGGGAAAATTCTGCTCTTGAATGTAAATACACACACACACACACACAGTTTCAGTGGATGTAATATTTAATAAGAACTCCAGAGGCCAGTTGGTTTGAGAAGGGGTACTTCAGACTGAGTCTCCTCAGGCTTCTGTAAATATCTTGTTAACGCTGGCCACGCTCAGAACCTTAACACACTGATAATTCCCCATGTATTTAATGGTACATATCATTGCACAGACACTCCCATATGTCACCTCTCATGGTAAGGTTAACAGCTTTTCATACTTGGATACAAGTGCAGAATTTGTCTGACTAATCCACCCTTGTAATTACCCTTTTCTCTGCATAATATGTTTACAACATTTTAATATTTCTTGCTGTGACATTAAGAAGAGCCCAGGGGGAAAGGGGCACTCTGATATCTGCTAATGAATTTCCAGTTGGCCTGATCAGTTCTAATGTACTTCAATTCTTTAAATGTCATGAAATGTATCTGATAAGTGTCATGCAAGGTATCAACGGAAAGCTCATAACCCACTGGTTACTAATACCATTGCACTTTGGCAGTCCACTGCAGATGATGACGACGATATTGTTGCAGTTCTCATCTATGGCTACACATTTGACTCCGAAGTCCGAACCTTGGTGCACTGAGTTGGCCGCACTGAGGGCATGGGAAGTCTGTATCTAGGATGTCTGATGATGCAGCTTAGTGGCACCTTTCACATGCAGCCTGGAGATGATGTTGTTGATCCCTCTCAAACCTGTTACATGCTGATCTTATCAGAGACTGCCAGTAAGTCCTGTCCTGAGCCATTTGCTCAAGTTCTTTAGGATTGATGCCAGCCCACTGGAGACTTCTCTTCAGATTATCTTTGAAGTGCTTATATGGACAATCCTTCTTTCTTTTGCCCTGACTCAACTACAAGATCTATTTTGGGAGATGGAGTTCTTCCATTCTAGTAACATGTCTGGTGCACCTAAATTGTGCTCTCTGTAACGTTTCCTCAATGCTGGTTGTGTTTGCTCTCTCAAGGACACAGGCCCCAGCTTTCTCCAGGCCCCAGGGGTGCTAAACCCCCGCTCTGACCTAGGTCCCGCCCCCACCAGACCCCTTCCCCCAAGCACCCACTCCTGCCTTGCCTCTTCCTGCCCCTTTCTGCCCAGTTCTGCTCCTCCCCTGAGTGCACCCCATTCCCGCTCCCTCCCCTCCCCTCCAATGCCTCCTGTACTCCCCAGAACAGCTGATCTGTGGCGGGTGTGAGGTACTGGGAGGGAGGGGGAAGAGTTGATCGGCAGGGCCACTGGTGGACAGAAAGTGCTGGGGGGAGAAAGGGGGAAGCTGGCTGCCAGTGGGTGCTAAGCACCCACTAATTTTTTTCGTGGGTGCTCAAGCCATGGAGCACCCACAGAGTCAGCGCCTATGCTCAATGATCTTAATATTGGTCACTCTGTCCTGCCAATGAATGCTTATTATTGAGCAGAGGGAGCACATGTGAAATTGCTCATGCTGTTTAATGTGATGTCTATAAAGAGTCTATGTCTCAGATCCATACAGGGGAGATGTTAGAATCTCTGCACTGTAGATCTTCAATTTGGTGAAGAGACGAATGTTGTGTTGGTTAAGGACTTTTGTTCAGTGTTGGCCAAGGGCCTGGCTGACTTTACTGATTCTGGAGATAATTACCTTATCAAGGGAACTGTCACTCGAGATTGTGCTGCCCAATACTTGAACTGATCCATGTTTTTCAGCTGAGTGCCTTAGATGAAGATGGCTGACACTGGGGCATTAGAATGAGGTGCTGGTTAGAACAAGACCTCTGTCTTTGTGAGATTGACGGTAAGTCCAAAGAGCTGGGATGCTTCAAAAAAAACTATCAATAATGACCTGAAGGTGGTCATGTCTATGGACCATCAAGGCGCAGTCATCTGCAAAAAGTGCCTCGATGAGAAGTCTCTCCAGCATCTTGGTCTTAGCATTGAGTCTTTGAAGATCAAAGAGGGAGCCATCGAGTCGGTACTGGATATATATCCCTTGATCCAAGTCCCTTGTGGAATGGCTGAGGACACAGACAAAGAGAAAACTGAACAGCACTGGAGCAAGTACGCAGCCTTGCTTCACTCCATTCGAAATTTCAAATGCATCAGAAAAGTCACTGCTGGTGAGCACAAGCACTGTCATGTGGTCATGGAACAGATAGATGATTTATATGAACCTTCTTGGGCAGCCCAGTTTATGTAGAATAGCCTGTAAACCCTCTCTGTTGAGCATATCTAAAGCTTTGGTCAAATCAATGAAAACTGCATGAAGGTCTGTGTTCTGCTCTAAACATTTTTCCTGGACCTGCCCTCCGACAATGATCATGTCCAAGGCACGATGACATGGTCTGAAACCACACTTCGCTTCTGGCAGATTCTCCTCATATATGTTTGCAATGAGTCTGATCAGCAGAGGGCAAGCTAGTATTTTCCCTGCTGTACAGAGGAGAGCAATAGCTCTGTCATTTCCACAGTCAGCTTTGCTACCTTTGTTTTTGAACAGTGACACAATAATAGCATCTTTGAAGTCTTGTGGCATTTCTTTTTTCCTCCCAAATGCTCCTCAGGATATCATGAAACACCTCAATAACCTTTGGGCCTGCTACTTTATACAATTCTGCTGGAATACTATCTTTTCTGGATGCTTTGCCAGAGTTTAATGGCTTTCATAACTTCCTCAACTGATGGAGGGAAGTCAAGATCCTCTTTGATGGGTTTCTCGGGTAAATGATCAAGGACACGTGGATGGTCTATTGAGGAGACTATTGAAGCGGTCAGACCATCTCTATTGCATTATATAGGTGCAAAGAACTGATGCCAAGCAATGAACATAAACTGAAATTATAATTCTTGAAACGTGTTTGCCAGCCAAAGAAGAGTTATCCCACCCTAGACAAAGGAATGTGATTTGCCCACCAAGCAAATCATACTTCCAAAATACTTTGACAGACCATAAGAATGTATTTACATATTACATAAACAGACCCATCAAGCAAACAGCTGGTGGAGGCAAACCTCATGCTATCACAGCAGGGAAAAGATTGACTATCATGTGTTTAATGGTCATTCCGCTGCATCGGAGGAGGCAGAAACTAAATAATTTGCATTTTAGCAACCAACTCCAGTGGGAGAAGATGTAAACTCTTCAAGACAAACTTCATGTTGCCTACCCCACAGCTAGAAATAGACTTATCTGGAGGTAATCTTCAGAAGAATCCATTTCAAACATTCATTGGACTATAAACAAGAGGGGTACAGAACTCCAAGTTATCTATCTTTTACCTAAGATGACAAAGTTATCAGCCCTTTGACTTTGGGGGATAGATCCTGACTCAGGAGTTTGGTCAGCCATCTTGATGGAAACGTGGTGGGGATTTTATCTTGAACCAAGTCTAGACTGTTAAGTTTTAGTTACTAGAAAGTGATTGAGCTTTATTTTTCTTGTAACCATTTCTGACTTTAATCCTTACACACATACTCACTTAAAACCTCTCTCTTTGAAATTAAATAAACTTGTTTTATTTTTAATCTGAACCAATCCAGTGCTATGTTTGAACCAAACTGTTTGGTAACTTCAGTGAAAGTAACAAACTGTTGGATATTGACTCTTTAACGGAGCAACAAACCTTAACATTCCTCTAATTGTCCCAGGACAGAAATGGACATTTCAGAACACATGTTTCAGGGAAATTCTGGGGCTAGGGAGAGCATGGAGTCACCTTACCAGTTGTCAA
This sequence comes from Chelonoidis abingdonii, assembly GCF_003597395.2. Classification (NCBI taxonomy): domain Eukaryota; kingdom Metazoa; phylum Chordata; order Testudines; family Testudinidae; genus Chelonoidis; species Chelonoidis abingdonii. The sequence continues at coordinate 325,697,732 of NC_133769.1, forward strand.
CCAAGGCTGGTGGAGACCAGTAGAAGTGGTACGGTGGTATTGCAAGCAGACTCCTGGATCCAAAACATTTGACCAGAGCTGCCCAATACATAGACATAGAGTGCATGCTTGCTGCTGACTGTGGGTGTGCCAGGCAAATTGCTACAATAGCAAAGCTTTAAGGCACTTAAGTGTTACAGGATGAGAGGTGACAACTCTTCACTGGTTTGGATTGCACCCCAGAATGTGACACATACCTACTTTTCCTTTTCTTGATCTAAAGCCTGCAGTCCTTAGCCCTGGTCTGTACTAGAAAGTTACATCCACATAACCGCGTCACTCAGGAGTGTGAAAACACAAACCTCTGAGTGGCATAGTTAAGCCGATGTAAGTCCTTGTGTAGACAGCGCTAGGTCAATGAAAGAATTCTCCCATCAGCCTAATTACCACCTCTCAGGGTGGTGGGATACTTATGTCAATGAGAGAACCTCTCCCATCAGCATAGGCAGTGTCCACACTGAAGCACTGAAGTTGCTCTGCTCTAGTGTTTCAAGTGTGGACAAGCCCTTACTCAGCGACTCATATTCCACCCCAACTCACCACATTCCTTTTTAGACTAGCTAAGTGGAGGGTTGGTGCAGCTGAGTATCATCCTCCCAAGCCCACACTCAGTCACTCTTTCGAGACTTGCAGGCTGATGGTCTTGATTAAAGGAGTGCATTCAGGTAATTCAGGTACCTGAGCAGCAATCCCTACATTGGGCAACTCGCACCATAAAACTGGAGGGTTGCTTTTTGTATGTAGATTTTTTTAAAAAAAAAAATTGGTTTCTGCATCAGATCAGCCTACTGCAGAGCCAGCATCCAGGGCTTTATGATGCTCTAATTGCTTAGATGTTCAGATAAATTTTCAGCTGGGTTGCATCGGAGTATGCATCCCTGTCACTGTGCAGGGATTTAGTCATAAACTCGGTGCATCAAAAGGCAAGCATATTCCTAAACAGACTTTTTAGGGTTTTTTTTAAACGCACATTACATTGTAAAATTCTTAAGATCATTACATTCACATTGAAAACCAGGGTTCTGGCTTTCTGGCTCCTCTCCTGCGGCAAATCCTATTTGCAAAGGGGGCATACCACAGGAGACACAAACTGGAGAGCATTGACAATACCTTTCCTTTCCTCAGACTCTTGGAAAAGTCAACATGATGCTGAAAGCCTTCATGCTCCAATATATTCTCCAGGAGTCCTACTGAGTGACTCCTCTGCTGCCCTTTTAGTAACTCTTTCACCAGCCATTCTGGAAGACAAGAGCTTTCTTCTTGTGCTTCTTCTGAAAAGCTCCTGAGGGAAACTGGAGAGGCAGCTTGCAATCTGGAGCATCCCAGCGAAGTCCGGGCACGACGAAATGAAGCCTCAGTTTTGGCCGTCGACTCCCTTAACTCATTCAGAATGCTGTCAGAACAAACACCAGAAGAGAATCATGTATGGGGCAACATCAGAGTACTGAAACCAATGATACCTGGCCCTTGTGTAGTGTTTTTCATCTGTACATCTCGAGGCACTTTACAGAGGGGGATAAGCGTTACTGTCCCTCTTAAGGATGGGGAAATGGTGATACTGAAAAGTGAAATGGCTTGCTCACTTCCACACATAACACTTTTAGCAGAACCAGGAACAGAAAGTGGGTTGCTTGACTCCTAGGCTGTGTTCCTACCTACTAGAGAAGACTGCCTCTCTGAACTAAGTTAGGGAGATTTTGCTAGCTATTAAATACTTCTACTTCTCATTGCTGACAAATGGGAAAAGGCAATGAATGACGGTAGAGGGTGAGCACACCATCAGGTTGGGGAGAGGGTGGTGAGGCAAGCCACCAATCTCCCCTGCCTAGTTTAGGCATTAGGCACTAGTGAGATTGTTGATTTTCCTTAGAATTTTCTGAAATTATTTTACAGCACTATATGATCTGGATCTGGGCCTGATCCTACAGCTCTTACTTCTGTGAGTAGCCCCATTAGTGACAGTAACGGCAGCAGAACTGGGTCCTTTGCATGCTTACTGAATCTTGCCTCATCTGCAGCTCTGAAAAGGACAAACAATTTTTCTAGTTGAAAGCAAATGAATTTCCTGCATGGAACATGGAAGCCAAGAATAGTTATTTTCACATGATGATGTTCATGCTGCTAGGTTACACAAGACAATATGTAATGCCACCCTAGGAGAGTAAGAGCCCTTGATACAGGCTCTCCAACATATTTCCATAATGTATTTTCAATCAAATATAATTGAAAATAATTCCTATGTGGCTCTGTCATAAGTAGATAGGTAAGGTAAGGGTTAAGTTCTTTTACCTGGAAAGGGTAACCAAACACCTGACCAGAGGACCAATCAGAGAACTGGATTGTTTAAAGAGGGGCGGGAATTTGTATACTCGGGGTCTTTTTTGTTTTCTCGGCTGTGAGTAAACAAGGTTTCCTCCTAACTCCTTCTTATCTCCAATATTATACCAAAAGTCTGGAAGTACAAAGGAAAACAAAGTGATTCGGCTATGAGGAGCTTTGTGTGGTATGAACAGATGTGGAGGGCTGGGTCTTTGTTGCTTCCTCGCTTTGTGAGGAACAAGCACCTTTCTGATCCAATCTCCTCTCATTCTACGTAAGGGAATAGTGAGTACAAGACGGAAACAAAGTAAAATCGGCCTATGATATGCTTGCTTTGTACTTACTCTGTGTGTGATTGCAGTCTATTAAATTGGCTATTTTTAAAATCAAACTGGGTTAATTCCAGATTTTCTAAGTAGGAGCCTGTATAAATGTTATGCAAGTTATTAGTCTGTATTTGTCTCTTTTCTATATAGAAGCTTTCTTTGTACAAAACTTGGTTGGAAGGTTCTTTTCTTAGTAGGGCAGAGAAATTGAAATCTCTGTATCAGGTACCTGTCTCCCTCACTGGGAAGGCAGCACGGGAAAGGCAGGCCAGCTGTTGGTAATTGCATCTCAATGTCCCTGAGGGTAACGGTAGAACGCTTATCTCTGGGAAGCAGAAAAAACCGGTTTCTTGATACTCGCGGCTAGACCAAGAGACACCTGGGAGAGGAGGGGGTAAGGGGTGTATCCTTCCCCTGTTTTAAAAACCATCCCGAAGGGAATTTTGGACGTCTGAGGTGTTCACAGACCAAGGGAGGGTGGGGGGACACCAGAGAGAAGAAAGGGGGGGTCAGGCCCTATAATTCCTGACCTGGTGGCAGCGAGAATATCCAAGCTGGTAGTGAGCTTGGGGGAGTTTCAGGTAAGCCCCCAGATTTTGGACGCTAAAGTCCAGATCTGGGACAGGAGATATTACCACAGGCTCAGACCCCTATAAGCAGGAACCAGTTTATGTTTCCCAAGATGTAGCACGTAACAAAATAATCACTGATGCACACTCGAGTAGAGCCAGAGGTGAAGGTAACTTAAAGGACTTATCAGTACGCCAGAGTCCTGAGAGGGGGTGTAGCCTCAACCGGAAGAGGCGAGGCCTCAACTGGAAGAGGCAGGGCCTTTCAAGATTCAAAGGCCCTGGGGCTCCAGCTGTGGCTGGGAGCCCGAGGGCCTTTAAATCACCCCAGAGCTCCCAGCCGCAGAGACGGCTGGGAGCCCCGGGGCTCAGGGGCGAATTAAAGGGCCCGGGGCTCCGGCTGCCATGCAGCTCTGGGCCCTTTAAATCACCACAGGAGCCTGGCTGCCAGAGCTCCGGTGGGGATTTAAAGGGCCCAGGGCTCCCCGCAGCTCCCGGAGCACTGGGCCCTTTAAATCCCTGCCCGAGCCCGGCTGCCGGAGCTCTGGTGGCGCTTTAAAGGGCCCGGGGCTCCCCACAGCGGCAGGAGCCCCAGGCCCCTTAAATCCCTGCCTGAGCCCGGCTGCCGGAGCTCCAGTGGCACTTTAAAGGGCCCGGGGCTCCCCACAGTGGCTGGAGCACCAGGCCATTAAATCACCACCGCGGAAGCCAGTCCAGTCCACCACGGCATACTGGCTCTTGCCAGTACGCCACACCGGGCCGTACTGGCTTACTTTCACCTCTGAGTAGAGCTTACATTTGGTCAAACACTAATGATTCTTGTCTACTGTGACTCATGTGTGTGAATATACTTGCAAAGGTATGTGATGGAGCAGCAATCCATATGGCAAGCTGTTTTTCTCCATCATGCAGGTGATCATACTGCATTGAAATGCCGTTGTCAGTAATCATGTGTGGGTTTGAAGTTGTGAGAGGATGAACTCATTTGTGCATTACTGAGATTTCTTGTTATCACTTACTGTCACCGTGAGTGTCATTCCTCCTAACACAAGAGAACACATCAGCAAGAGCTGTGAAGGTTGCTCATGATAACCACATTACCAGGACTGAGGAGAAGTTAGTCAAATTATTTTGGTGCTGAGAACACAAACATGAAGCTATCGAACAATTAAGCACCAGTCTACACCTGGCCAAAAAGATGCTCAAATTCAGTGTCCAATTCTCTTCAAGATGAAACCTAGGTTGTATTCACACATACACAAGGGTTAACATAGGTTATTGGAACTGAAATTAATTCATAGAATCGCAGGACTGGAACAGACCTCAAGAGGTCATCTAGTCCAGTCCCCTGTCCTCATGGCAGGATTAAGTATTATCTACACCATTCGTGACAGGTGTTTCTCTAATCTGCTCTTAAAAATCTCCAATGATGGAGATTCCACAACATCCCTGAGCAATTTATTGCAGGACTTAACCACCCTGAAAGGAAGTTTTTCCAAACGTCCAACCTAAACCACTCTTGCTGGAATTTAAGCCCATTACTTCTTGTCCTGTCCTCAGAGGTTAACAAGAACAATTTTTCTCTCTCCTCCTCATAACAACTTTTTATGTCCTTGAAAACTATTACCATGTCCACTCCCCTCAGTCTTATCTTCTCCAGACTAAACACACCCAGTTTTTTCAGTCTTCCCTCATTGGTTATGTTTTCTAGACTTTTAATCATTTTTGTTGCTCTCCTCTGGACTTTCTCCAATTTGTCCACATCTTTCCTGAAATGTGGCACCCAGAACTGGACACAATACTCCAGCTGAGGCCTAATCAGCGCTGAGTAGAGTGGAAGAATTACTTCTTCTGTCTTGCTTACAACTCTGCTGCTAATACATCCTAGAATGATACTTGTTGTTTTTTTTTTGGCAACAGTGTTACACGGTTGACTCATATTTAGCTTGTGATCCACTATGACCCCCAGATCCTTTTCCACGGTACTCATTCCTAGACAGTCATTTTTCATTTTGTATGTGTGCAACTGATTGTTCCTTCCTAAGTGGAGTACTTTGCATTTGTCCTTATTGAATTTCATCCTATTTACTTCAGACCATTTCTCCAGTTTGTTCAGATCATTTTGAATGTTAATCCTATCCTCCAAAGCACTTACAACCCCTCTCAGCTTGGTATCATCCACCGACTTTATAAGTGTACTCTCTATGCGATTATCTAAATCATTGATGAAGATATTGAACAGAACTGGACGCAGAATTGACTGTTTTGGCAAAATTGACAGTCTTGCTTGGGGCTAGTGTCAGTCTCAGCTCTTGGTAGTGTGCTAGCTTCCTGATAGGGATGGGAAGCATGACTAGTGCCAGCTTAGTCAGATTAGTACATTCTCTTAACTTCCATTTTGATTTGTGGTAGGCAATCCCACAATGCAGTGCACCAATCCCATAATGCAGTGCACCAAACGTAACAAGGAGCGCTCTGTGCCTGCACGTTATGCTCCCCACTCCACACTCTGTATCAACAGGGCAATGTTACATCACCAGGATGTTCTGGGGCAGTATTAATAGCCTGGAAGGTGTAGGCAACACAACCCTTATCAACCACAATCATTTATTTTCTGGCAGATTGTGATGCTCTTGTGCCAGACATATCTGTGATGGATTGACCAACAACTTGGGCCAAGAATGAAGTGAGGACTATGATCATGACCCAGGATGATGTAAGGATTCAGGTCAAACTCTAGTACCCAGCATCAGTAAGTCTTTTGATTTTGGTAAAATTGACAGAAAGGGAAACCCAAGAGGTGGCAGTATCTGAAGGCTGGGTACGAAGGCTGGAACAGAATGCCACTACTTTATGATTAATGAACACAACTCAATCCTAATGCCCTCTTCTGATACTACTGTCCTAGTCTGACACCAGTCTCACCCATCTGCCAAGTGGTAGCGGATGTAAGGACCTTGCAGAGCAGCTTTCCCAGCAGAGCAGAAATCAGTGATATAGATTCTGGGTATATTCTAAGGCCAGGTCTACACTAAAAAGTTAGGTCAACCCAGCTACGATGCTCAGAGGTGTGAAAAACACAACTCTGAGAGATGCAGTTAAGCCAACCTACTCCCTGGTGTAGACAGCGCTAAACTGATGGAAGAATTCTGTCGACCTACCTACTGCCTCTCAGGGAAGTGGATTAACTACAGTGATGGGAGAACTCCTCTGTGACACTCTATAACTTAGGGGACTGCCCTTTAACACCCCCCCCCATATAATCATTTTTATATACTTGTGATATTTCATATAAAGCATGCCATGTAAGGTATCATGGGAAAAGTTATGATCTGCTGAAAGCCATTGTTCTATCTAAATATGTATATCAGTGCATATGAAATCATGAGATTGTGCTGTGTGGTTGTCACTAAAATATACTGTGAGTTGGGGAATCGCCCAGATATTAGCTCCCCAGAAACAACAAGGGAGCTAACCAATGCCCAGACGGGGGTCGAACAACCATCAGCAGCCATTGTCCAGCAAGGGAGTTACAATTTAATGACTCACTTGCACAAGACCACAGCAGGGGACTTGCTCAGCCTTGCCTGGTGACTCAGCAATGCCCACCTAACATGCCTGGACTTGTGCTCTCCAAGCACATGGAATGAGGATATAAAATAGAGGACAAAGGCCACATGGTTTGTTCTGTCTTTTCCCCCACCTACGCTGAAGGCAACGAGAATGCTGGAGCTGAGGAGACTGGTTCCCCAGGCTAACAGAGAGAGGCTGCATATGAAGGCTGTAACTAATACGCAGTATCCAGTGGGGTGAGAAAAACTGCTTAGTCCAGATATTGACTAGTCTATTAAGATTGAGAATTTAGACTGAGTGCTTATCTTTTATCTTCCTTTGGTAACTATTCTGAATTTTGCCTATCACTTATAATCACTTAAAATCCATCTTTTATAATCAGTAAACTTATTCTAATTTTTATTCTTACCAGTCAGTTTGACTGAAGTGTTTGATAAATCTGCTCAGGTTACAAATGCTGGTGTTATGTCCACTTTCCATTGATGAAGTGATGAAAAAAATTAATAAGCCTGCATTGCTCAAGAAAGGGTCTTGAGCAGTGCAAGATGGTATATTCCAGTGGTACAAGGCTGAGAGCTGGGATGATTTGGCGCGTGCTTTTTTCTGTGTGATTCATGAATGTCTCTGAGAGCATTCATACAATCTGGTTGGGTGTGGGGCTCCAAAAATGTGGTTATATTGAGTGGTATCAGCACCTAGAGGGGTTTGCTGCTTGTCACCAGTAAGGCATTGAGACAACCCAGATTAGTGAATTAAGGGGGCACAGCAGTCCCACTGTCCCCAGTTACACCCCTGGGATAACTTCACACCCTCCATAGGCACCGACTTCCCCTCTGCCTGGTGGCTGCTCGATCCCCCTGCCCAGGCCCCACTCCTGCACTGCTTCTTCCTGCCCCCTGCACCGCCTTTGCCCCTCCCCCATTCCACCCCTTCCTCAAAGTCTCCGCCCCCTTCCCACCCACATTCCAATTCCTTCCCCCAAGTCCCTGCCCCTGCCCTACCTCTTCTCCGCCTCCTCTCCTGCGCACGCCACGTCCCTGCTCCTCCTTCACGGAAAATCCTAAGCACTGTCAAACAGCTGTTAGGCAGCGGGGGTGCGGGAAGCACTGGGAGGGAGGGCATAGGGAGGGAGAGAGGGAGGGAGGAGGAGCGGGGATGCAGCGTGCTCAGGGAAGGAGGAGGTTAGGAGGGGGAGGGGAGGAAATGCGGGGGAGCTTGGCTGCTGGTAGGTGCGGCGCACCCACTAATTTTTCCCCATGGGTGTTCCAACCCCGGAGCACCCATGGAGTCAGTGCCTATGACACCCTCCCATCACTGTAGTGAGTGTCTACACTGAAGCGCTTCAACAGCACAGCCGCAGCGCTGCAGCTGGGCCACTGCAGTGGTTTAAGTGTAGACATAACTGTAAAGTAACTTGCTCTATTTACAAATATATTAGTCCTGGAACAGAGATGCAGGCAATCACTTCATTCAGAAATCTCAGTCCACCCCAGGGCCGGTGCAACCATTTAGGCGGCCTAGGCGGTCGCCTAGGGCGCTGGCATTTGGGAGGTGCCATTTTCTTTGGCAGCGACCGTGGCAGCTGGATCTTTGGCTGTCCCGTCGCCACCGGCATTTAGGCGGAGAGCGCTGGGGCAGAGGAGTGCGGCGGGGGCCGCCTGCAGCAAGTAAGGGGGGGGCAGCATGCAGGACAACTCCCTGCTCCAGCTCACCCCTGGCCCACCTCCTCCCCAAGCACACCGTGGTTGCTTCACTTCTCTCACCTCCCAGGCTTGTGGCACCTAAGCTGATTGGCACCGCAAGCCTGGGAGGCGGGAGAAGTGAAGCAGTGACAGCATGCTTGGGATGCTCGTGCACGGAGCAGGGGTGAGCTGGGGCGGAGGGAAGTGCCTCAGGGTGTAGGGTGGGGAGCTGCCGCAAGGGGGGCGCCTCAGGGCGGAAGGGGAGAACTGCTGCGGGGGGTGCCTCAGGGTGGGGTCTCAGGGAGGGGGGAG
>NC_133769.1:325709330-325736543 GCF_003597395.2 Chelonoidis abingdonii
ATAGAATCATAGAACATCGGGGTTGGAAGGGACCTCAGGAGGTCATCTAATCCAAACCCCTGCTCAAAGCAGGACCAACCCCCAACTAAATCATCCGAGCCAGGGCTTTGTCAAGCCTGACCTTAAAAACCTCTAAGGAAGGAGATTCCACCACCTCCCTAGGAAACCCATTCCAGTGCTTCACCACCCTCCTAGTGAAAAAGTTTTTCCTAACATCCACCCCTACCCAACCTCCACCAATTCAGCCTGAGACCATTACTCCTTGTTCTGTCATCTGCTACCACTGAGAACAGTCTAGATCCTGCCTCTTTGGATCCCCCTTTCAGGTAGCTGAAAGCAGCTATTAAATCCCCCCCTCATTCTTCTCTTCTGCAGACTAAATAATCCCAGTTCCCTCAGCCTCTCCTCATAAGTCATGTGCTCCTAATCATTTTTGTTGCCCTCCGCTGGACTCTTTCCAATTTTTCCACATCCTTCTTGTAGTGTGGGGCCCAAAACTGGACACAGTACTCCAGATGAGGCCTCACCTGTGTTGAATAGAGGGGAATGATCACATCCCTCGATCTGCTGGCAATACCTCTACTTATACAGCCTAAATGCCATTAGCCTTCTTGGCAACAAGAGCACATTGTTGACTTATATCCAGCTTCTCGTCCACTGTAACCCCTAGGTCCTTTTCTGCAGAACTGTTGACTAGCCATTCGGTCCCTAGTCTGTAGCAGTGCATGGGATTCTTCCGTCCTAAGTGCAAGACTCTGCACTTGTCCTTGTTGAACCTTATCAGATTTCTTTTGACCCAGTCCTCTAATTTGTCTAGGTCCCTCTTTATCCTATCCTACCCTCCAGTGTATCTACCACTCCTCCCAGTTTAGTGTCAACTGCAAACTTGCTGAGGGTGCAGTCCACACCATCCTCCAGATCATTAATGAAGGTATTGAACGAAACTGGCCCCAGGACCAAACCTTAGGGCACTCTGCTTGATACCAGCTTCCAACTAGACATGGAGCCATTGATCGCTACCCGTTGAGCCCAACGATCTAACCACCTTTCTATCCATCTTATAGTCCAAAGCATGCAGAGCAAAAAGCAAACACGTCTGGGTCTCACCTAAACTTTGTTCTTTCCTTCCAAGTTTTGGGTAAGTTCCACTCAGCCCAGTCCTCCTACGCTGGACCTGGGAAAGACAGACAGTCCCTATAGCATTCTCTTAGTGCAGGGGTGGGCAAACTATGGCTCGTGTGCCGCATCTGGCCTATCAGACCTTTAATCTGGCCCTTGAGCTCCCGCTGGGGAGCAGGGTCGGGGACTTGCCCCACTCCGCGGGTCACATGGCTCTATGCAACTCCTGGAAACAGCGGCATGTCCCCCCTTCGGCACCTACACATAGGGACAGCCTGGGGGCTCCGCACACTGTCCCAGCCCCAAGTGCTGCCCCCCACTGGCTGGGAACCGTGGCCAATGGGAGCTGCAGGGGCATCACCTGTGGATGGGACAGTGCGCAGAGCTGCCTGGCAGCGCCTCTGCGTAGGAGCCAGAGGGGGGACATGCTGCTGCTTCCAGGAGCTACTTGAGGTAAGTGCTGCCTGCACCCCTGACCCCAACCCACTACCCCAGCCCTGATCCCCCTCCTTCCCTCCAAACCCCTCGATCTCAGCCCGGAGCACCCTCCTGCACCCCAAACCACTCATCCTCAGCCCCACCCCAGAACCCGCACCCTCAGCCAGAGCCCTCACCCCCCCTGCACCCCAATCCCCTGCCTGAACCCAGAGCCCCCTCCCGCACCCTGGACTCCTTATTTCTGGCCCCACCCTGGAGCCCGCACCCCCAGACAGATCCCTCACCCCCTCCCACACCCCAACTCCCAATTTCATGAGCATTCATGGTCCGCCATACAATTTCCATACCCAGACATGGCCCTCAGACCAAAAAGTTTGCCCACCCATGTCTTAGTGTCTCTCTGGATTCCTCATCCCCAGCCACTGTTCCTCACCTACCCCTGTAATGGCATGCTAAACTGTTCTACACTGTTCATCCACAAGGTGCATCTGTATGTAGCATATGTTAACCATCCCCATTCCTGGCAATGCATTAAAGGATCTTAAAGTGAACATATCTGATGCATCGCTCTGTAGCCATTCCCTATTCAGTACAGAAGCCTGAACTGCCAGTAGCAGCCCTGCAACCTACCACGTACAAAATATCCCACTTCCTCTGTAGGTTGGGGTCTTTACTGGGTTCGTGCTCTAGGCTCAAGCCTGGGAAGAATAAACCTTGCTAGTTTGGCTGGAGCCAAGTGAGTGGGCGTTCCCCAGTTGTTCCAATACGGATGTTTGGTATTCTGTGTGGAAGTGCCTTATCTCTGTCAGTGTTTTGTTTCCTGTTCGTTTCCCATCGACAGCTTCTTCCACTCAATCAGCCAGGATAATATCAAACAAGTAAACTGAGGGGCATAGGATATTTAGAAAAAACAAATGTAAATAACTCCCTCATTCTCCACGATACACTACAGCAGTGGTGAACCCAATGTCAGCCCTGGCCGGAACAACCAGGACAGACATGGGACCAGGACACAAGCTGTTGCCTGAAGCACACTCAGAACCACAACCTGCTGATAATAGCTCATCTTGATTAATTAGCCTTTTAGAGTTGGTAGGGCAACTTCCACCTGTTCATGTTCTCTGTATGTATAAATGTCTTCTCACTGTATGTTCCAGTCCATGTATCCTATGAAGTGAGCTGTAACCCATGAAAGCTTATGCTCAAATAAATGCGTTAGTCTCTTAGGTGCCACAAGTACTCCTAACCTTGTGGACTGTGCATCAGATTGGTTTCTGGGACAAAGACAATCGCAGCAGCAGCAGCAGAAAGGAAGGGAAATAACTACTGGCAATAACAAAGGACATTAACAGAAAAGGGCTAAAAAGGACCCTAAAGCTTCCCCCGCCCAGCAGTGTTTATTGCAATGCTCCTTCCTTTCATCTCCTCCCTCGCGCTGTCCCGAACAGCGGGGGACTTGGCACCGCTTTCTCTACACGCCTGCAACAAAACCTTCCCCATGGCAGCAGCAAGCGCTCCTGGGCGGGAGCAGCACCAGAGCCAGCTCAGCCCCGACCCCGCGCACAGCCGGGAGCGGACGGCGTGGGACGCCCCTCAAACGCCTCGCTCCGCGGCGAAGGGAAGTGGGGCTGGGCGCGGGGAGCACCCGCGGCTCCTGGTCAGCGCATGCCGCCACCCTGGTTGCTTGACAACAGCGACGCCACAACATTGCAGCCGCCAGCCCGCTGGGGCTCGGCCCGCGCCCGCAGGCTGGAGGGCAAACGGGGGCTCACCTGCCGCGGGGGAATGTTTCTAGCTTTCCTGATGCGGAGCGCGGTCGCGGTGCCGTCCTCAGAGCCATGGTCCCGGGCGGCCGGGCACCCCCCAGCCAAACCCGCTCAGTGGCAGAGCAGCCCCAGCCCAGCCGCACTGGAGGCGGTGCAGACCTGGCACGTGGGGTTGCGCCCCGCCTTGCACCGCCCTTGCTCCGCGGGCCTGGCACCTGAGGCCGATGATTGCACAGGGCTGGCGGGAACAGCGCTGCAAGCTGCCAGCACCTCTCCTCATTCTTAATGGTGCTCCTCCAGAGGTTCCTGCATGTGGTCTGCTGATGTATCTCTCCTGTTGCTGGCCCGTGGCCAGTGATTTCCCTACCCCCCCCCCCAAATTTCCACACGTCCCAGAGTTTGTGAACTAGTACATGCCAAACACTGATTAGGGAACTTTTGCGACTTGTCCTCACCCACAACTATTTAACATTTGCGGGAAATATATACCTTCAAGTCAGGCTACTGCTTATGAGTACCGCATGGCCCTGTAGTATGCAAACATTTTTATGGCTGATTTAGAACAATGCTTCCTTGCTCTCATCCCCTAACATCCTACTCGGCTACGTTGATGCCTCTTCATCATCTGGACCCATGGAAAAGAAGCCCGTGAAGAGATTCACATGATTTCAAAATTCCACCATCAACCTCACCTACGACCAATCACCACAGGTGTCCATTTCCTTGATACTACTGTCTCATAAGCAATGGTCACATAAACACCACCGCATACTGGAAACCTACTGACTGCATATACTTACCTACAGGCCTCCAGCTTCAATCCAGCACACATCACAGATCCATGGTCTACAGCCAAGCTTAAGATACAACTGCATTTGCTCCAATCCCTAGACAGAGACAAACACCTACAAGATCTTATCAGCATTCTTAAAACTACAATAACCCATACTGAAGTGAAAAAAAAGATTGACAGAGCCAGAAGAGTACCCAGAATCACCAACTACAAGACAGCCCAGCATAAAAATAACAGAATGTCACTAGCCATCATCTTCAGGCCAACTAAAACCTCTCAGTGCGTCCTCAACAGATCTACCTATCTGAAAGATAATCCACACTCTCACAGATCTTGGAGAGCAGGTCGCCCAGAGGGGGCATGTGGGCAATTTGTGCCAGGCCCCAGGGCCTCAGAGAGAGTTTTTGGGGCCTCTGGAACAGGGTCCTTTACTCACTCCGGTGCCCCTGAAAACTCTCACAGGGTCTGGTCCCAGAGCTTCTCCGCCAGTCTTCGGCAGCAGGGGTGTCCTTCTGCTCCCTGGGCGGAAGAGCCCCTGCGTCCGAATTACTGCGAAGTGGGACACTGCACTAATGCACCGGGTCTCGGCAGTAGCGGTGCGAGATCCTCGTTCAGACGCTCGAAGGTCCCTGAGACTGTGCGGGGATCCCTGCCTGCCAAAACAACGCTGAAGACCGGGCTGCACTCGGCACGGATCCGCTTTTGTGGTAAATTCGGTGCAGGGAATCCTGTCACCGGGTCTTCGTGGCACTTGGCTGTGGGTCCTGGAGCTGAAGGACCTCCTGCTGCCGATTAACCACTGAAGTGGGGCTCTTCGCTGCTTGAAGACCCTAGCCGCCGGAATCCTCTGGGCGGCACTGCTTACAGACAGCCCACGAACCTGAAGCAAATTCTCACCAGCAACATGCACATCACAGACCAAAAACACTAACCCAGGAACCTATCTTGCAACAAAGCCCAATGTCATCTCTGTCCCACATATCTTTCAAGTGACACCATAACAGGACCTAATCACATCAGCCAGACCACATCAGGGCCTCATTCACCTGCACGCTACCAATGTGATCATGTGCAGCAATGCCTCTGCATGTACATTGGCCAAACCAACAGTCTCTACGCGAAAAGAATAAAGATCACAAATTTGACATCAGGAATCATAACATTAAAAAAACCAAGGAAGACAACTTCAACTCTCTGGCCATTCAGTAGCAGGATTTAAAGGTGGCAATTGCAAACAGAAAAGCTTCAAAACAGCTCAACTAGAAACTGCTGAACTTGAATTAATAGAACAAACTAGAACAATCAATTTAGGCTTAAATAGAGATGGGAATGGCTGAGCCATTACACACATTGAATCTATTTCCCCATGTTAAGTATCCTCACACCTTCTTGTCAAACCGTCTTAAATGGGCTATCTTGATTATCACTACAAAAGTTTTTTTTCTCCTGCTGACAATAGTGCATCTTAACTCTTAGAGTTGGTTGGGCAACTCCCACCTTTTCATGTTCTCTGTATGTATATATATCTCCTCACTATAAGTTCCATTCTATGCATCCAATGAAGTGGGCCCACAAAAGCTTCTGCTCAAACACATTTGTTAGTCTCTAAGGTGCCACAAGAACTCCTATTCTTTTTGTGGATATGGACTAACACAACGGCTACTCTGAAACATGCCAATTTAGTGACTGTTTGGAAATTTGAATTGAAAAAGAAACATTACAACACACTTTAAAAGCATATACAGTGTATGATCAAATACGTGTGTCTGAAAGTATAATAGATTTGAAAAGTATGAACATAGACTAGCTTCCTTTCACAGCTGTTGTCTTTTATGACAATGTCAGTGCATTCATTTCAGTGACGTTGGCCAACTTAATAATTTCAAATGATGATTTGTAAGCAAAGTCTAAATGAGCTCTCTCTGATAGCTAATGACGAGCTGGGGGCTGGGGGGAAAGGTTTCAGAACCAGATTGTATTTACATTCACGCCTAATCTACCTAGGTATCCAGCAAACAGAGCTGTGTTGCCCAAGTGATAGATTTTGACTGGGGTTGGGTTACAAATCACTTGAATGTGAGGGGGTTGGGGGGTTGGGAATGAAAAGTTTTTCTTATTGTATGAGTAAAGGGAAGTAGACAGGACTGGCGCCAGGGTTTTTTGCGCCCTAGGTGCTCGGCCATTTCGCCGCCCCGCGCGCTGCTCCCACGGCTCCGGTGGAGCTGCTGCAGCTGTGCCTGCAGCAGCTCCACTGGAGTCGCGGACCAATGGACCCTCTGCAGACATGACTGCGGCAGGTCCACCGGAGCCCCCTGCCACCCCCTCTGGCAAAATGCCGCCCGCTAATAATGCTGGTGCCCTAGGCAATTGCCTAAGCCGCCTAAATGCAAGCGCTGGCCCTGGAAGTAGAACTGTACTTAGCTTGTGCTGATTGAGGGCATCAAAAGAGAGGGTGGGGACCTGTCCCTCTCCACTGTTTAAAGGCAGAGCTGATTAGGCTCCAAAGATAGTCTTCTGTTCTGTTAAGTGACCACTGCAGCTGAAATCACTGATAATCAGGTCTAAGTGCTTAGTCCTGCTGTGCGGACAGTGTTCCTGTGGGGACAGTGTTTTTGTGTAAAAGATAGCCCAGACTGCACTAGCAGCGAGGTTCCCGCACTGAGAACTCAGCTGAAATCACTGAGAGCTGGGTGGAACTTCAAGAGACCAATTTGCAGAGGTCACAGTGGCAGGTGGCAGCAGAAGGTGACTGCGCAGGGCCATTGACAACAGAGTGGTGGAGTGAACGGTGGCATAATGAACAGCCATGGCCAGAGCGATGAGTGAGCAGCTGGAGGAACGAGTAAGGTCCCTTCTTGCCCCCCACCTGGGAGGTGTACTCACGTGAAAGCACCTCTGACAGCTTAAATAAGGGGCACGTTAAATAAACATTTGTTTGTTGGACTATATTTTAGTGACTTTGCTCCAGAATGCTAGATTTGTGACCAGGAATGGAAACGTATATAAATATGTTTCCTAGTAGGCCATGGTTTTTAAAATGCAGTATTTGCCAAGGTTGTTATCTCACATTATTGCTATCGTGAGAGGTCAATATGTTGGGGAGTTTCTGTACTAAACATTTTTATTATTATAATTAATTTTTACATAAGAATGGTCATACTGGGTCAGATCAATAGTCCATATAGCCCAGTATCCTGTCTTCTGACAGTGGTCAAGGCCAGGTGCTTCAGAGGGAATGAACAGAACAGGTAACCATCAAAGTATCCGTCCCATTGCCAGTTCCCAGTTCTGGCAAACAGCTAGGGACACTCAGAGCATGTGTTGCATTCCTCCCCATTCAATAGCCACTGATGGCCTATTCTCCTCTCCAGGAATTTTACTATTCTTTTTTAATCCTGTTTAATTTGGTCTTCACAGCTCCCTGGCAAAGGAGTTCCACGGGTTAGATTTATGTTGTGTGAAGAAATACTCTTCCTTTGTCTTTTTAAAACTGCTGCTATAATTTCATTGGGTGACTGCTAGTCTTGTTTATGTGAAGGATTAAATAACGATTTCCTTATTCACTTTTCTTACATTGACCAGTCAAGAATTTATAGCATCTATCATCCCCCTCTTGTTTTACTTTTCTAAGCTAGAAAATTCTCAGTCATTTTATTCTCTCCTTGCCTTTCATACCATAATTAAACCATTAGTTGCCCATCCGTACCTTTCCATTTCCAATATACTCTTTTTTGTGATGGCATGACAGAGATCTGCACACGTAATTAAGGTGTCACAATACCATGCGCGGATTTTATATAGAATATGATTGTTCTGTCTTTATTATCGTCCCTTTTCTTTAAAAAAGCAGAGTTTCAGAGTAACCGCATGTTAGTCTGATCCGCGTAAAAAAACAGTGATACTTGTGCAACCTTTAGAGAATAGACCGAAATTTATTATGAGCGTAAGATTTGTGGCTACATCGATGAAGTGGGCTTGGATGCTTACAATATGATCAAATAAATTTGTTAGTCTTAGGTGCCACAAGTACTCCTGTTCTTTTAAAAAAAGCAAACAGAATGTTGGGAATCACTGAGACTGCGCTAGCACCACAATTGATCTGGATTTTTGCAGGATATCATGAATGTACTCAAATCTCTTTCTTGAGTGTTAACAGCTAATTCAGACTCCATCATTTTGTATGTATAGTTGAGATTGTTTTCCAATGTGCATTACTTTGCATTTATCAACATTGAATTTCATCTGCCATTTTTGTTGCCCAGTCACCCAGTTTTGTGAGATCCCTTTGTAACATTTTGCAGTCCTTCCAGTGAATTGCAAATTTCTTCTTTACAACTCCCCTGCTGGTGAATCCCCGATTAAGCACATAATGGCTATTTAGCACTTTGCTGGCATGCCAGTGCGGCTTTGTCTCTGAGGAATTGGCTTATGAGTGTTATCCAGAACTGCAACATATTTCAGTAACAATCATACAGCAAAATCTCAATTTCACACGCAGTGTTGTTACACACATTTCAACAGGACAATAATATTCAGCAGATTATGAGTTTGTAAATGAGTTTTCAAAGGTATACTTTGTACAAAATATATCATAACCATATAATAGTGATGAACATGAAGTGTGTCACATGCATGCATGAAATAAATGATGTCAGTTTAATCAGCTGATCTTCAGCATTATGGTCTGGTTGGAACCCTTCCTGGTAATGAGGTGACTGTGGGGCAATTAAAGGCAATAGTCATTTAAGTACCAATCTCTCAAACAGCTTAAAAGTTATGCTGATCAAAGTCTTTGGATGATAGTCCTTTGAGTTATCTGTCTTCCTTCTAGGCTTGAGAAGTGCCAGTGCATTACCTTTGGAACTGTACAGCATTTCAAACAAGTATTATAGAGTCTTACCAAAAAGTCACAAGATGAACTCCTCTGATGCACGAATTCCGCATAAAGTTATGCTGCAGTGTACTGTCCATCTGATCAAGTGTAATAAGTACCACATAATTTGTTCATATGAATTCTTGTAATAACAATAAGTTTTCCAACAAAATACTCGGTCAAGATACTTTATTTAGAAAGACAAAACATTTAGAGAGGCAAAAAGTACAGTTCTTTAGTTAAAGACCATCATATGCATGGAAGATAAACTAGTGACTTTTAAGAACTAGTTAAGGGAACTCAAAATCCCGTTTTGTTGTGTTCTCCATGTCATAAACAGATAGCTAAGGGTTAATGTCTCTTTCACCTGTAAAGGGTTAACAAACAACACCTGACCAGAGGACCAATCAGGAAACAAGATACTTTCAAATCTCAAGGGAGGGAAGTTTTGGGTGTGGGTCCTTTGTTCTGTGTCTGTGTGCTCTCTAGGCTCTGAGGGTGATCACACTATCTCCAGGCTCTCTAATCTTCTGTTTCCAAGTTGTAAGTACAGATAGAAAAACAATATAGGTTTTTACATTGTTTTCTGTATTTGCAAGTGTGTAGTTTGCTGGAAATGTTTAAATTGTATTTTTTCTGAATAAGGCTGTTTATTCATTTTTTATAAGTTAACAGACCCTGTAATATTTTCATCTTGATTACAGAGACAATTTTTATGTCTTTTCTTTCTTTTTATTAAAAGCTTTCTTTTTAAGACCTGTTTGATTTTCTTTTCTAGTTGAGGCTCAAGGGGATAGGAATCTCTGTGCCAGGATTACTGTCTCTCTCAGGGAAAGACTGGGAGGGGGAAAAAGAAGGAGGGGGGAAGGTGAATTGTCCTCTCTGTTTTGTAATTCAAGGAGTTTAAGTACAGTAATCTTCCAGGGTAACCCAGGGAGGGGAAGCCTGGGAGGAGGTAAAGAGGGGGGAAGGGAAGTGGGTTATTTCCCTTTGTTGTGAGACTCAAGGCATCTGAGTCTTGGGGTCCCCAGGGAAGGTTTTGGGGGGACCAGAGTGTACCAGGCACTGGAATTCCTGGTTGGTGGCAGCACTACAGGATCTAAGCTGGTAATTAAGCTTAGAGGATTCATGCAGGTACCCTAATTTTGGACGCTAAGGTTCAGATTTGGGAATTATACCTTATGACACTCCAGCACACAAAGAACAAACCAGGTATTTTCAGTCCAGATTACTTCTTTCAGATTAAGGAAATACAGAGTGAGAACAAATATAAAGTCTTCATGAGAGCACAAAAAATGACTTTCTCAGAAACATTGCATAAAAAATAAAACACACAATAGTAAGTGCCTTATAATCACAACTGCAGCAAGCAGAGACCTCTTACATATTTCAAAGTTAAGTATACAGCAAACAAAATGACAGCCTCTTTTTTCAGTTACATGACCACCCATACATAACTTTATATTGGATATAAATTCACCATCTCTGCTGCTAGTACATATGTACCAACCATAGAAATAAGGGCCTTGTTTTTCTTTGCGTGTGTTTGTTCTGAGTGTAGCTTTTAATGCTCTCACTGATGTACTTTCCTTTCTTCAGCATATGAGATGTTGCCTCAAGTCTAGTGTTACATGGTCACCTCAGTGTCAATGATATTAAATTTCTGAATGAGACATTCTTCTGTGACTCTTAGCCATATTACTGTGATCATCCACGTCTTGCAGCCCATTCACAAGCAATGACTACAAGCCTTATAAGACTCTTGGAAGTAAAGTATCTGATAATACTGCTGATTTGCTGTTTGCCTCAAAAGCGCATTTCAGTGTATTAGCAGCTACTACTATTTAACAATTAATAGGTAAGCCATCTTCATTTTCTTTTCTTAATCCTTCAGTAATTATTGGGTCCCTGCCTGCAACCATCTGGACTTTGTGCAAGACAACTGCACAGTGATTGCATAGACTGACATCCTTCTTCCAATCACAAGGGCATGGGATGGAGCACTAGTATCCTGTATCCATTTCAAGCAATACAGCCTCTGTGTACCATGTTAGGCCAGAAGAGTCACATAGTCACCGGGTCTCTTCGCTAGAGCTGTGTGAATAACTGATTGGAATGGCCAGTGAACCAAAACAAACAGCTATCTGGACTGAAGGCCTTTCTTGTGGGTGGGCAGAATAGGGTGTGGGTGTGCTGGCAAGACCCCACTCACCCAAGAGCAGCAGGTCCCTAAGTGGCAGGTTAATGAGGCCCATCTTCCAAACAAACCCACTTGTTTAATGTCTCCTGGTCCTGTACGTAGCAGGGTTTCTTCCTACAGACTAGTCTGGAACATGGTTAAAGTAGTCACACACTACTCACATACATAGTTACATGCACATACTAACTTGTCCTTAGAGGACTGGTACTTTAAATGGTAGATAGACAAAGTATAGTGAAGTAAGTGGCTGTTTCAAGTTGCCTTTCTCAAGACACATTCTTTATCTAGAAGAGGAGTGACTATTGATGGAGGATCCTTTAATTAGAAAAATGTAAACACGTGAGCTTCCAGAGTGATCAGGTTTTAAGTAGCACTTGTAAAGAGCCATCTTTACAGAATCTGGGATTTGTCTGCAGATAAATCATCTGATTCATTTTTGATAAATTCAAGGTATAAGAAAGAATATAATTTTTTAGGAGAAAGGTTTTCAGTATAATAAAAATCTTATGTTTAGAATTAAAATGTGTGTGTGGGGAGGGTTAGGTTTAGGGTAAAAGTAGATTGGAGAAATTAACAGCTGCTGAATCAATGAGCTAAAATAATTAAAATTTACTTCTTAATCCAATTCTTAATGGAGTTAACATGCATTAAGAACTGTAGGTTCAGTGAACATACAGGGTGTTGCTTCTTATAGGGCTGACACTAATTTTTAAACAATATTTCCATTCTGAGGAGAGCGTCTAAGAGCTATGGGTGCTCATGCAGCTACTCTGTTGTGGGGAGGTAGAGGTGGATGTTCATTGACCACTTGGGCTATGTCTACAGTGCAGTTAGAAACCTACGGCTGGCCTCTTCCAGTTGACTTGGGCTTGTGGGGCTCGGGCTAAGGCATTGTTTAATTGCGGTATGGACATTCAGGCTTGGGTTGGCGTCTGGGCTCTAGGACCCTGCAAGGTGCGAAGATCTCAGAACCAAATGTCTACACCGCAGTTAAACAGCCCCTTAGCCTGAGTCAGCTGGCAGACTTGAGAGATGTTAGACTTGGGATTTAGGGACCTGCTGCCCTTGAATGAGGGTAGACATAACCTTCAAAGGCTGGCTTACTTGAAAGATGGCTTACAAGCTGGCTGACTACTTAAAATTTGCAGTATTGGCCTTCTGGTCTGTCAGTAGTGGGATGTCATTCAGGTAAGACTGCAGTTGGCCATGGGGAAAATATTTAAAAATCAAGAGTTTAGCCCTAATGCTGAATCTTGGGTTTGAGGATTGAATTGGAGGGTGGGAGATGTTATTTCATTTACCCCTACGAAGCAACAATCAGAATTAGAGTACATGACATCTTTGACTGACAACATACTTACAGGATCTTCTGAGCCAGGGATAAATGTTTTGCTGGAATTTACAGCACAGAAATGACAAAACATAAATCCCTTTTAACATTCTATTGCTCTCAAAGGAAGTAGCCTATGTGTTGAGGTAACAGCATAACAGCCTTTATTATTTTAAAACAGGGTTTTGCAAATTATTCATCACATACACACAGAACACAAAGACATTATGGGTTACAATTACACCACTCATTCAGCACCTGCTGGATTCTGGAGGCCTTTCTCCTTTTGGATTGTTGGGTATCATTTGCATTCAGATAGTTTGTTTTCTGGTTTCTTTGAGGGTGATGTCCTGAATTTCTCACTCTGGCTCCCACAAACTGTGTTAAGAAAGTGCTGAAGAATTGCCCTCTCTGTCAATACAATTAAAAACCAAAAGAGTGAATTTGAATCTCAAGCTGTCAAGTGCAATAAATTCCAGGAATGATTAACATTAGGATAGTTTATTTTATATAAAAATTGCATTTACAAATTCTGAGTGAGGATACAACAACCACTGCACTTTTAATATACTGTTTTTATAGGAGAACAGACAATTCTCTCCTACATATTTGTGAGTAGGGGAGGGAAAATTCTCTGTTTCCTAGTAATTCCTCCAGTAGGGGCAAGGGGGTCAGGGTTCACCCTCCCCTGCAGGAGAGAGAGAGATGATTTTTCTACCTTTCCAACAAGTGTGAAGAGTGCAGTATTCAGCAAGTTTCATAGCTTGTGTTTCGCCAGTGACTGTGTGCATGATAATTTACACAGGATGGATTAAATTGTATCTTAGTATAGTACTCTACCTTGCTTTGGAGCTCTTTCAATGTACTTATTAACTTGTTCTGGATCCAGAGAATTTAAAATTGATATGATATTTAAATATTCTTTCCCAAAATCTCTTTGGTACGTGGTCATCTGTTTAATGTTTTCTTGGTTCTGGATGTGAGAAAATGTCACAGTAGGAACTGTAAAGGTAAACCAGGTAGGAACATTTGAGTGAAACCAGACATAACCCTATAATCCTTCCCTTCATCTTTCCCCTCTCCTTCCTTGTACTGTAATCTCCTTCTGTTCTTTTCATTATAATTGATACCCTTTTCCTTCAATAGAATTAGTCCCTTCATATCTTATTGCAGAATTAGCACCTTAAGAATACATCTAAGTGCCTTAAGGAAATGGAAGCCTTATCTGTACTGCAAAGCACCATTTTTAATATCTATGATAGTATATAAATAATAATAACAATGCTCTGTATAGTTAGCTTGGGATAGTGTTTGTTTGGAATCCAGTCTATACCCAGTTTTACTACCAGTTGTAGGCCTGAGACCTGATTGACTCCCCTCCCCTCCCCCATGCAGAACAGCGTTGGGTGAAACTCAGGGACTTCACCATTAACATTGAAAAAGGAATGTTCTGCTGCTGATAAAGCACCCGCACTTCAGGAAGGTCCCTAAGGAGAGTTATAACCACCGAGGTTGTAAAGACGCTGTGAAATTAGAAAGGATACAGAAAGAGACTCAACAAATGGTAAAATAAGCTTTGATCAGCCTTTTATGCTGAGCGTCTGGACAAACAGAAGGTCACAACTAAGCTACAATTTGGGCATGAAAGACAAAATGTAAAAAACTTGGGCAGGAAGGAGGACACATAGGTGCCAGTGTTTAATTGGTTAAAAACTTTGTTATTTAGGAGTATGGGATAATGTGATAGGTTTAGTAAATTTGAAGGAGGTAGCTACTTTTACCTATATAATGTAAATGAAAAACAATGCTCTTTAGGAACCATTTCCGGATTGCAGTGCAACATCAAGCTGCTAGAACACTAATCCCTCTGCATGACCGTGACATGAAGAGGCATCGCCTGGAACCCCCAGATGAATGAATTCTGACTGGCCATCGGGTGAAATTTGTCCGTATATTGGGAGTGGTGAGCATAAGAGTTTTGCTTGGTATATGTGTTGCTAATAAATAGATGTTTAGAGCACAACTGTGTAAGGCTCTTTGGCTGGGAAAAGGTTCCGCAGACCCGTAGAGCCCTGAGGGAAAGGGCAGGTACTTAAATTGACCAGGTTTCTTCCTGAGCCCCATAGGTAAGGATCGGTGCCTTACACCCTGAGCTCTTGGAAGGGAAAGGGTGGGCGGTGCCTAAATTGATTGGGTCACGCCTTGAAACCTCGGTAGGGTATAGGTGGGGTGCCTTAAATTGAGTGGATAACGCAGTATTTTGAATTTCCTCTTAGTCAGGCTTCAGCTTGGCCATGGTACTGAGACATACACATCCTTCTGGACTTCTGTGCAGTATTTCATACCCCTGATAAACAAGTATTCCTGTGCCACCTCCAGGAAGCTGCAAGAGGGATCTGAAATGCCTTAAACTGGCTCTGGTGCATATCTTTAGTCCAACCCAAGAGCCATTATGGGTAACTATACCTCCCTCTCTAGATCTCCCAATCTGTGGGGTTCCCTTAGGCTCAGCCTCTCCTCATATTATTTCAGCACCAATAGGAAGCCAATGAGAGAGATGGTGAGACAACACAGGCTGAAGTGCCAGCAGAACACAGATGGCACCTGTCGTAGGAAGGAAGACTGAGGCTCAAGAGACCTAAGGGCAGTTCCTGGCTCAGTTACAGACTTCTTGTGTAACTGTGTGAAAATCACTTAATCTACCCTGTGCCTCCATTTCCCATCTGTAAAATGGGGGGAAATGCTTCCCTATTTAACAGGAGTGTTGTGAGGATAAAACCCATTAATGAGTGAAAGGTGCTCAGATACTATGATGAAGGTCATATAAGAACCTAAATAGACACCTAGCTCTATATCTTCTTTAAACAGCACCATCTTCCAGTTTTCTCAATGCCTTGTTGAAAAATCAGCACTTAGCTGAATAGCAACATCCCGGGGTGGCAAACGCTGCCTGGAAGATGCATGAAATCAAGTTTATTTCCCAATGGGCTGTCCCTGACCATTTCTAGGTTGGCTTTGACCAATTTTTGTGTGACACTGGCAAGCTCTGAACTTCTCCCCGCGGTGGATGAGGGATTGCACCACTGTGCCCCCACTCCCAGCAGAGTTTCTAACGCAAGGGGTCAGTGGCCCAGGTTTTCCCATTCTGACATCTCTGTGCATGTCAAATATTGGTGAACAGAGTTCTTGTGGTGCGATTTGCAAGAGCACTCAGGTCCCTTTGACTTCAATAGGAGCAGAGATAAGCACGTTTGCACTTCTGTGTGTAAAATTACTCCGTGGTGCAAAGTTCATGCTGGACTCTCATAAAGAAACAGGCTCATTTTCTCCTGTCACAGGAAATCTTCAGACATCACTAATCAGTTACATAAGTAGAAGTGACCAGAAACTACTGAAGAACTAATGTAATAGTTGACATGATTTCAAAAGAATCTGATTTCTCAGATATGACATGTAAAGAGCTGAAACCATGATTTTCATCAGTTCACAATATTTTACTTATTTAAGTTTTAAAAAACAAATATATTCTTACCAACTCCTTTTGCTGGAATATGCCGGTTTGCATTACATCCATATTTCCAGGAAAAGTCCATGAAGTCATGGATGCGGGCTGGGGCCTGGTAATGATGCCTAAACTCAGTTGCTGGAGGATGTGAGATTATTTTTTTCCAGTCAGGAGGCACAGGAATAGCATCTTTAATTTGTAAACCTGGAGAAATTAAAAAATAGTGTCAGTTTTATGGTACAATAAAATATCTTCTTCTCAATGAAACAGGAGATTTGTATTTATGTGTGTGTGTGTGCGCGCGCGCGCACATGTGCGCGTCTTAGAAGTAAACAACAGGAAGCTAACCAGTAGAGCCAGTCAAAATTTTTCTATCAAATCTTTGTGTTTTTTGCGGGGGAGAGAAAGGGGGTTGCAGAAAATTGGGCTTTCATCTAAACGAAAAGGATCTGCTAACAACCATAACAAGTTGTTACTGACAAACTGAATGCTTAAGAACTTAAAAAAAAAATTTGGTTCCCAATCAAAAACCTACATGTTTTGAGTCTAAAATGCCACCATAGTACCTCATGGGGTTGTGGATTGGGTGCCACGCGCTCCCATTCTCTTCTTGGACCAGCCTACCCAGCTGGACCGCATCTCCCAAGATGCATGCCCCTACCCTCAGCAAAGGGGATACCAAGCTGCATTATGAGAGTTGTAGTTCAACCAGGGAGCCTGGCCTATAAAGGAGAACAAGAGCATGAAACACCAAAACTACAACTTCCATGAGGCACCAAGGCAGCATTTCTTTTTGGTTGAAATTTTCTGTATGAAAAAAGCCCCTCAAATTCTGACTTGCTCTACTAATCAGCCATGTTGGTGCCTCACTACAGAGGAAAGAGTTGAAAGGCTGGATGTGTGATGAGGGAGATAAGATTGCAACAGACTGGCACTAAATTTCTGAGTCTACAGGTGCTTTACTTCCAAGATGTCTTAGGACCTTGCCCAAAGTCCATTCATGTGCATGGAAGCCTTTCCATTTATTTCAGTGGGCCCCATAAAAAGAGAGATTGTCAAGGGGACAATGAAAAAGCACTGAACAGTGGAACCAGGGAAGGAGCTTCAGTTAATTGTCTTCAGTAAAGTAGTAACAGCTTTGTACTTTTAGCCATAACCTACTGGGAGGCTTAGAGGGACCGTGATCTACAAGGATAAATGCCAGAAGCATGTGAATAGGGAAGGAAAAAGGGAGGAGATGGGAAGATAGGGGTTAGCTGGTTTTCGGGTGGGGCCCTGACCCTGCCATCTGTCTGCCCCAGTTTAGCTGGAATGGAATGGGGAGAACATACCTGCTGCACCCTGTGGTCCACACTTCCTTTATGCTCCCAGAGAGACAGTACGTGCCTGAGACACAATACCTCCAGGAGGTCCAGCGGGGGGCAATGTGCCTCTGCTCTGTCCTCGACATTACCACAGCACTGTGCCTCAGAGTGTCTTAATGGACCCTTAATGGACCATTTTAAAAGAAGAGAGAGAAATCATTGCCCTCACCCTGGGGTAATCCTAAATAATCTCCATTATAGGTAGAGTTGAACTGTGCTCTGATTGCTTCCCCGACCTCTTGTTTAGAAATAGGCTGCGTCCAGGGTGAAAGGCTGTTGATGGGCTGTGGTTTTTCTTCTCGAGGCACCTTCCAAATCATGAAACTCTAATAACACAAAGAGTGGGATTTTGTAGATCTGCATGTCTACAATTAGAGCATCACATACAGTAAATTAGATTGTATTCAGCCAGCTCCCACAGAGTAAGATATAATTTGAAGCTCAGTAATAATAATGCCTATTTCTTATATAGCACTTTTCATCAGTAGATCTTGAAATGCTTCATAATCTTTAATCTCTTTCTCCTTCAAACACCCTTATTAGGGGTTATCCCCATTCTACAGATGGGAAACCGAGGCACAGAAAGGCTAAGTGATTTGCACAAGGTTACACAAGAAGTCGATGGCAGAGCAGGAAATTGAACCACATCCTAGACCAATGCCATAGTCATTGGACCAGCCTCTCTCTTTTGTTGTATATTAATCACAATAATTCTACCATATGAGAAGTTTCAAGTGATGTTCATAGTAAGCACCGGTTATATGCTGCCCGTTTTGAAAAGGGACACATCAACTTGAAAACTAGTCAGCCAATTACAAAATAAAAATGAATTTACAATATAGTTTCAGGTACTTCTTCTCCCAAAACCCCTAACCAATTTTTGGGGTCTTATAATCATATTTTCCTATTTTTAGAATGTCTCTCTCCCTAGCTGCTGTGTAAGAGAGACCCACAAACAGCAGAGGAAACTGACAAAAAAGAGGAAACAGTGAAATTGACTATAAGCTAAGAGTTTGATCCAAAATGCTGTCAAATGCCCAGACTAAACAAGCTGAAAATGGAGAAAAAAGGGCCCCTGGCTATTAACAGAAAAGCAGGGATGTTAACCTCAGGCCAAATTCCAATCTGGCTAGTAATTACATTATGTTCCTCAAATACTCAGCAGCTGGATACGTTTGTCCCTTCCTGTCATAAACATTGGGTAATAGCATTGTGCACACAGGTGGATAAAGTGATTAGTGTGGGTATGTGCTTATGGTCTGTAAAATGCTTTGGGATCCTTTGAGATGGGCAGTATTTAAATATGAGTCTTTATTTGTTTTTCAGACCATTGTGGAACTGTTCTGAAAAAAAGGATGGAAATGATAGAAAGATGTAAATGCTAAGGGCTGAATATTCTGGACATACACAAAGAAATGGAGACCATCTACAGAAGATGGTGATACACAATAGAGTTTGCTGAACGGAAGAAATAATATGGTTGGTCTGCGATGGAGTAGCTGCAGCCCAAAACGGAGCAGAGACTGCACATTTCAGAATGGGAATATTTGTGCATCATCATTAGAAGAGCCACCAAACCTCCGAAATAATATCTGCCCAAGATAGTACTTACAGATGAGACCTGCCATTGTTCTTTTACACTGTAAACATATTAGTGAATGATGTTGTTTTCTTCAACGACCAAATCCCAGAGTCAGAATAATACCCACCTCTTCAAAGTTTCTTGTTGCTAAGTGCCTCTTCTGGCACCCCATTCAGCGGTGTGCTCCAAAACTACAGCACCATAGACTTCATATCAAAACAAAATATTAAGCACTACCACAGTACCTTTCCTAACCAACCATAAATGAGGGAGACTGCTATAGCATTCCTTACTTGACTGGGATGAGGATTGTTTCTCCTTGTTCCTGATGAAGAGCCAGTCATTATAGGTTCTGCCTTGGAATATGGTTTCCAACAGAATTCTTCTCTGTAAGTATTAAAGCCAATAGGATCACTAAGTTGGTATGGATTCACATGTCCTTTTGCTGTTCTGGGACTATAAAAAAAGCATTAGAAATTGCAGTTAGAAATAAGGACACAAAGCATAAAAGCAGCATCTATCATTTACCACCTGTAATACTGCAAATACTGTGATAAATGTATTTCCTATTGTAAGTACTGCAAGCACTGGGGTAAAATCACATTACTATCATTAAATCTGCACTGTAACTCAACAGTTACTCATCTGCACTTGAACACAGGTTTCAATACATCACAAAAACAAAACAAGCAGAAGAGTTAGCATTAATCTAGCCAGTATTATTTTACCGTACTGCTTCAGTCTCCACGGGTGCTCTATATGGGTATTCATGTTTCATTGTAGTTTCATATGGATCCCACATTATTTTGTCTCCTAAAAACACATTGTACCAGTTATAAATGTAATAAATACAGAATGCTATCTATCCTATCTTTAAAAGCAGCAAAGAATCCTGTGGCACCTTATAGACTAACAGACGTTTTGGAGCATGAGCTTTCGTGGGTGAATACCCACTTCGTCAGATGCATGTAGTGGAAATTTCCAGGGGCAGGTATTTATATGCAAGCAAGCTAGAGATAATGAGGTTAGTTCAATCAGGGAGGATGAGGCCCTGTTCTAGCAGTTGAGGTGTGAAAACCAAGGGAGGAGAAACTGGTTCTGTAATTGGCAAGCCATTCACAGTCTTTGTTTAGTCCAGAGCTGATGCTGTCAAATTTGCAGATGAACTGAAGCTCAGCAGTTTCTCTTTGAAGTCTGGTCCTGAAGTTTTTTTGCTGCAGGATGGCCACCTTAAGGTCTGCTATAGTGTGGCCAGGGAGGTTGAAATGTTCGCCTACAGGTTTTTGTATATTGCCATTCCTAATATCTGATTTGTGTCCATTTATCCTATCTTTGTGATGATTCAGATACACCATTCAGATGCAAGAAACTATAGATAAGCAATTTCACAAAGTTTAACACATAAAATAACTCAGGACCATTTGTGGCCATAGAGAATTCCCTCTCCATTGAATCAGCTGGAGTCAACCACAGAAACTGATGTGCTTTCCTTTCCTTGTTTTTGTATCTGAAAGCTATTTCATCTGCCTTTCTAAGCATCCTGGTAGTTGGGAGTAATTAATCCAAACAAGGGCTGAGTCTATGTTGGCAGAAATAGGTAAACTCTTTACTTGGATTGAAATTCTTTAGAGCAGGAGACATCTTTTTACATGTTTACACATCATCTAGCACAATGGTGTTAGGGCCTGTAGCTGCTACCATAATAAAACAGCATGCTTAAAGTAGAGTCTGGTGACACTGATGGTAAAAAAGCCTGAGCTCCAGCTACAGTACTGCTTCCACTGTTGCTACCATTGGACTGCTCCAGTGGAGAATTACAAGTCCCATATCTGGCATAGTACACATGGCCATGGGAAAAAAATCAGGAGAAAAGCAGAGGGGTTTGGAAGGGGAAGGCATAAAAATTGAGAAGAGGGGAGAGCAGAGATATGAAATAGAGTGTGAATATATGGTGCTACGAGGGTAGTGATACTGACAACATCTTCAGCAAAGAGGTAGACTGATGAGAATGAGGGAAACCAAAAAAGGAGAAATTGAAGTTTTGGAAATAATAAAATGTGGATGGACTACAACTTTCAAGCAGCAGTTCTCAAACTGTGGGTTGGGACCCCACAGTGGGTTTCAACCCCATTTTAATGGGTTTGCTAGGGCTGGCATTAGACTTGCTGGGGTCTGGGGCCAAAGCCAGAGCCCTATCCCCCAGGGCCGAAGCTGAAGCCCGAGTCCCACTGCCTGGGGCTGAAGCTGATGCTTGAGCCCCTCTGCCCAGGGCCAAAGCCCAAGCCCCTCACCTGGGTGGCAGGGCTCCAGTTCTGGCCCCCTGCCTGGAGCAGCGGGGTTTGGGCTTTGGTCCCCCACCTGCGGCAGCAGGGCTCAGGCAGGCTCTGGCTTCGGTCTCCCCTCCAGAAGTTTTGTGGATCACAGTTAAACATACAACTGTGGTTTAGATGCCTAAGTACCATTGTGGACCTGGGTCTTGGAGTACTCATATACATACAGTTAAGCATGTGTAAAGGTTTTTGTGGGATTAGGGTAATAGTCACTTGCTATTTCTGTGCACAAGTAAAGGAGAAACAATAACCAAACTCAGCACTCCATACCTCAAAGGAGTTAATTAAGACCACAGCACTGACAAAAAATAATTTAAACAAGTGAATATGCAGACGTTCAGTTCTACGGAAATTAAGATGAAAACACTAAATAAAGCTAGTTCTAAAGTGACAGGGCCTTGCAGTGTTTGGTTTGTGTTACAAGATCATTCAATTTTGTATCTGCTCCTTTGATGACACTTGTAGAACTTGCTGTGACAATAGAGAATTCTGAATTTGTGGTTAGGGACTAAAAGGGGCAGGGCTATTCCTTTTGTAAATACAATACATTACATTTCCAAGGCCAGACATTACATTATAGATAATTTAACACTCCCCCTACAAAAAAAATGCAGCCCAATGAAACTATTCTGTATAAGGGCTTATGCCACACTCATAATCATAGTATCTGAGCACTTTCCAGTAGTGCATTAAGTGATGCGACTAACATCTGCCATGGTTAGTGCAGTGTCTTTGTTTTGGTAAGAACATAAGAACGGCTGTACTGAGTCAGACCAAAGGTCCATCCAGACCAGTATCCTGTCTACTGACAGTGGTCAATGCCAGCCTGCCCAGAGGGAGGGAACCTAACAGGTAATGATCAAGTGATCTCCCTCCTGCCATCCATCACCACCCTCTGAAAAACTGAGGCTAGGGACACCATTCCTTACCCATTCTGGCTAATAGTCATTAATGGACATAACCTCCATTAATTTATCCAGTTCTCTTTTAAACCCTGTTATAGTCTTAGCCTTCACAACCTTCTCAGGCAAGGAGTTACAAAAGTTGACTGTGCATTTGTGAAGAAGAACTTCCTTTATTTGTTTTAAACCTGGTGCCCCTTAATTTCATTTGTTGGCCCTAGTTCTTCTATTATGGGAACAAGTAAATAACTTTTACTTTTTCACTTTCTCCACATCACTCATGATTTTATATACCTATCATATCCCCCCTTTTCCAAGCTAAGTTTTATTTGTTATGGGAGGTTCTATTAATTTGTTGCTATGTGCTTATATTTGAGAAGACAGGTAGAAGGCATGCACTTGGAAGGGAAGGTGGCAAGACCCATGATGGACTTTGGTTCCTGGGGGACTTTGAGCTCTTCCAATTATGGCAGCAGGAACATACTAATCTGCCCTTTGCAGTGTTACTGTAACCATCTTGTTCCAAAGATATGAAAGAGATAAGGTGGGTGAGGTAACAGCTTTTACTGGACCAGCTTCTGGTGGCACCAGGTTCAAGCTTTTGAGCCACACAGAACTCTTTCTCAGGTCAGCACAGGAAGGAATGGCAAGGAGGGCTCAGCTGCACTAGCACAGATTGCAACCCACAGCCCAGCGCAACTCACTAAGACATATTTGCTGATGGGAGCATTTCCCTGAAGCTGCCCCATATTTCTTCTGCCTGGCCCTCAATCCCCCCACCCCACCGTCTTGTACCTAACCCTCCTCTGGTTGCTGCGCTGCTAGGGTAGCCAACTTTTTATTTACAAAAAACTGAATACCCTTGCCCTGCCCCAAGGCCCCGCCCACATCATCATCCCTCCCTCTTTTTCCTCACTCTCACTCACTCATTTTCACTGGGCTTGGGCTGAGCAATTTGGAGAGTGGAAGGGGGCTCAGGGCAGGGAGTTGGGATGCAGGAGGGGTTTGGGATGAGGGCTCCAGAGGGCGTTTGGGTGTGGGAGGGGGCTCAGGGCTGGGGTTGAGGCACAGGCAGGAGCTCAGGGTGTGGGCTCCGGCCTGGTGGCACTTACTTCAGGCAGCTCCCAGAAGCAGCCAGCGTATCTGGCTCCTAGGTAGTGGAGATGCAGCCAGGGAGGCTCTGCACGCTCCCTCCAGCCACAGGCACTGTCCCCACAGCTCCCATTGGCCACATTCACAGCCAATAGGAGCTGTGGAGCAGGCGCTGGGAGCGGGAGCAGCACTCAGAGGCCCCCTGGCTGCCCCGTGCCTAGGGGCTGCAGGAACGTGCTGCCCACTTAAGGGAGCCTGGCTGCACTGCAACTGGACATTTAATGGCCTAGTTAGCAGTGCTGAGCAGAGCTGCCAGGATCCCTTTTCAATGGGGTGTTCTCGTCCGACACCTGGCAACCCTACCCAGAGCACCTATTACTGATTGGCCACGCCCCTTCCCGGCCACGCCCCTTCCCCGTTTCTGGATCCCGGCCCCCGCAGGGGACTCTGGCAACAGCCGAGGACTTGGAGCAGACGCTGCTTTATCGCTAAGGCGCATGCGCAGCTCACTCGCGTCCGGGCTCTGCTGCCTGCGCCCCCGGGGCCGGTCTGACGGACTTCGGGGCCGCGGAGCGGGCGGATCTGCTGCGGAAGTCCGAGGCGGTTCGCGGTGCTCCGCTGTGACCATTTTTGCCTCGGAGAAGCGCGTTCCGCAGCGTTTCCTCGCGCGTTGCCTCCGCGGCCCGATCGGCGCCACTGGATTGGCGCCGAGGTGCGAGCACGGAGGCGCTTCCCCGGCGACTCCAGCCGTTTTTCGCGGCGTGGTGGCCGAGGGCCAGAGTCAGCGGGGGCCGGGGGAGCTGTCCGTTTGCCGCGGGCAGGCAGGGCTGGGGCGCGCGTGGGAGCCGTTGAGGGCGGACGCTGCCCGTTGCCCCTAGCGCCGATTGGTGATTGTGACAGGGGCGGGTCACAGCGGGGGGAGGGGAGGGGAGCGGAACGTTATGGCCCCGTGCGCGGGCCCGGGTCTTGCCATAGAGCCTGGGGCGGGATAGCTTCGGCGCGGGCCTCTCGCACGTTTTCAGCTCCTCCTGCTCGCGGCGGCCTGGTTTTGGGAGGAGGGGGGACGCGGGGATCCGCGGGCCCTCGGCGGGCTGCAGGGTAGGAACCAGCGGAGCTGTATGGTGGGAAATGTTCCCCCAGGCCCGACTCAGTCCCCCCCCTTGTGTGTAGCTTCTCCGGGACCGGGCTTCCTTGGCGGGAGCCACACCTGGCGCCCCAGCTGTAGAAGCCTCTCTGCAGTTCCTATGTCACTTTGAATTGACGACAATGCTCCCCATAGATGCTGACTTTGTGGGTGCTGGAGCACCCATGGAAAAATATTAGCAGGTGCTTAGCACCCACCAGCAGCCTGCCCCTCCCACCCCCCCGGTGACCCCCATCAGGCCGCAGATCAACCCCCCCCGGCATACCAAGATCACCTGTTCCACTGCATGCAGGAGGCAGGGGCAGAACTGGGTGAGAAGAGACAGGGTGGGAATGGTCAGGTGTTGAGGGGGTTGAGCACCCCCCAGGGAGCCAGAGGAAGCCAGCACCTATTAGGTCTACACTTAAAACAGTTTGGTGATGCCACTATAGCACTTAAGTGAAGACATACGTAAGTCAATGGGAAAGTATCTTCAGTTGATATAGTTAATCCACCTCCCGGAGAGGCGGTAGCCATGTCAAGAGGAGAAGCTTTCCCACCGACATAGTGCTGTCTCTGCCAGGGCTTAGTCAGTATAGCTATGTCAGGATGTGGATTTTTCGCACCCTCTGAGTGATGTAGTTATACGGATAGTGTAGCCCTGGCCTGGATCCTTTACTTCACAGTGTTTCTTTATTGGTTCTGCTTTGTTAATATGTCTGATTAAAGTGGCCTTCTCTGTAAATTCTGTAGGAGATGGGTGCCCTGAACTGACAGGTGTTTTGTAGGATAGTTGGGGGCTACAAGAAACATAGAAGAAAATACACTTTCAGTGCAGATTTTACTGTATTAGAGACAAAATCTCTTTCAGTAGCTTGAACATTAAAAGGTCAGCTTATGTGAAGCTAACTGATATAGTTTAATGGACTCCATTGTGGAGCAGACTTCAGTTGTTTTACTGCCCAATCAGCTTTACTTGTTACTACCTGCAGTTGTATTAAACAGCAAGTAGTTAAGGAAAATGAAATGGAAATAAAATTGTTATATTTAAATATTCCTTATTTCAAAGGAAATATAGAAAGGGCTGAAAATGAATTGCTGACTAAAGTGCTTATCTACTTGTTTTGATATTGTTCGTTGCAGATTTGTTTCTCATTTGTTTAAGTTGACTTGACAAGATTTGGGGCTGGAGATGGGATATTTGCTTGTGTTTCCATTTGTATAGTTCACAAGTGACTTGTAAAGTATTCATGCAGTTTAGCTGGGTGTGCCTCTGGATGCTGGTGGCTGAGTGACCGTAGCACCGACAGAGGTTTGCTGCTTGTCACTGGCAAAATATTGGGACGGTGTAGGCTGGAGAGTTAAGGAGTAAAGTATTCTCACAGTTCTAGGTTGTACCCCATGGAACCTATCACAGAGTGATAATTGAGAATTGTTTAAGAACACTTTAGTAGGGCCTTGGCTACACTGGCGCTTTACAGCGCTGCAACTTTCGCACTCGGGTGTGAAAAAACACCCCCCTGAGCGCAGCAAGTTACAGCGCTGTAAAGCGCCAGTGTAAACAGTGAGTGCTGTAAGCTAATCCCCATGGGGAGGTGGAGTACCTGCAGCGCTGGGAGAGTTGGCACCGCGACCACACTCGCACTTCAAAGCGCTACCGTGAGAGCACTCCTGCGGCAGCACTGTACAGCTGCAAGTGTAGCCGTACCCTCTATGTCCAAAAAGTTGTAGTCCTATAATCAAGGAATGTCTGAGCTGATTTTAAAAGAAACTGTTTTAGAGAGGAAGGGAACACAGCTATTATATATATTAAAAATAAACAAATGGAAGAAGGGGGAAAGGGGAAGTTGATAGTAATTAATATAAATCAAGCTAGGAATTGTAGAAAATTGATAAGGGAAGCAAGGAGATGCCTGTAACCAGGAGAGTTAAGGACAATAAGGAGTTTGTTCCTAATATATTTTTTAAAAAGAATTATAACAATAGTATTGGTCCATTACTAGTTGGAAATGGTAGAATTATTAATAATCAGAGCTTAAATTCAGCCAGCAGCCAGTGCTGTCCGGAGAGGAGCTCTGGTAAATATTTTCAATCCCCATTTAGTTTTTATAACATGTTGCGGGGTGTGTGTGGCCGGGGGGGTCGGTCCTGAGAAATAAAAGAATTTTAAGACCCGTCAGTGATAATGTATAAAAGATAGATGTGTTCAATAAATATTTCTGTTCTGTATTTGAGGGAAAACAGATGATGTCATCTTGTGATAACACTCTTGGATGACTCGCATCCAAGGGTTTTTAAAGAGTGGATTGAAGAACTGACTGGACTATTAACGTCGATTTTCAATAAGTCAGTGGCAAAGTTCTAGGTGACTGGCAGAAAACTAATATTAAATGGGATTACTTGGGTAATTTACAGGTCTGTTAGTCTGACTTTGATTTGGGCAAGATAATGGAGTGGCTAATTTGGGACTTGATTTAATAAAGAATTCAAGGGGGGTTACATAATGCCAATTAACATTAGTTTATGGAAACTAGATCTTGTCAAACTAATTTTGATATTTTTTGTATATTACATCCTTGGTTGATAAAGGCAATAGTGATGTTGTAATAGACATTTGTATGGCATTTGACTTGTTCCTGCACAACATTTTGATTTACAACAAGGTTATAAAATCAGCATGGCACAAATTAAATAGATTAAAAGATGGCTAACTGGACAAATGACCAGGGAGGAGTACAAAAATATTGTTCAGGCATGCAGGAGTGAAATCAGGAAGGCTAAATCACACTTGGAGTT
>NC_133769.1:325736977-325908403 GCF_003597395.2 Chelonoidis abingdonii
CTCAAGAATCAATTTCTAAGCACTGAGAGGAGATGAAAGTGATCGAGAACAGTCGAGGCATGGATTCACCAAGGCAAGTCATGCCTGTACTAACCTAATTGCCTTCATGAGGAGATAACGAAATGGGTCTGTGGATGATGGGGAAAGCAGTGGAGGTGTTATTCCTTGACTTGTAAGCCAAAGACCTTTTGATATGATCTCCCAGAGTATTCTTGCCAGCGAAGTTAAAGATAGTATGGGCGGATGAATGGACTATAAGTGATGGATACGAAAGCTGCGTAGATCGTTATGGGCTCGAACGAGTTGATCAACGGCCATGTCTAGCTAGCAGCCGTTTCAAAGCGGGGATCCCCCAAGGTCGGTCCTCGGCCAGTGGTGTTCATTATTTCTCATTAAGATCCGAGGATGTGCTGCGTGGACTGCACCGTCAGCAGTTGCAGATGACACTAACTTTGGAGGAGTGATTAATAATGCTGAGAGCGGTAGAGATAGGATACAGAGGGAGTCTAGACATAATTAGAGAATTGGGCCAAAAGAAACCTGATGAGGTTCGACAAGGACAAGTGCAGAGTCCTGCACTTAGGACAGAAGAATCCCATTCGCTGTTACAGACTAGGGACCGAATGGCTAGGCAGCAGTTCTGCAGAAAAAGATGTAGGGGTAACAGTGGACAAGAAGCTGGATATGAGTCAACAGTGTGCCCTTGTTGCCAAGTAGGCTAACGGCATTTTAGGCTCTATAGGTAGGGGCATTGCCAGCAGATTGAGGAACGTGATCGTTCCCCTCTATTCGACATTGGTGAGGCCTCATCTGGAGTAGTGTGTCCAGTTTTGGGCCCCACACTACAAGAAGGATATGTAAAAATTGGCAAGAGTTCAGCGGAGGGCAACAAAAATGATTAGGGGCCTGGAGCAAGTGACTTATGAGGAAAGGCTGAGGGAACTGGGATTGTTTAGTCTGCAGAAGAGAAGAATGAAGGGGGATTTAATAGCTGCTTTCAACTACCTGAAAGGAGGATCCAGTGAGGATAGATCAAGACTGTTCTCAGTAGTACCTGATGACAGAACAAGGAGTAATGGTCTCAGGTTTCAGTGGGGGAGGTTTAGGTTGGATGTTGGGAAAAACTTTTTCACTATGAGGTTGGTGAAGCACTGGAATGGGTTACCTAGGGAGGTGGTGCAATCTTCTTCCTTAGAGGTTTTTAAGGTCAGGCTTGACAAAACCCTGGCTGGTATGATTTAGTTGGGAATCGGTCCTGCTTTGAGCAGGGGATTGGACTAGATGACCTCCTGAGTTCCCTTCCGACCCTGATGTTCTGTGATTCTATTTGTAAACAGGTAATCGTCATTGAGTGGGTGTGTTTCTAGTGGGGTCCCACATGGGATTGACCCTGCCAGCAGGTAGGGGATCTTGGGGGACAACTACTGCACTGGTGGGGTGCAAAATAAACTTTATTAAGAAAATGCAAAAACAGGGAAAATTCAATAGTGAGGGGTATGGGGTTTGTTAAGGTAGACAATTGGGGAGGGGTTTCTTTTAGTAAATAGGGGGTTTCAATAGTGGGGTACAATACAGTGAGGTACAATACAGTTGGTAACCAATTAACACTGAAATATATATGTAACAGCTAACAATTTCTTATGTAAAGACTGTGTCACAGCAGCATATAACCAACTAACAGTTATGGGAAAAATGTGTTAAATAACCAGCAACTCTAGGTAAAAATGTGTCACAGTGGTGTAAATGTAAAATGTGAGGTGTGTTAGAGAGAAAAAAGGGTAACCAATGGGGTTTTATGCTAGACTTCAGTAATACAATTGAGGTTTGGGGGCAGTAGGAGCGGGGTGAACACGGGGGGGAAGGGATTAAAAGAGAGAGAAAGGCAGTGGTAGGAATGAGGTTGGGGGATGGGGGAAGAGGAGCACGTGGTGAAGCAGAGACCAGAGGCAGAGGCTCTGCGGAGGGAGATTTAAACCCAAGGAGACAGAGAGAGCAGACAGGCTGCAAGTTTAAACAGCAGAGAGACTGCAACGAGTGACTGGGGAGCTCGGGGGGAGACACGGGCAAGGTCGGAGGGGGGTTAGGGCAGCGGGAAGACAGACTTAACCACAATTATACAGAACACAGCAAAATCTTATCTATGATCTAACGTAACCAAGACTACACAAATTAGCAAGTAACAGAACACACACAATGCAACAATTTTTTAAATCTAACTTACAGCGCACAATACAAACAATTCTCTAAACCTAACTTAACCACAGCTATGCAAAATGAAATTACAACTTATCTAGACTAAGAACCTGATTCTAATAGGTGCACCTTTACATCTTGCCCGATTCTTTGATCGGGAGGGGGAGCAGTTCCAGGGGGCAAGTGGGTGTGCCCAGGGTACAGCCCTGGGGGTGTGTGTTGTGTATTAAACTAGTGGTGGCTGCAGCAGTGGGGCAGCTGCAAGTGTGCAGCCCAGGATGCAGTCCAGAAGGCACAGCTTAGGAGCGGCACAGCTTATTTTTAGCAGCAAGGCGCTGCGGAGCAAGAAACAGATTACAGATAAAACCAAGGCGTTAGCTTGGGTCAGTTTGCTGGGGAAACAAGGTGGCAGCTAGGACAGGGAGTTTTTCAAGAGGGAGTTCTTACAATCCCAGGACAGCAAGCAGCACAGAAACAGGAACAGCAGTAGCATTGGAGGATGGAGAGAAGACTCGATCGCTTCCAAGAATCAGGAGATTCCAGGCACAAATTCCGTTTTCGTGGGAGGGGAGTTTAAAAATGGGGGTATGCTCAAAACAAACAAGAGTGGGCGAGAGGCCCCCACAAGACCCCTAGTCTGAACAGACAGGTGCAAAGCAAAGACCTTTTCCGAAAGTCTGATCAGAAAATGTCTGGCTTTAAAGGCAACTTAGGCAGTTCCCACCAGTACTTTGATTGCTCCTCTTGATACAGGGGAGGAGAGAAGCAGGGAAAGGCTGAAGGTGGCATAGGCATGCCTGGGCATGTTGAGCCACAGGTATGACTCATATGCTATAATTAGTTCACCCACTTCAGGTTTTGCATTTCTGGGCAGCGCCCCTCACAGAGAGCCCGGGTCTGAACAAAAGGAGCCAGACAAAGAAGCAAGAAGCCTCTCCCTAGCAGAGCAGTGGCTCAGTTAGTCTGTACAAGCCATCCCTATGAATAGGGCTGTGACTTTAGTTAGCCACAATGGCTGGAGGGCGGCCACACAGGACAAACAGAAAGGGAGGGGAAAAGGATGCAGCAGGGGACAGTTGTAACACAGGGACAGTTACTGGCCCTATGCTATTTCATATTTTATAAATGAACTGGAGAAATATAAAATCATCGCTGATAAGTTGCAGATGAGATAAAAATGATGTGGTAAATAATGAAGAGACAGGTCACTGATGCAGAGTGGTCTGGATTGTAAGTTGGTCTTAAGTAAATAATATGATTTTTAGTATGGCTGAAACATCCAGGAATAGAGAAAGTAGGACAAACTTAGAGGATGGGGGACTTTATCCTGGAAGCAATGACTGAGAAGGACTTTGGGTTATAGTGGAAATCAGCTGAACATAAGCTCCCAATCGGCTCAGCAGACAAAACGGGCTAATGTGATTCTGGGATGTATGAACAAGGAAAGTCAAATAGCAAGAGAGGTATTTTACCTCGTATTTGGCTTTATGTAGCCAGAGCGTATGGAACGTGACCAGATCTAGTGCACACATTTCTGACAAGTAGTGGATTCTCTGTCACAAGCAATTTTTAAAGCAAGACTGGGTTTTTTCTAAAAAGAATGCTGTGGGAGAGTTGTGTGTGTTACACAGGTGATCAACTAGATGAAACACAGCCCCTCTGGCCTTGGAATCTCTGAAAGACTTGGTCTGATATTCTAGGTATTTCATTCTCATGCCTATCATCGTTCCTGGCAATCTTACTACTCACATTCCTGCAGCTCAGTGGGTGGGATGTGGTAACTACTGGTATTCTCAACAACAAAAAAAAAAATGAGGAGTCTTGTGGCACCTTAGAGACTAACAAATTTATGTGGGCATAAGCTTTCGTGGTAGAACCCACTTTCATCAGATGCATGAAGTGAAAAATACAGAGCAGGTATAAATACATGAAAGGATGGGGGTTGCTTTACCAAGTGTGAGGTCGGTCTAAGAGAAATCAATAACAGCAGGATACAAAGGGAGAAAATTCTTTGAAGTGGTAAGAGAGTGGCCCATTAGCAGTTGACAAAAGGTGAGTAACAGTAGGGAGAAATTAGTAATGGGAAATTAAGTTTAGGTTTGTATTCTGTTCAGGTTTTAATACTAGTTTAATCATCGTAGTATATGAAGTGATACTATACGGAAAAAAGAAGGCAGTGTCTGTTTAATGTTTCTTCATCTGTTACTGTTTCAACCTACTGTCGGAGCCCAATGGCTTTCTGGCCTAAGATGGCGGCCTGCAGGGCCTTAAGATGGCTCTGTATGGCAATTGTAGGTCATCCAAAGTCACACTAGCACTGGTGTTACCTTGAGGGCCGTGTGCAGATTCCGCTCTTTTTTTGCCTGGTCACTAAAGGTTAGGCTAGGGCCGTGTGCAGTCTCCTGCTCTTCTGCCCCAACCCAGGGGTCGGTTAGTGCCGTGTGCATACCACCTAAGTGCCTTGTGCAAAGGGGCCCAGTCTGACCAATGGTAGAAGTTCAAAGAGGTCAGACTAGGGTTGTGTGCAAACCTAGGCTAGTGTGCTGTGTGCAGCTTTAGCAGCTTCTTGTGTGCCGTTGCAAATCTGGCTGATGTAGGCGGGACAGCTCGGAACCTGGAGGGTGGGAGGAGCTAGGGACCAATCAAATTGTGCCATATTGTGTTTCAGTCCCTGGAATAAACTATGCTCAAGCCCAGGGTCTGTTGGAGTGTCGTTAACTGACTGAAGGACCTGATCACCCTTCAGTTGGGGCTCCCAGGTTATAGCCGGCTCGGGACGTGTGTTTTATTCAGTTCTTGAGTTCTGCCCATGCTACTTATTTTATTTCTTGGTTCTGCCATCAGGATTTATATTTCAACGTATTTTCTATGGATTTTTGCTATGGATTACTTATTTATTTCCCCGGATCCGATATGCGTCTGGTGTCTGCTCTGCTGGTCAGCTGCATCTGGAATATGGTACTTGTGTACTAACTGTCTGTGCTTTGCCTAACTTCTCCCTTGTCTTTTCCCTTATTTGGTATACCACTACATGTACTGCTGTCTGTGATAAAAGTTCTGTGTGTCTTGTCTGTCATAAAGTTCTATGTATATGGTGCCAAATCTGATTTATTGAAAGATTGCTATTAAGTTCAATTTAATGTAATAATAATGTTTGGTTAAGTGCGCGCACAGTTCGTTTAATCGGTGTATTTGTTTGCTTGTAAAAGGTTGATTTGGTGTTAATAGATGTAAATAGTTTATCCTAGGATTGTGTACAGTTTTCTCATTCATAGTGCTGTTAGTTGGCTATGAAGTATTCAGTTGTGTGTTTCTGCATATAAAGTTTGTTTCTGTTAGTTGGTAAAAGTGCTCCTCCCCAGCCCCAGTTGTGTTCTTATCCCAGTCAATAAAGATCACTTATTGTTTAAGTTTACCAGTTTGTCTGGTCTCACAGTTCTTTCCTCACTGGATCAAAAAGAACTTAACCAAACCCAACCTTTTTCGGGTCTGGACACCTACTACTCTATGCAGTACTGTTAAAAATAATAATCTTGCTAATTGCCCTTTCTTGAATAGAAAACACTTTTACACTGTCTACTTTTATGAAAGTTTATGAAATAAAAAATTCTCATGAAAATAAAATTTAAGCAAAGGTGGTATTCATGTAACTGCTGTTGATAGCAACTTTTCTGATGTATCGTTAAATCTGTAAGTGGTATGGGAATCTAAGATTATAAAAATATCCTACTTAAATATTGAAATTATTGTAAACATTTTAATTATCTTTTAAGGTAAAGAGTAATACAGAACCAAGAAAACTATTGTATGATCTCTTACATTGCCAACAATGCCGATGTCACCAATATCTTATGACCAAGGTAGTGAGATCAGAAATGCCAGTTTTCAGAAAACTGCCCAGAGCAATACAAGTGCAGTTTAACACTTAATACAGCTCTGTGACTATGAAGCAGAGGGCTTGTCCTTGGTTGTGTGTATTTTTGTTAAGTACAGCTCCAGTGAACAATATAACATTTAATTTAGATCTGTTTTAGTGACAGACTAATTACATGTGACATTATTCCATCACGGTGTCTTGCACTCTGGTTCTGATTTGCATATCCATAGAATTATTTCTCAGTAGCCATATAGTATCCAAATCTCAGTGCCCTGGCTAATGATGATTGTTATTCAGTGTGTAAGGTTTACATAATCACTGAGGGTTTGATTGTGATATTCTTACTCTTGAATACTTTGCAAACTACTGTTTGGAACTAGCCAAACGGTAAGATATTAAGCATTGTGAGTAAAAGGTATCAAACTGTCCCTGGATGTGTGTTTTAACTATACTGCAGCTGATTTACTCAATTTAGCAACTACAGTTCCTCTTTTCTGATTGGCTTATGTACTAACCTTTTTTCAATTTTTTGACCAGCAGCAAAACTGTTTCTTAGCTTCTCTCTCCTGTAAAAAGGGGCAGAAAAACGTCATATGCCCTTCCTTCTTGTAACCTTTTGAAGGGACAACTTAAGCCTAAGTTGACTGTTTTTTTAAATTAGACATTAAAGATGCTATCTATCCTCATCAGTTGCACTACAAAACGCTAGTGCTAGTACTGCTGGATAAAACATTTTGGTGCAGTACTTATCAAAAGTTTTAAAAATAAAAACATTTTTGAATGTGGTAGAGGAAGATATTCTAGTATTATGTCCTAGTTTTCTAGAACTAGTTAAACAGTTATTAGAACTGTCAGTTTCCCCTCTCTTAACTTTAGACCATTTGTTAGGATTTGGGAACTGAAAGGACACCTACTAGAAGTTCCTCCCACCTGCTACTGGCAGAATTAGTAAATCCTTCAGCCAACTGATAAATATTCCTACTTCCTATTTGTTAGGACTCAACTCTCTTGTTCCTCATCTTTGACAAATGCCTGAAGGGCTTGGTGTAGCTCAAAAGCTTGTCTCTTTCACTGACAGTCCAATAAAAAAAAATAAAATTTACCTTACCTGCCTCCTGTCTGTAATATAGTGGAACTAAAACAAATTAACCACTGCCATCCATTAGCTATCAAGTACAGAAAATAAGGTTGCAAACACCAATTTAAAAATGCTGCCCTCTTATTTACAATATCACCAGAAAAGTGAGAACAGGCATTTGCATGGCACGTTTGTAGCTGGCATTGCAAGATATTTGTGCCACATATGCTAAGCATTTGTATGCCCCTTCATGCTTCAGTCACCACTCCAGAGGACATTCTTTCATGCTGATGACACTTGTTTAATGCATTATTTTTTAAGTTGTGACTGAATTCTTTGGGGGAGATTTGTATGTCCCCCACTCTTTTATCCACATTCTGCCATATATTTCATGTTATAGCAATCTCAGATGATGACCCACCACATGTTCATTTTAAAAACTTTCACTGCAGATCTGACAAAACACAAAGAAGGTACCAATGTGAGATTTCTACAGCACTTGACCCAAGGTTTAAGAATATGAAGTGCCTTCCAAAATCTGAGAGGGATGAGGTGTGAAGAATTCTTTCAGAAGTCTTAAGAG
Source organism: Chelonoidis abingdonii (assembly GCF_003597395.2). Taxonomy (NCBI): domain Eukaryota; kingdom Metazoa; phylum Chordata; order Testudines; family Testudinidae; genus Chelonoidis; species Chelonoidis abingdonii. Next base: position 325,744,709 of record NC_133769.1, read on the forward strand.
CAACACTTTAATATGGAAACTACAGAACCTGAACCACCAAAAAAGAAAACCAACCTTCTGCTGGTGGCATCTGACTCAGATAATGAAAATGAACATGCATTGGTCCACAGTGCCTTGGATTGTTATTGAGCAGAACTTGTCATCAGCATGGACGCATGTCCTCTGGAATGGTGGTTGAAGCATGAAGGGAGATATGAATCTTTAGCACATCTGGCACGTAAATACCTTGCAATGTTGGCTACGCTTGTCCTAGCTTTCAGGTGACATTAACTAGAAGCCAGGACCATTATTCCCTGTAAATGTAAACAAACTTGTTTGTCCTAGCAAGTGGCTGAACAAGTAGGACTGAGTAGACTTGGGGGCTCTAAAACTTTAGTTTTATTTGTACATAATTCTACATTTGTAAGTTCAGCTTTCATGATAGATTGCACTACAGTGCTTGTACTGGGTGAATTGAAAAGTTTTTTTACAGTGCAAATTGTAAGAGTACTGTACACTTGTGTTGTAATTCAAATCAATATCTGAATGTAGAAAACATCCAAAATAAACATTAGAATACTATTTAAACAGTTTAATTTAATTGTTTAACAGCCCCAGTTTTGGCACATGCTTACACAGGTAGAATCATACATTAAAAACAAATCTTTAGAACTGGAAATAACCTATTTTAAACAAAGTACAAAAAATGTACAAGATAGTTGTGTGGTCCTATACACTGCAATATTAGAAAATGTCTAAAATAAGCAAGATATTTAAAAGTTTGACTAGTCCCTTTATAGATGGATTCCAGCAAAATTTAATGCTGTATTCTATTATTCCACTCTTCATAGGATTTTTTCTGAACAAGCAAAATTAAGGTATTTGAGTAAGTATATACAGTACTAGACAGCTTCAAACAGTAGAAGACTTCTGTACAGTATACATGAGCTTAATGAAATTACACAAAGGTCAGCAGTAAAATAAAGAACTTCATTACAATGTTGATTATAAAGGATATGGTATATTAGGTTTATTACTAGTCACTTTTACTCAGACACCAGACATAGAAAAAATTAGTCACCAGGGCCAGCTGTCTCTATGTCAAATTGCATAACTGAAAACCTATTAAGCATCTTCAAAATCCCATTTTTCATAAGTTATTCAGTCTAAACTTTGCAAGATGTAAGACTTCTCTTACTATAGTCTCCAAGGCCTGCTTTACAGGTATTCTGGAAAGAAAGAAGAATTTTGTGGCAGAGAGGCAAGGCCTCAGCTACCAAAAGTCTTTCTTTATGAATCAAAGTAATTACCAGGGTGCTCCCAGTGTCCATGACAATGTGGATTCTCACCAATATCTGGAATTTTGTACAAAATACTGTGAAATTTAGTCTTCCACCAAGTCATCAAGAATGTCAGTCATTTTAACCTCAGGAGCCATGTGTACTTTATGCATCTGTTTCTCAAGAAGTTCTTCCATGATCAATTATTCAATGGGGGAAAATGATGTATGGCTCAACCATTGTTAACTGTGGCTGATTTTTAAAAGTTTTGAAAGTCATGACCCATCTTGCACTTTAAATACTACCCAGTAAAATGCACATGATAAAAGACGACAAACAAATTTCAGCTAAAAATCTCACACTATGAAAGAAAGTGAATGTACAGCCTTGTTTTGTGTTAGACTCTTTTGGAAAGAGATTCATTACTACTGATGGATTTTATACTGAAATTTTTTTACCTCTAAAAGAACGGCAGTTTAACTGGAAAACATTTTAAGTAACAACACACTGTGATTTAAGTAATAGTACTGAAGTTTAGGATTTTTACTAACTGGTTTACTGTGCCAGAAGATGAGTGTACTTGCTTCAAGGCATATCTTGTCTCAGATTTCAGCCACCTCCAAGTGAGATGGCAGCATACGCAGACCACTTTAAAAAAAGTACAAGTATAGCAACATTAGACTCATTTGGCACCTCCCATAGGAGGATCTGGAAGGGCTTTACAAACATCAATGAAGGCTCAACACTCCTGAGATAGATGAAATGTTATTCCCATTTTACATATTTTTGTAAATAGATGCACAGAGAGGTTAAACAGCATGTGACTGAGGTGAAACCAGGATTTAGATCTTCTGACTCCCTGTCCTCTGCCTTAACCACAAGATTCCCCCCCCCCCCCAAAAATTTTCTAGATCAACAGTTAGACCTCAAGTTCCCAGGAGTGAGAAAACAATCTTGGATACTATACTCCGCTTCTAGATTCACCACAGCCTTGTCAGTCCTCAAGTCTTCATTGGCCTCAGAAACATGTTTAAAAATGCATAGATCAAAACAGATTGCAGCAAAACTAGTTTATAACTCTGCTAGGCTTACTTGTGTGGACAGGGATCAAAGAATAGTTTTAAACATTTTTTAATGAAGATGGTTTGACTTAACATAGTTTGGCCAGTGTTGTAAGAAAGTTCAGAAGAAGTTGCAGCAAAAAGGTGTTTAAACATGATTCCACGGCCAGTGATAACAGGGCCTAACTTGGATCTTTATTGGAACACTGATAAGTTTCCTAACCAACAATTTGAGACCTATTCTCACATTGCGAAGCCTTCAGGAGAACCATGCTAATCACCTCACCATCTGGGATTAGGCAAAGCCAAGTGAAGTAGCAATCACAGAAGAGTTCTGTACTAAGTGTGTGTTGCAGTGGTAAGCAAACAGACTTGGAGTTATGGAAAGAGGAGCTACACAATACCCCCTGACTACTCTGCTTCCCCTGGAGATGCCCATTTCAAAAGAAACAGGATGATGTTGGGGGATGGAAGAGTAAAGAATAGAGCAGAATCCCTTCCTGGTATCCTAGAAGACACAAACAAGGAAGAGCTGCCTCACTCCTCCCTTCTGCCAATGCATTGATGTGTATTTGCATTCTCAGTTGAAAGTCTTATTAGTTTTATACCAATTTCATGAATTTTTTTGGTCTTCCTTCTGATTCTTGAACTCTTGGGGTTCAACATACTCTCACAGGAGGATTTGTTAAAGATGGTTGTGGTGTCAAACTGCAGTTAAAAACATCTATCGAATCTGAAAAATAGTAAGAGCAGCATGGTTTACAACAGGCCTACTAGGAAATAAACAAAACAGCAATGGCCACCACCAAAGCACGAGCAAGAAGTGGCTAGTTACAAGTTTGAAGAGTAAAGAAGCAGAGTGCTCTAGAATACCAAAAAGGAGATTAAGGGAGATTTTCAAAGGCACACAGGGCAGCTAGACACCCAACTCTCACTGAAAGTTAAGAGGAAGGGAAAAATTTTCCCTTCTTGGGATAAAGAGCCTTTGCTGCACAATTAGCAGTATTTCACGTATTTAAAGGCTCATCTCCTCTGTAAAAATAAGGTTGCTTACCAGTAATTGTTCTTCAAAAGTTGCCTCTGTGTATTCACAAATTGTGGGATTTGGCACCACTGAATTGCTGAGCTGCACAACTGCCTTGAAAAGCCACATCTGTTGGAGATTCCATGAGTGTACCTGTGACATGGTGATGCCATCACCCGACTCTACATACAAGACTCTACATAGCTTTTCAAGGTAGTTCAGTGCCAGATCCCACAAATGGGACTATCCAGAGGTCCTCAAAGAAAATACACAAGTTTGACAATGGTTATTAAGCTCTGTTGCATCTCAGCCCACATTCTAATAGACCAGGCTGAACTGTGTGGCTATATCTGGGCCATGTTCTAGCCAGATTCAAAAACTGTTTGAGGAAATTAGGCAAAATTCTCTAGACAGAATAATTTTAGCCTGATTAGAACATGATTCAGCACAATGTTCACAGGCCAAGCTCCAAAATTTGTTTGAAAACACAAGTCAATATACTCATGAATTTAATTACAACTGTTAAAACTGTCTCTCTGTCATAGATGAGGCCTTTGACTTTAGCACAGTTTAGGGGTATGGTTAAGTTCCCATGTACGCCACAAAATGGAATATGTTTTAACTGTGCCGTGGGGATACTACAGAGGAGACTTTAGGCCCTGTTCACTTTTCAGTTGTAACCAAGCTCAGGACACATTTACAACAAGGTTAGAAGGTTTAGCATAGTTGGGATGTAACCAAGGCTAGAACACCGGACAATCCAGGAAGATGGGGGCTTAGTTTTATTTGTGCATTATGAGCATGAGCATTAGTTTGTCACAGTGTTAGTTACAAATTGGTAAAAAAGTGGAGCTGCTTGTCTCCCATCTCTTCCTTATCTTCCTGTTGGTTTTTGATACAGTGGTTATCAAATGTCAAGGGTTAAAGAGCTTTTTAAAGAAAAGTGGGGGAGGCTGAGAAGAGTATAAAGAAGGGGGAGAAAACAGGAGGGAAAGATGAAATTGGGAAAAGTAGTGAACAGATGAGAGGAAAAGAAGGTACAAGACAAAAATAAGAAAAGATAGAGAGGAGATAAAGGAAGCAAGAGGAGAAGAGATGGGGGAACAGCCAGTCCCTCAAAATAACCTAGGACAGAAGCTGTCATCCATTTCTATTTTTCTTTTAAAAACTACAGTGTATTCTTAAGTATCATGTTTTTAAAATCTTAGTGCTTTCCTGTGGGTTTTTTTTCCCTAGGTTATTATAACTATCAAAGCTCCAGTTGCTGTAATTAACAAAAAAAAAGTTATTTCAACTGTCTACAGCTGACATTGTGGGTTGCATGTGTGTGTGCACAAGTCATGCCATCGTGTAAAAAAGCAGGACATTTTGAAAAACTTGCAGAGGAGACAAAGAAACTACCAATAGCATGGACAATTAACTACTGTAAGCACTCAACTTGGGTGAACATTTTTACAAGTTTAGCCTAATAGCAATGATTTTTTTTATTTTATTTTTTTTTTTTTTTACAAACTAGTTGACAATTGGTTATGGGGCATTTGCACAGCTTCACCTTTAACTGAAGGTATATACTAATTATTGAAATGATGTAGGAAACAACTGAAATTGCTGGTTTAAAAAAAATGGAATTTCAGAAACCCAGAATTTGTTTCAGAGGGCATTCCTGAATTTTGTATAATCCTGATTTTAGATAATCAGAGTTCAAATAATTGGGGTTGAGCTATAGTATATTAAAAAGCAGTAACAGGATTTTCTCTTGTTTGATATCAACCTACCTCTTGAAGTAACACTGAATTTTCTGTCTGAAAAACTGTTCAAATGGACATAAGGTTCACTCATTTTTTCTAGAAACATTGTGACTATTTCCTTCTTTTCTGGAGTGGTATTGGAAAAATTCAAAACTTTCCCAGTCACTGCAACTGTGTTTTTGCTGATCCCAAACCAATAGAAGAAATCAAACAGGGCATCAGATTTGAACTCATAGGAAAAGCTCAAGTCTTCTCCGGTAACTAAATGGCTTCCTGGCGGGAAAAAATTCTTGACAACTTCTTGGAAATCAAACTGGAGGGGAAAAAAAATTATATACAGTTAAATGTTTAAACCATATAAGGCATGATCTCTGCATCAAAAAGCTTACAACTTATACTTTGGATGTGACATCCTATTTAAAAAAACCCAAAACTTACCCATAGAATTTGAATCTGCAGTTGCAGACATGGAGACCTACAGCATTCTAATCCCCTATACCACACAGCTGTCTTTCACTAGCATCACTGCTTTGACATTTGGCTCAATTTTCCCCTCCTTTCCTTGTGATGAGGGGAGGGGAGGGGAGGGAGAAGCGTCAAAGCAGTGAACCGAGTGATACTAGCAGGTGCAGTAATGCTTTCAAATAAACTTAATATAAATGGGCAAGGGACTTCAATGAAGAGATGTTTGACTACTAAACTCCTATGATTATAGCTCCTTTTTGCCCCCCAGAGATGGCCTATATCTGTATTGTCAATTTCCTCATCCTTAAAATGTTAACCTGACAAATTACAATTGTCCTAGATTTTTTGTGCCATGAAGACGAGACCGAAGGGTGAAAACTACATTTGCCTGACAAGAGTCTAATTTTACAGAAGCAAAAAAATTCAAGTTAAAGCTCAAATTCCATGCTCACAGCTATATCATGATCTTCTCAGTAAAAAATGTGCTGAAACTACACATTTCAGCAGACTTCTCTATAACATGAAGATTGCCTATTACCAACCAGATTTTACCCTTTCATAAATATGTATTTCATGTTGCAGATGGCCATGGGAGAGGTTTTCAGATCTGTACTTCAGAAACACATGATTAATTAGCTAATTGCTAATAAAATAGCTAATCCTATTTTGGGGGATAGATTATTTCCTAGTACCTCATTCTGGCTTTACAGCACAAAATATGCCAGGTGCTACTTAGAAACTCTCCTACCTGAAAGGGTATTAATTGTCTTCCTACCAAGGGACAGCATTATCAAAAGTATATTTGAGTGTGAACCTAATTACTGAAGCCTACATTTTCTGAACTGCATATACAGAAGTGTGCATGAAAAAACTTGCATTTGCAATTACAGTGATTGTACATGCAACTGCAAAAATGACATGCACAAATGGCTGATAGACATCTAAATAGTCACGTGTACACATAATTTATTCATGCACGCAGAGCATGTATTTCTGAAATTCTAGGAATAATGTCTAAGACCAGGCTTACATTAGAAACTTTTGCCAGTATAGCAATGTTGGTTGGGTATAGGATTTTTTTGTGACATTTCTATACTGGCAAAAGCCCTAGTGTAGACACAATTATAATCAGCACAAAAGTGTTCTGCCAGTATAGGTTATCTAGTGTGCCAAATCAGTCTAAGCTGCACTGGCAAATCTATAATAGAGGAGTTTGCCAGTATAACTATAGCAACACTTCTTTTAAATGTAAACCTGGCCTAAGTATCTGATATGCATGACCTAGCATCACACATTTGGCATACACAATTTGCTTTGTGAAAGTGCTGCTCACACATAATGGTATAAAACACTTGGTAGAACACTATGCCAATGTTTTCATCCCAGAGGAAATTTTTAAAAGATACATACTTTTGAGTTTATTCATCATTAGATATGCTTTTTTTTCCCGCCCGTCTGAAATTTCAGAATGTTGGCCTGAACAAAATGAGTACTGATTTCCTTTACAGAATGTTAAGCAATACTAGAGTAAGACTCAACAAGTCACAGATGAAAATGCTACAGTCAGGTTTCAATGTAATTCATTTATTGCTTTATGACTTCTAAGTCCTCTGGAGGATGTTGGAATCCACATAACACCCCCTATAATAATTCTGCATCTGTGATTTATCTTGCAGATATGAAGAAACATGTAACCTGATACATAGTTAGCTAGGCCCAGATCCTCAAAAGAATTCAGGCACTTAACTCCCTTTATTAGCAGTTAGCTAATTGATCATGTGTTTCTGAAGTGCAGATCTGAAACTCTCTCCCATGGCCATCTGCCAAGTGACATACATTTAAATAAATGGACATTAGGCACTTACATACCTTAGGATCTGGGCTTTAGTGACTACACATCTGGAGGTGAAGGCCATAAATGATTCCAACTAAAACTGACATGTAATTTACACAAATTGTATCCTTTTGAGTCAGCTTTTTCCATTACACCATAATGGCCTAGTGCTACTTTAATGCTTCCACCCCCTTTCAGTCAGACCATATTCCTTTTCTGGGATGCAGAGGGCCTGGTGGGGATGGAAATGTCCAACACAACCAGCTTCATCTGTAGATCAGGTAACCCATGCTTTGCAGGAGAACATCATGTAGCTGAAATTCAGTACTAAACACTCACATATTGTTTGCACTGTTGTTGTAGCTGTGTTGGTCCCAGGATATCAGAGAGACAAGAGGGGTGAGGTAATATCTTTTATTGGACTAACTTGCGTTGATGAAAGAGACAACCTCTGAGCTACACAAAGCTGTTCCTCTGTGTTTGGGAAAGGTATTCAAGAGAGTCACAGCTAAATACAAGGTGGAACAGATGGTTTAGCATAAGTTGTTAACACAAAAGATGTAAGAGCCCATTCAAGGTAAAATGACTAGTTAGGATCTCTGCAGTCATAGCACAAGAAAGGAGAGGTTAGTGGGTTACAGACTCTCACAATCAGTGGTAATCAGATACTGGATCTATGGTTTATCACAACAACCTGCAGCCCACTAACCACACCTTTCTTGTCCTATGACTGCAGAGGTGGTAACTGGCCATTTCATCTTGAATGGTCTCTTACAATGCACGTTACGGACTGCACTAAAATAGATTGGTATAATGTTGTAGTTCACAGCATTTTATAGGTTAGCTTCATTTGCAGGAATGAATTCTGTTACCCTTTTGGGTACTCTCACAAGAGCAACAATATTTTTATGTCTTCTGCTCAATAGGATGCATTGAATGCTTTAAGCTTCATCAGATTAAAAACAAATGAGGGCAAAATTTGACCCTTACTTGCTAGCAACGTAAAAAACCAAACAAATCTAAAAACGCAGAACTTCGAGTTTGGCAACTAAAGAACATCTCAGTTCACTGCTAAGGACAAAGCAGGTGCCTAAACTTTGAACCCATATTGTTTTTTTAAAAAAACTATTATTTTAATATATGTTGCATAGTTTATATTTAAAGAGAATAGGCTATACCAAAACATGCATTATAAATCTGTTTATTTGCAAGTTTCCTCCAGAAACTACTTCTGTTTGTGCCTCACATAAGCCAAAAGGAAAGTTAATGTTCAGCACAAACAGCCTTGAGTATCTTATTAACACCACATATCCAGCACTCACCTGCAGTCTGTAACTTTCTCCGAACACTGAGGATATTACTGTGTTCATACCATGCTCTATCTGTCTTCTTATCTTAGGATGTCGTGTGTTCACAATAAGTGCGTATGTTTTTTCTGAAACTGATACAGTTAAAAATGTTACTAATTCCTACATCTGACATCAGCAATATTCATTCACATGCATTATAGTCTTTAGATCAGTGGCTCTCAACCTTTCCAGCCTATTGTACCCCTTTCAAGAGTCTGATTTGTTTGCATCCCCAAGTTTCACCTCACTTAAAAGCTACTTGCTTACAAAAAATCAGACAAAATACTAAAAAGTGTCACAGCCACACTATTACTGAAAAATTACTTTCTAATCTTTACCATATAATTATAAAATAAATCTTATTAGAATATAAATATTGTGCTTACATTTCAATGTATAGTATATAGAGCAGTACAAACATGTCATTGTATGAAATTTTAGTTTGTACTGACTTCACTAGTACTTATTGTGTAGCCTGTTGTAAAACTAGGCAAATGTTTAAATGAGTTTATGTACCCCCGGAAGACCTCTACATGCTCCCAGGAGTATGTATATCCCTGGTTGAGAACCACTGCTTTAGACTATTCTTTACCCATATCCCAAATATTATTGGCTGAATTTTCATCTAATTAAAAAAGGGTCAGGCAGGCCTTGTGCAAGAATCCCCATGTAGCTCTGTTAATGCATGACAAGCAACTGGATAAATGATGTGATCACACCTCCCTGTAGCAGCAAGCCCCAGGAACTGGTAAAGCTTGAACAGCTATTTGGAGCAGATACTGGAGAACTCCTGTAACTTCATGTTAGAAGCCTGTGGTTTTGGTGTCAAAAGTACCAGATTTGATCCTCTCCAATGACCGATATATGTATGTCTGCAGCTGCTCTTTAGGGAATCATGCTGCCACTGGATCCACACCTATATAATAACTACTCTTGAGGGAATTCCATGCCAAAAAGTTAAAAAAATTCTACAAATTTTATCAATAAATAAAAGTTAAGACTCCAACATGGCAGTGAGGAGCACAAGTCACTGGCTGCACAGACGTGGGAAATCACCCTGCAGCCTGCTTTTCCCCCCGACCCCCCCAGACCCTGACCCAGCACAAGGACTGGGCCTGCCCCAGAAACACCCCAGAGCCCTGCCTCTCCATGCCAGGTGCACCAGGTGTGGGCGGGCAGGGTCAGCCCAGCAGGATCCAAGTGTGCTGGGGATCCAGGTATGGGATGAGAGAATTCTGTGAGGGGCAATCTGGGTGTGGGCAGCTCAGCAGGGGCCCAATTTCAGGGGCATGGGGGCAGATCTGAATGCACAGGGGCTCATTGGGGACCTCTGGGTGCAGGAGGTGAGGCTTTTTGGGAGGGGCGGGGACGGTGTCTGGATGTATGGGGGAGCAGCTGTGCATACAGTGACCCCTCCCCCTATATCTGAAGATTGAAGGGGCAGGAAGCAGGGGGTGAGGGAGAGAGGGATGTGGCGCTTTCTGCAGGGTGGAAGGGGGAATTTCTGGGGCTGAGTCTGACCCTCTTCCTCTGCAAAGAGCAGCTGGGGCTGGAAGTCCCCCTTTTGCCCGCCTCCAATATAGCTGGGGCTAGCAGTTGAGCCTGGCACAGCCACCAGCTGGGGCATCCTCATAGGCATAGTTTGATAGCTATTTTGGTGGGGTGGAGGTGGCAAGATCCCCAGCACACTTTGTTCACTGGCTCTCTTCATCCCCACCTGGAGTAGTACCTGGGCTGCCAGTGCTGGGGAGGGCCTGCTTAACAAGGGAGCCCCAACTGCTGCCGAGGGGATGCCCCATGCCAGGCTCCTGCTCCACCCTCCCATTCCTCTATCCGCTCCTTTCCCCCCCATGCCATGCCCCTTCCCTTCCCCACTACCCTCTATGCTTATGTACAACGTGCCCTGCTGCCAGTCAGTGGGCACTCACCAAGGATATGCAATAGTCTGAAGTTGAATGTCAACTTCAGACTGTTGCATATCCCCAGCACTGGCAGTCCAGACACCACTCCAGGTGGGGTGAAGAGAGCCAGTGAACCAAGGGACCTTGTGCCACCTCCACCCCACCAAAATAGCTATCAAACTCTGCCTACGGGGATGCTGCAGCTGGTGGTTCCTACCTGTGCCAGGTTCAACTGCTAGTCCCGGCAGTGGCATTGCGAGTCATTAGAAAAACCTCATTTAAAGACATTGGCCACACAGTTGCCCTGACCTGTTCGAAACTGGTTCAGAGATGACCACAGGTGCCCTGGCAGATCAAAGCCTGGTAGACAAGTGGTTGGGTCAGTGATGAGAGAGTGATTAATGACTGCCATTGCTGACCACATGTGCCAAGCAGATTCCACAGTCTTGTCCTGTGGTGACATAGAATCACCATAAAGGACATCTAGAAGACAGGCCAGCAGGCAGGTGGTCAGCATCAAAGGCAGGTCGCTGTTCTCACAGATCTTGGCCAGCAGCATGACAGAGGCTGTCTCACAGCGAATATGAGATAGTGCTAAGTTACCAAGTATTGATAGCGGTGATGTTACATTCTATATGATTTTATGAAAATATGCTAATGTAACAGGAATATGTTTCATGCAAAAGGTCTCTTGTAAAGTATCATCACAAAGCTTATAATTTACTAAGTGTGATCATCCTATTTGTATAAATGTACTACTCTTGTATCTGAAACTAGAAGTATAAAATATAACTCTGAAGGCCTATTGTAATTATGCAAAGTTGTGGCCCATTAATGGTGGTTTGATATCTTGATGACTCCCATTAACCAGGACAATTGACCGCAGAGGGCTCTGTTTTACCTGTAAGTTTTCCTGTGTATGTGTGTGCTGGCAAGTGGGTAATGAAGTCTTACAGTGACATGTGATCATGTCACCTGAACTGGAATCCATCTTTAACCTGGTGTCTTTCCACTGGGGGGAAGAGGAAGAGAAGAACCAAGAGGGACAATGGATTCCCGCCTTATGCAAAAGATATGTAAGTGGGTGGAACAGACAAGGGAGAGCCATCATGAGGAACCCCCTAGCTACCACCTGAGCTGGAACAAAGGCTGTACCAGGGAAAAGGATTGTGCCCAGACTAGGAAGGCGTCCAGTCTGAAAGATTATTGAAACATCTTTTAGGGTGATGTTTTATCTGTACTCAGTTGTATTACTGTATTAGGCTTAGATTTGTGTGTTTCATTTTATTTTGCTTGGGTAATTCACTTTATTTTATTACTACTTGGAACCACTTAAATCCTACTTTCTATATTTAATAAAATCACTTTTTACTTATTAATTAACTCTGAGTATGTATTAATACCGGGGGGGGGGTGGTAAACAGCTGTGCATCTCTCTCTCTCAGTGTCACAGAGGACAAACAAGTCATGAGTTTACCCTGTATAAGCTTTAATAAGGTCAAACAGATTTATTTGGAGTTTATACCTCACTGGGAGTTGGGCATCTCAGTGTTAAAGACAAGAACACTTCTGTAAGCTGCTTTCAGTTTAGTCTGTAGCTTTTGGGCAAGTAATTCAGATCCTGGGTCTTTACTGGAGCAGACAGGTATATCTGGCTCAGCAAGACATGGTGCTGGGGTCCCGAGCTGGCAGGGAAAGCAGGAGTAGGAGTCTTGGCATATCAGTTTTTCTGTGATCCAACCGGTCACAGTAGCCATGGCAACTCATTTGCCCATAAAGTCCCAGTAACAATATACATAGCTTTGTTAAGGTCTAGCTTGATCAGCCTCATGTGAGATGAGCGACACCAGACAGCACAGTACTCTGCTCTTGAATAGCAGAGGGCAAGGATTGATGTTTTAAGCATCCGGGCACTCACACCCTAGATTCGGCTGGCCAGTTTTCAGAACAACCTGCTCAGAGTGCTGACTTTGGCTACCATCTTCGTCAAATGGTTGCGGTATGTTAATGACCTATCCAATGTCACACAGAGGTAAACCGGGCTTGGATCATGCTGCAGGTGTTGGCCATTGAGGAAAACATTTAACTCGTGGCTTGCGCTCACATTGTGCAGATGAAATACACTACAAACGGTCTTGGGAAAGCTTGGATGCAGGCGCCATTGACTACAATAGTATGCCATGAGCTTCATATCATCATTCAAAGCCTTGTCAATGTCTGAGCTTAGTAGCTGCAGCAGATGTCGTTGGCAGAGATAAACTTGCACGAGAGTGTAGCTGGCAGGTAGTTGATGTACGCATTGAACAGTATCAGTGAAAGAACTGAGCCTTGAGGAAGGCTGTTGATCTGGCACTTACAACAGGTACAGCAGTTGCCCTCTGCCTCATCTCCTCCCCATTGTCTTCTGCCCCATCCCTCCACCCCACATCCCCATTCCCCTATCCCTTCTCTTCCCCCTGCCATCCCCACTGCCTCTTTCCCCCACCCCACCCTCTTGCCTCATTTCCCCTGCCCCGTCCCACCACAGGCACTCACCCTCATAGGTAGTGAGTCCTATGGGCCCGTGGTGCCTGGGCACCAGGAATATTCTTGGCCCGGGGCCCGGCTCCAGCAATGTTTGGGGCTGGGTCTCTCCCTCAGCCCTGCCTTCCACCCCCACGCATCCCCCAGGCCATTTAAAACAGCCCAGGGCCCCCACTCACCACTGGCAGCACAGCGGAGCTAAGCAGCTTCCTCCCTGCTTGCTCCACGTGGCTGCCGGCCCCTCCCTGCAGCCCCTGGGCGGGGTGGGTCTGTGTCCCATCCCAAGTGCTCCTGCAGCCAATGGGAAGCTGGGGGGGGGGGGACAGTGCCTGGGAGTAGCAGCACATGGAGACTCTCAGCCTGCCCAGGAGCCCCAAGTAAGCGCTGCACCCTCCCTTCAGCCCCCCTCCCATCCCCAAGCTCCCTCCCAGAGCCTGCACCCCCACCCCAGAGCCAGCACCCAAACTCTGTCCCAGACCCTGAACCCCCCCCACACCCCCACCCAAACTCCATCCCAGAGCCCGCACCCCAGGCCCAGAGCCAGCACCCAAACTCTGTCCCAGACCCTGAACCCCCCCCACACCCCCACCCAAACTCCATCCCAGAGCCTGCACCCCAGGCCCCTCCCCACCCAAACCTCTCACTCATCCTGCACCCCAATCCCCTGCCCCAGCCCAGAGCCTGCATCCCAGACCTCTTCCCGCCACCCAAACTCCCTTCCAGAGCCTTAGGCAGGTGGGGGGCAGAGTTTTGGGGGGGGAGTGGAGTTTGGGCACCATCAAAATTTCTACAAATCTGCCACTCCTGCTCATCTTTGTACATAAAACAAGACAATGGCTACGCAGGGCATGCCCAACACACATAGAAGGGGAAGATGACTGGTACTAGGACCCAGGGGGTTGCGTTCAACTGCAATTAGTGAGCCAGAGTGCCCCTCCCTTGATGTCCTGCCTCTGTCTGGGGGGGCAACACTCCCTCTGCCTTCCAAACTACATCCATACACTACACTTCCAAACACCCCTGCACCCCGTTCATTTACCTCTCTGCTGGCTACCGTGGGTGCCTGAAACAATGTGCCCATGCTGCTGGGGAGGGGTGCATGACCACTCTTGCAGATTCCCTTTACTTCCCTGTCAGAGTAATTTTTGAGTGCGGAAGCAAAGAAATCTGTGAGGACATGAATTTTGTGCACGCATGTTGCAAATTCTTCCAGAAGTAAATAATCCACTACCATAGGGGGTAAAAGTATTAAAACTCAAACTGTCAGCATTAAATACTGCTGGATATTTTGTGAATTTTCTGGGGAACACCACCTTGTAAAAAGGGTGTAAAACATTTTATGCCAACTGAAAATTATAAGCAATTGAAAATGGTATTAGAATGGAAGCTGTCATCGTATCCCAAAGATACACAAAATGGGCCAGATCCTATGCCAATCTACAACAGCTGGAGGATCTGTCTCACCCTTTGTTTTTAATCAAGTGAGTCTAAACACGAATAATGAAAAGGAACTATATAACATATATACCTTTTGAGGAACAATTTGTTCTGACATTTGTGAAGAATACTAGTGGTCTGCTTAGTATAGTTTCTCTGTAGTCTTTATAATCACGATGGCTGGCGAGTTCTACATCCCTGTTAAAAATCAATTACAACATTATTAGCTACTCTCTTTGTACAGTACATTCTTAAATATAATTTTATTTAAAAAAATCTAATTTGATTACTACTATTCAAGTTTCCTTTCACATAAAACCATGGAGAAATGCAGGGGCTTGAACACGATTGAGGGTATGGCTACACTCGAAACTTCAAAGCACTGCCGTGGGAGCGCTTTGAAGTTTCGAGTGTAGTGGCAGCGCCAGCGCTGGGAGAGAGCTCTCCCAGCGCTGTACATACTCCACATCCTCATGGGGTTTAGCTTGCAGCTGGCTCCCAGCGCTGCAGCACTGTTTACACTGATGCTTTACAGCGCTGTATCTTGCAGCGTTCGGGGGAGGGGGGTGTTTTTCACACTCCTGAGCGAGAAAGTTGCAGCGCTGTAAAGCGCCAGTGTAGCCATGGCCTCAATTACTTCATTAAGGATGTAGACCAGCATTTTCAAACTGCAGTGCAGAGGTGGGCAAACTAAGGCCCGCAGGAGCCTCCTGCCTGGCCCCTGAGCTCCTGACCTGGGAGGCCAGCCCCGGCTCCTCCCGCGCTGTTTGCCCTCCCCTGCAGCCTCAGCTCACTGTGCGGCTAGCACAATGCTCTAGTGGCAGGGTTGTGAGCTCCTGGGGGTTGAATGGGATGGCAGAGGGCAGTCAGGGAGAAGGAGTGATTAGATGGGGCAGTTGTCCCAGGGGGCAATCAGGAACGAGAGGAGAAGTTGGATAGGGTGGCAGGAGGCAG
Organism: Chelonoidis abingdonii; assembly: GCF_003597395.2. NCBI lineage: Eukaryota > Metazoa > Chordata > Testudines > Testudinidae > Chelonoidis > Chelonoidis abingdonii. Next base: position 325,760,264 of record NC_133769.1, read on the forward strand.
TCAGGGGCGAGAGGTCCAGAGGTGGTCAGAGGACAGGGAGGGGTGTGGATGGGGCCGGAGTCCCAAGGGGGCCGTCAGGGGACTAGGAGGGTTGGAGGGGGCAGGAGTCCTGGGGGGGCTGTCAGGTGTTGAGAAGCAGCAGGGGAGTGGATAGGGGGCAGAAGCCAGGCCATGCCTGGTTGTTTGGGAAGGCACAGCCTCCCCTAACCAGCCCTTCATACAACTTTGGAAACCTGATGTGGCCCTCAGGCCAAAAATTTTGCCTGCCCCTGCTCTAGTGGCTAAAGCTAGGCATCTAAGACAAGTAAAACATCTGCTGAGAACTGCTGAAAAAACAGGCTATTTTAATTTAGATGCAAACCTATAGGCACCACCATTTGAAAATGTTGCCAGTACTGTAGATTTACTTTAAGGAAAACACCTAATACCATGAGTTTTTTAATGTCTCTGCTTCTGGAATTATGAGATTATGAATGATTCTCAACTTTCATTAAAATAAGTAAGTTTCTAGCCTTCATAGTTGGAGAAAGATTGGAAAACAATCCCAAAGGCTCAAAAACCAGAAAGTAAATAATAAAAACCCTCAGGTTTTGTGTTTTTTTTTTTTAATCTATCACATGATTTTGAAGCCAATCTCATGCTTTTGGGGAGACTGAACACTTAGGACTGACAATACTGGATTGCTTTTATGTAATTCCACCTCTCTTTGTAATAAAACTACAAAATGAAACAAACAGTTAAAAATATAAAAAGCATGAGAACACTTTCCTTCATCCCCCTCTCTCCAAACAAACTGGAAAATGGGTAAATACAGCTGTTGCTACATGAGATAACAGGAAAAGAAAAATGTTTGGGGACTAAAACAATATAATTACATCCAGATCTGTTGCATTTAAATGTCAGATCATAGCCACTCTGAAAGCAGCTCACAATAATTTCTCACTATCAGTCTTCTACAGACTGTTGTAAAAAAAAAAAAAAATAGCCTTAGAGCACAAGGTGTGTCTGTTTTGTAGAATGTATTTGGGCCTTTGTGGCAAGTGTGATTTTAAAAATCTCTTTTCTAGCCATCTGATTTTTGGAATATATGGCAATGTGTAATTTAAAGTACTGTATTATTTTTCTCCAGTTTTTCAGCCCTCAAGATGCAATTTACATCTGATTAGCAACGTTTACACTCATGGTACAGTTTATATGAAAAAAGAAAAATCCTTGTCAAGAAAATACAGCCTGCCCTAACTACATGTTTGCTATAGCAAGTCTACAAAAACACTACCGAAGGAAAATAAAATACCACACCTACTATACAACTTTTCAGACCTCTCTCGTTTTCAGTATGGAAATTTGACTATATTGTAAACAAACTGCTTTTGCAATCATTTAAAGCCGTACGAGTTATAATCAAATATATAAGAAATGTTTCAAATTAAACTTCGTCCAATTTACTCAAAGAAAATTGTTACAACCAAGTTATAAATCTCAGAGAATAGAAGCTCTAAATGGAAACATTAAAACAAACCTGCAGCAATGCAGCAATGTGAACAAGAGGTACTTTCAAATAATTTTAAGTTGGGCCTTATCAAAGGTGTTGGAACTAAGGGTGCTGCTGCACCCCCTGGCTTGAAGTGGTTTCCATTACATACAGGGTTCACAGTTTGGTTCAATGGGTCTCAGTACCCCACTATACAAACTGTTCCAGCATATCTGGGTCTTATCTACACTTAACAGCCACACTGGTACAGGAAAAGCACTTTTTTAAAAAAAATAGGTGGTATAAGTTTATTCCCTTTCAGTGAATAAAAAGCTGTACCAGCAAAAGTACTCTTTGACCAGTTTAACTGCATCTACACTAGGATTTTTGCCAGCATAGCTATGTCATACCCAAAAAATTACCCCTCCCAACCGAAATAATTATGCCAGCAAAACTTTGAAGCGTAGACCCGGTCTTGCTGGTTTTAGGAGATGGTAGTTTTCCTCTCTCCCCCGCAACTTTTTTCCTACCAGAACTAAACAAGTCACTTTTTGGAACATGCAGGGTTACATTGCAGGATGCGGGTTAGACACAGGAAAGCTGGGCTGGGAGGCAACAGAACAGGCTGCACACTGACATGAGTCACAGTTCTGGCTTAGATTCCACTTGTGGGGAGTTGGGTATTACAGTGGAGTTGGGATAGTTATTTTTCTCTTACGAGTTTGTAATCTATTATCAGTTACATGCTAGTGTGCTCAGCACCATACAAGACACAAATAAAGAGTCTCTACTAGACATTTATACCATTGTGAGCACAGACAAAAGCATCAACTCCAAATCAAAACTACAAACAGTTTAGGTAACTCATAACACATTAAGGTAAGAAATTTGGGTGCCTACATTCGGGATCCTAAGTCCAAGTTTACACAGTGGCCTGATTTTCACGGGTACTGAGCACTGACAAATCCCACTGAAGTTAGAATATGAGGTGCTCCAGACCTTTGAAAATTAAGCCACTAGTACTTAAAGTGCCTGAATGTGGATTTGAGACTCACTTTAAGGCACTCAGCTTTCACAGTTTTGGCCTCAGTTAATTTCCAAAGGCAAGTGCAACCTAAGTTTTGAGAAGAGACAAACCAATTTAACAAATCACTGAGTAGGTGCTTCTCCCTCTGTACTTGAAAAAATCATGTAATTTTTGCATGGTTAGTTTCCTTCCCCAGAAACAGGACCATAGAAATTCCTACATGCAAGGTGCAGAAAGTATGGGAGCAGATTCAAACTGGGAGGCCACTGGGACATAGGAAGGGAGGGAGAAATGTTAGACACTAGGAATGAGGAACTCAAAGTACCATTCAAAGTCCACTAAAATCCATAACTGCCCTGCTTATCTTTATATGCAGTGTTGTTAGACATTCATGGACAGCACAGAGACACTGGATGTATTGTTTATTACAACAATCTGTAACCCACTAATCCCTTATTCTTTGTCCTATGACTGCAGAGGTGTTAACGGACCACTCCACCTTGAATGGCCCCTTTAGAATATGTGCTAACTACCTATGCTAAACAATTTGTTCCACCTTGTATTTAACTGTGAACCTCAGAGTACCTTTCCCAGACCCCAAGAGCTCTGTGTGGCTCAAAGGCCTCTCTCTAACCAACAGAAGTTGGTCCAATAAGAGATATTAGCTCCCCTAACTTGTCCTCCTGCATCTCTGAACATTCAAAAAAACAGGGGTTCTGTTCGTTTTGGTTTCTCTCATTTGTAGAACTTTATTTTTTTCTTCATCTTTATGATAAGAGTTTGCTATGGACTTGACACACCTAACGCAATTTTTCTGTTTCCAAACATTCCAAGTCCTGCTCATTTAGAGGTCCCTCATTTCAGCCTAATAGTAAAGGCAGTTTTGGTTTAAGTATCATTTTCTTTTGGTGAAAAAAAAAAAAAAAAAAAAAAAGTTTGTTTTGTTTCAATGGGCCATTTGACAGATCTGCTGGCCCTACCTAAAACCACTGCTCTTATTTGTACATTCAAATCCCAGTGACTGTATATCACTATTTTACAGAGATTTCCATAAAACTACATGGCCACCTTCCCCCACTCCTCCCAGTGGGAGAGATCTTGGTACTCTCATTGGGTTGCACTGTGCCCTTTATCCCAGGGTTTAGAGCCAGGACCACCTTTCGTCCCCGGGCTGCAGCTCTTTTAATTTTACTTGAGGGAATTCTGCATCAAAATATTAAAAATTCTGTGCCAAAAATACTAAAAATTCTGCACCAAGTATTTTAAAATTCTGCTTATTTTGTCAATAAATAAGTGTGAAGGCTCCAGCCAGGCCCAGATTATGACATTCTGAGGCCCTAAGATATGTCAAGTGTAAAGAGGCCCAATACCATAAAAAAAACAAACAAACCCCACCACCACAGAAAGGACATTGAATATATAAAGACGAAAGCTTTATATTTGCATATATACAACAGGCAAAGCTGTAAAAATAGAATAATCTAACTAAAACAAATGTCTTGCAATATGCCTGTTTGCATTATAAAATTAGTTTCAAATTAACATTTTCATCTGATTTCTTAATTAGTAGATATGAAAACTTTATATCTACAGCAACACAAAAGCAGTTAAAGTTACAGAGATCGGCTTACTTAATGGAAGCAGTACAACCTGCAAAATGTCTGTCTGCACATCACATTAATTTTAACATTGAAATTTAAAACATTTTCTTTTGTGATTTTTGGACAGCAAAATCATGGATGATGTCCTCAAATGATAAGCTACGGAGTTTGTTACTTTCAATGCACAGAATGCTTAGGGTAGATTGCCTAGAAAATGCTGCAAGAAAAGCTGATATTTCTCTTTGTGTTCGCTTCTCTTATCCTCAGTCTCTCTTAGGAGGACTAATTAATCTCAAGTAAACACCTTGGGCACACAGAGTGACAACAAGCTATATGCCTGAAAGAGAAAAAAAATTATGACTGGTAGTCTCTAAACAGGCATTGAGAATGTGAGAAAAAACTAACCTATATTTAAGCAAATAAAATGAATATTATAGGCCTCAATAGCCTATAAATCAGGGGCTCTCAAACTGGAGGGTCAGGACCTCTCGGGGGAGCAGGGGACACAGGGTTCTTAAATGGGGAGTCATGATTTGTCAGCCTCCACCTCAAACCCCAATTTGCCTCCAGCATTTATAATGGTGTTAAATATATTTTAAAAAGTGTTTTTAGTTTATTGGGGGGTGTCACACTCAGAGGCTTGCAATGTGAAAGGGGTCACCAGTACAAAAGTTTGAGAACTACCACTATAAATCATACAGTAACTCCTCACTTAACGTCCTCCCGGTTAATGTTATTTCACTATTAGGTAGTGGACCTATTAGAGAACATACTCCTTTAAAGTTCTGAAATATTCCTGTAGGACATTATTTGGCTCCCCCAACTCTGTCCACCCAGTGCTCCTGCCGGGGACAGGGTCGGGACACGGGGGCAAGACCTCCATGCCCCTACCCCAATCCCCAGCAGCAGCCCTGGGCAGGTGGAATGGAGCAAGCCCCCGTGCCCCGACACCACTCCCCGGCTAGAATGCTCAGCAGGCAGAGCAAGGCAAGTACCCATGCCCTGACCCTGTTACACACCTGTCTCAACCAAGCTTCACAATCATCATTGGTGAGTACAGTATTAAAATGTTTAAAATTATTTATCAGAGGGGGTAGTCGTGTTAGTCTGGATCTGTAAAAGCAGCAAAGAATCCTGTGGCACCTTATAGACTAACAGACGTTTTGGAGCATGAGCTTTCGTGGGTGAATACATGACATGCATCCGACCAAGTGGGTATTCACCTACGAAAGCACATGCTCCAAAACGTCTGTTAGTCTATAAGGTGCCACAGGATTCTTTGCTGCTTAAAATTATTTAAAACTTATGCTGTATATGTATAGAATGGTTTTTGCCTGGCAAAAAAATTTCCCCTGGCACCTAACCCCCACCCCCATTTACAATAATTCTTATGGGGATATTGAATTTGCTTCACATTGTTTTGCTTAAAGTTGCATTTTTCAAGAACATACTAGGATGTTAAGTGAGGAGTTACTGTATATGCACATAGTTTGAAATAACTTGCTCACCAAGTACTCAGAATATTTTGATACATAGGTAGATCTTCCTTCACTTCTCTCAAAACCCTCTATTTATCCTTTCGTCAGCACTCTCTGGTATTTATTGTGAAGGTTCCCAAAACTGAAGGAGGGAAGCTAACACAAAAGTATCCTCCTCAAGATCCACTTGACCTAAGTCCATAAGATGATCAGCTGCAAACTCAGTCATGTGAAGCATGGATTGCACATGAAGCAGAAAATGGCATGCACACTAAAACACACAATTATATATATGTTCAGATCAAAAGAAGAAAACACACTAACACTTAAGAAAATGAAGGAAAACAGGAGCGAAGGCACTATATATGACTGAGCGTGCTGGATCGTAAATGAAAGATGGTGGCCTTCCGGCTATTACCAGCCAAGGGGGACGCTAAGCAGGACGTCACTCCTAGGCCAAGTCCCATATGAGTATGAGCGTAGCAGGATTGCTTCATGACACTGCCGTCTCTGACCTCACATTTTTCCCTGATTTCATCAGCAGTGATATTTATTTAAATAAGTTATGAAGGCATGGTCAGAATTTTACCAGCAGCACCTGGCCAACAAAACACTACCCTAGAAGACTGATAGTATTTCTAGGAGTAAGTCTGCTAATTTTACAAGTGCAATTATTGGTGGGGTTTTCAGGCCTGTTCCTATCAATAATGAACAATTAGTGAAAGGTAAGTGTAGGGTAAGGGTATTTGTGTAACCAGGTGTGTATATTTTTGTCATATTTGAACAAAAGTGTCTATATTTAAAGAGAATCTTCTTTTCCCCATATCTCCTTTATTTATCAGTCAGTTTTTTCTTTTTCAGAAGCCCCTCATATTGTGAGGCCCTGAGCTGTAACTTATTTAGGTTATGCCTTAATCCAGCCCTCGCTCCAGCATGGCAGCAGGGACCTTGTACAAGCCACTGGGTGCACAGAGGTGGGAGATCACCCTGCAGCACCGCTGGGACATGCACTCGGCAATGAGGCTACACCTGACCCTGACACAGTGCAAGGGTCAGGACTGCCCTGCCTCTCCATGCCAGATGCACCAAAATAGTAAGCGAGCAGGACAGAGTCTCGCATGCCCAGCCCTGGTCCCTGATCCAGGTGTGGAAAAAGCAGGCTTAGCCTGGTGGAATCTGAGCGTGGAGGGGCTTAGCATGGTGGGATCCAGGTGTGGGGTGAGAGGGTTCTGTGTGGGATGATCTGGATGCAGACAGCTTGGTGAGGGGCCCATGTGCACAGGGGATCGGGATGCACAGGGGCTATTGCAGGGTTCCATGTGCAGGGGAATGGGACTTTGCAGGGGGGGTCCAGGTGACATTTGTTGGGGCTCAGCAGGGGGGTGGGTCTGGATGTGGGGGATGAGCACTGGGGTAGTGGGGCTTGGTGGGTCTGAGTGCAGCTGGTTGGGGTTCAGTGTGTGTGTGGGGGGGGGGAGGTCAGGGTGTTCCAGGTGCAGGGTGTGTAGGCTCCTTGGGGCACAGATGCTGGAACTACGGGTGCTGTCAGCTTGAAGATGTTTCCATTATATACAGCATTTACAGTTTGGTTCAATGGCTCTCAGCACCCCCACTATACAAACTGGTCCAGCACTTTCATCCAGGTAGGGGTTTGAGTGTGGGGCAGCTCAGCAGGGGATGTTCTGGGTGCTGGCGACTCTGGATGCAGGGGGTGGGGCTCTGCAGGGTGGGGGTTTGGGTGCAGCGGGAGGGTTCAGCATGCACAGGGGTTGGGCGGATGGGTGAGCAACTCCCCATACGGTGACCCCATCATGCATGGCTGAGCAGCGATGGGGGCATGAAACGGGGGGGAAGAGGGAGGAATATGCAGAGCTTCCTGCAGCTGGGTGAGGTTTCTGGGGGGTGGGTCTGACCCAGCTGCTCCTTGCAGGAGAAGAGGAAGTCCCATTCTTCCTCCACTTCCCCAGGACTAGCAGCTGAACCTGGTGCAAGGTAGGTGCTATTGGTTAGGGCATTCCCAGCCCCATGTTCATTTACCTCTCTGCCAGCTACTCCAGGCCCCCGACACTATGCATCTAGGCTGCTGGGGAGAGGTTGTGACTGCTCTTGCAGCTTCCCTTTGTTTCCCCACCATTTCTCTGCAGGGGACATGAATTCTGCATGCGTGCAGTGGCGCAGAGTTCACACACGAGTACAACTTACACTCGCATTATACCTTTTGTCCCCTGTCCTCCCTGCACTCTGAAGCTGCGGTGCTGGATGTGCTCTACATGCCCAGAGGATACAAAGAGAAATTAAAAAGGCTGGGACTATTCTACTTGGGAAAGAGACAACATAATAGAGGTCTATAAAACCTTGACTGGTGTGGAGAAAGTAAATAAGGAAGTGCTATTTACTCCTTCATATAACACAAGAACTAGAGGTCACCAAATGAAATTAATAGGCAGCAGGTTTAAAAACAAACAAAAGGAAGTATTACTTCACACAACACAGCCAACCTGTGGAACTTGTTCCCAGGGGATTTTGTGAAGGTCAAAATTATAATTGGATTCAAAAAAGAATTAGATAAATTCATGGAAGTAGATCCATCAAGCTAGTGAGGGATGCAAGCCCATGCTCTGGACAGCCCTAGCCTCTGCCTGCCAGAACCTGGGACTAGATCCAGGGAAGGGATCACTGGCTGCCTGCTCTGTTCATTTCCTTTGAAGCACCTGACACTGGCCACAGCTGGAAGACGGGTCACTGGGCTACCTGGACCATTCGTTTGCCCTGGTAGGGCCGTTCTTACGGTACAGGCAGCACCCACACCTGTCCCCTAATGTCCCACCATTGCACGGGGCAGGGGAAGAGCCCCAGGGAGGTGAAGTCTGGGGCAAGGAGTTTCCCTGGAAGGGTCCCCGGCCCCGCGAGGGAAGGCTGGCGGGACCCCCAACCGGAGGTGTGGGGGCGCTGCAGAGGGAGGCTCCCGGCGCGGGCGGGGCTCAGTACCTCTGGAAGTGGCCGGTGAGGCGGCAGTGGCGCTGCCCGTCGCTGTGCAGGGCGCCGTCGCTGAGCACGGTGAAGCCGCCGGCGGGCCGGTGGCGCGGCGGGCGGAGCACCGCCAGCTGGTCCCCGCGCAGCTGGAAGCAGTCGGGCTGCAGCAGCAGCAGCTGGCGCAGCGGCAGCAGGGCCAGCTCACAGTCGCAGGTCCGCGGGCCGCGCAGCTCCCCCGAGGAGGTGGGGCTCGGGCTCGGGCTCGGCTTGGCCATGGAGAGGACGCGGCAGCCCCCGAGACGGGAAATTGGCTCGATGCGGGCGAGCCTGGAAACCAGGATGCTGCCGCCCCGACCTGCTCCCGCTGTATATTCCCCCTGCAGGCTCCGCCTCCGGCCGGAAACAACAGCCAGCACCCTGGCTGAAGCCTCTCCGCCGGCAAGTGCCGCTCTCCCGCGCAGCGCCCCTCCTGGCGCCACAATCCACTCTGCCTGCGCTACAGTGACAAACAACCCACCCCCCTCGCTCGCCCTATGCACTTCCCCATTGCCCCTACACTCTCCATTGCCCTCGGCTCTGCCCTGCTCCTCACATTCGCCTGACCCCCTGTAGGCAGCAGCGCTCGTCCTCTCCCATGCTCTCCAGCCGGGTACAGCCAGGCCCTGGTGTCAGAATAGGGTCCCCCCGTTGCCTCTTCATGAGTCTGAAATCTAACATTTTGCTTCCCTTTCCCATCCTGGAAAATCAGAACATATACCCCTCTTACTGATGAACAAGATGTAGCTCATGGACACACAGACATGTTCTGTTTACACAAAAAGAACAGGAACACTTGTGGCACCTTAAGAGACTAACAAATGTATTTGAGCATAAGCTTTTGTGGGCTACAGCTCACTTCTTGCATCTGCAAAAGTGGACTGTAGCCCACGACAGCCCACAAAAGCTTATGCTCAAATACATTTGTTAGTCTCTAAGGTGCCGCAAGTACTTCTGTTCTTTTTGGGGCTACGGACTAACACAGCTGCTACTCTGAACTCTGTTTACACATTTATATAGAATGCTCACTGGCACTGGTGTAGTGCTCTATTTTACAGTGCAGGAGCCTTGCAGAAGTTACCTCACATTGGTCCTTCTGTCCCAAGTGAAATAATCTCCAAAATGTTGTATGTGATATTGTTAGTCCTGAATAAAGATATAGCAGACAAAACCAGTATGCCAACCTGACCAAAGTCAGGGTAACAGAGGTTTGTGGGTAATCCCTGAGTGGAAAAGAACTAAGCAGCAGCACGTCTCATGAAGCGCCGGGAAAAAGTAAAATAAGAGAGAAGCTGCATTACTGGCACAGTACCAGATGTGCTGTGTTAGGAGCAGCCCCTTCCAAGAACTGATAACCACTCTAGCTTCCCAGCCTCCTGGTTTTCACTCCATGGGTTTGTTCTTTGTTTGTTTTTAACTCCCCTACATTTCTAACTTTAGGCATGCATGTATACTAAAGGTGTCTAGTTTCTAGTTGTGAAATGAAGGGGGTGGGTTGCTCAAGTAAATAATTTATGATGCGACGGAACTGTCTATAGAGGCTCATACTAAGACGTAAAGAGCAGGCTGGTTCTCTCTGGAAACGAGCTGCTCTCTATTAATGCGTGCACTTGTCAATAAAGAGCTTTTGATCGGACCTTGCTGGTGTTGCCTGTCTCTCTCGCGGTCAGACAACGAACTTTGCCGTCTGGGTTAAAGTCCCTGACAATATCATAAGGTAAAACGCCCATATTGAAAACCTAACAGTTTGCCAGCAAAATTTTATCTAATTGAAAGTGTGCACAAGACACTTTACATATTACTAATAAATATATATATAGTGTCAACATAAAACATCTGTAACTCAGCTTTTGGATGCCAAACTTTAAAATAAGTAGCAGGGCACAATCCAGAGCATGCATGTAGTTAGTCAAAAAGTCCAGGGTTTTCAGTCACCAGTGTATGACTCTAGTTTCAAGTTAGTACAACACTACTGGAACTAAATTAATGGAGTTACAGAGCTACAAAAGGGGAGTAATTCAATGGAGTTCAAGAACCCACAATTTTGCCAGTGAAAAAACTTGCAATCTGAGCACAAAGAGCATTTGCTTTGCATTCACCAATGGTGGCTGGGCATCAAATGCAAACAAGTGTTGTTACAAACATTCAGACCACTTTTGAAAATGTGGTCTCTGTGTCACAGAAACCAAACAAAGGATCCGTACTGCCATGCAATTAAAAACAAACTACATCCTCAGTGCTTTTTGGAGATAATGATAACGAGTCCATTCTGCATTACTAAATCAGGACCTTAAGCTATGTCTACTACCATACCATAGAAATGTTAGGTTTCAGATAGAAAGCCAGCCCTGACCAACATCTATAGCATCTTTTAAGTACCTATAAGGGTACATCTACATTGTGTTTTGAAAACCATCCCAGCGAGTCTCAGAGCTTGGGTCTACAGACTCAGGCTCATGAAACGCCTGCTATGGTGCTAAAAATACCTGTGTAGACATTAGGGTTGGGCTAGAGTTCAGGCTATGAAGCCTGGGAGATGGAGGGTTCAGAACCTCAGCAGGAGCCTGAACAACTGCACAGCTGTTTTTAGTACTGTTGCATTAGGCCTGGACTCTGTGACTTGCTAACACAGGTTTAAAATACAGTGTAGACATACTGTTAGATACACACACATTTCACATAAGGTTTGAATCTACTCCATATGGGGCCAAATTTAGTGGTATGTGCCAGCTATTTTTGAGCCACTCCATAAACCCAATTTAACTTGGAGACCAGACCCCAGGTTTACAATGCTTTTCCATTGTCATGATGTTGCATAGGAGCTAGAGCGCCCAAGGGAATCTAGCCTAGTTAGGAGAAAAATATTTGAACTGAGTAAAAGGAGATTAACTCTCATCAGGGGCTGCTTCCCATCTGCTCCTAGCAACTCTCCCTCCATCCCCTGGGGCTGGGCACTCCTGCCTCCTGCAACCTTTCCTCTGGAACAGCTTAGCTGAACCATAATGGGACCTGTGCACCACCTGTGAAACCTTTCCGCACTCCCCACTCCCAGCCCGCACTCCTGTCTGGCCTCCTGCAATCCCTGGTGTGCCCCTATACCCTTCCACTTGAGCTCTTCACTGTTGAAGCGGTAACTTCACTGTGGTAAGTCAACAGCTGACGCTCTCCCGTCTACTCCGCTTGTGCTTCTCGTTCTAGATGCGATAAATTAACCCCCGCTGGATCGATCACTGCCCATCGATCTGGCGGGTAGTGTAGACAAGCTCTAAGTGTATAATCTCATGTACAGTAGAACCTCAGAGTTACAAACTGACCAGTCAACCACAGACCTCGTTTGGAACCAGAAGTACACAATCAAACAAGCAGCGGCACAAACAAACAAACAAAAGTTAGTACATTACAGTGCTGTGTTAAACATAATCTTTTAAAAAAATAAAGGGCAAGCAGGATTTTTCTTCTGCGTAATAAAGTTTCAAAGCTGTATTAAGTCAATGTTCGGCTGTAAACTTTTGAAAGAACCATAACATTTTTTCAGAGTTAGGGATATTTCTGAGATATGAACAACCTCCATTCCCAAGATGTTTGCAGCTCTGAGGTTCTACTGTAGGTTGACCATATTTCCCTGTGCTAAATACAGGACACCTGGTAAAATTACTCATATTCAAGCGAATTCAATGGCAATCAATCAGAACTATGCAGTACAAACGTTCAAATTAACATCAAGTTGACTGAGCCCTTGTTAAAAAGAAATACTGCATACTTGGATTCTTTTTATTTACCTTCTTATCTTTAAGGCTTTGGGGTTCACTCGCGAAGAGGTGACACACACACACTTCCGTACACCTCTCTCACGTGCTAGGGGGTGACCGACCGACCTGACCCTCCCTGCCCGGCGCTCTCCATCATGCCTGGCTGGGCCTCCAAGATGGACCTACCTCTTCTGGTACCTGGCGCCGCATCTTCCTAAGGCAACACGAGGGGTGGGCATGCGGGGTCACATGCCCCCTTCCTCAGATTTCTGGCAGGATTCACTCCAGAATGTTGCCAGCAACAGCCTTTCCAAACTGTGTGGGAGGGAAGCGATGGGAGCTGCTTCCAGATACAGGGGACGGGGGGGAATGACCCCTGGCCTGTGTCTTTGCAGAGCTCATCTCTTCCTCGCCCCCCCTCCCCCACCCCAGTGGCTGGAAGGAAGGAGCCTGCTTGCCAGACCGTTGGTGAGCTGAGCACTTGGACCAGGGGTTGGTTCTCTGTACAGTGCTGGGAGTGGGATGCAGCCTGCTGGGATGAATATGGGGGAGCAGCCGGGTGTGAAGGGGTAAAGCAGGGAGAGGACAGCAAGAGGGGAAGCATGTAAAGAGCCAATGTGTGGGCAGCAGAGGCTACACATAACCGGCCGCTGCCTAGCGCCTGCCCATACTCACTGGCCGCCGGAGCTCGCAGTGTGCAGCCAGTGCTGGCCAGAAACGGGACAGGGGGTGAGACCCTGCTGCCTGAGAGCCAACTTGCAGCGGGGGCTACGCTGATGGACCAGCAGGGGGAGCGCTGCAGCTTTCCCCCTCACCAGCCTTGCACACCCACCTCAGTGATTGGTCCACTGGACCCTCCCACTCACCGCTGGTGGGAAAGCGGCTGGTGAGCAGGGATCCGGCCAGCAGCAGGACCTGGGGGCACCTGCAGGAGGGTTTAAATATGGGACTGTCCCTTTAAAAATGGAACAGCTGGTCCCCCTATTCTATTGTATTTTCTAATCTGAGTTAGATTACATGGGACACAGACTGCCCTAATAACACTAGTGATGATCTCCTCCTTGCTGTGGATAGAGGACAAACATTCATGCTCATATCTCTCTGTGGCATTTGACACTATGCAAAGTGGAATCAGAGAAGCTTCTTTGGCTCCCATGAAGAAGAGGAGCATGCTACAGAGCCACTGTTTTCACAACATCCATACGTCTGCTTTTTGGACATTTCCTTTATTCCTGGTTTGCTTCCTTCCATGCCATATTGTACATAGGAACTCTTGTGCTTACCTTGACAATCTTAAGGAGACACTTGTCTGCTAGCCTGAGATCTGTTTTTAATCTCAGAATGTTTCTCTGTGTTTTCATATGTAATAAAAACAACTGGAGATTTTTAGCTCCAAGAAAATTAAGTTGTGATTATATTTATTCAGGTATGGTGGCTCCAGTTCTTATTGGAATTACAAATTATTCATGCTCAGCCTCTTTAACTTTTACAGACTGATAAACTAATTGAGCTATTAGACATGGCTGGGCATGAAGTATGGTATAACCAACTTCAAAACAGGCTTTGGCAAAATGACAGCTGTATGAGTGTAACCAGATAGAAAAATGAATCTCCTGCAGCAGAGACTCTGCAGGGTCCTAGAGCAAATAGGGCTTCAAATTAATTGAAGATAAAAGAAAATAGCAGAGGAAAAATCAGTGATTTTGATCCAAATTATGTTCTCAGATATATGCACATTCAACTCCGACTGCTTTAATGGGACTTGAGCAAATGGGTTTTACAGCAGAATTGGAATTTGTTCTGGCTCCTTTTGTAATATTCATGGGTATATTGAAATGACATAAAGTGGCCATGACCTATGATTCTCTATCAATCAGGTCCCTGATTGATAACTACTTTTGTTTTCCCTTTTAATTGGAAATTACACTATTGCAATAAAGTTCATAAGCTTGGCTGAGAAGCCACTCAAGAAAAGGGAAAACTGAGTGAATACCAATGTATTTTCCCTCTTTCCCATTGAGTGCAATTTGCTAAAAGAAGATATAAAAATACAGCTGGCAGAGAAGATTCTCAAAATCATTCATTGTAGTTGTTTTTCTACTGTTTTAGAAACCAAGAGAGAGTGTTTATATAAAGGAGAATGGAAATTGTGAATAATTCCCACCAGAAGGCCATAATAAAATGAAAAGGAGTAAAGCTCAATTCAATACACTTGCCCAAGAAAAAATGGGTGTTTGCAAAAGGAAAAAGTAGGAAATGTTACTAAAAGAAGAATATTAAGGGACACATCATCCCCTCTGCTACATGGCATGAATGGGATGAAAGGAGGGGAAAATACACTGGTATGGCATAATAATGTCAGAGGGAGGAGAGACAACATGGTGTTGTGCTCCCCTCCTTCTGAGACTGGATAGCTCTATCCACTTTAACAATCATGTGGTCAGGGCTCTGTGGTTTTTTAATGGCGTGTTTCAAGGCACAGGGGATGCAGCCAAGGAACCACATTCTTTCATATCGTGCTCCCCTGTCCAACCATCTCATTCTTTCTGCACAATAGGTATTTTTTTAAAATAATATTTGGATCACACATTCAATTAACATTTTCTGGGATGTCTGCTTTGCATTCCAGAATGCACTGAAGCTTCCAATTACCATGAAATAGATACATAATCAGAAAGTTGCTCCCCAAACTATTCCCTGCCTGAGAAGCGGCTCACCAAGCATCCCTTAAGGTACCACTGCATCTGGCTCTTTACTAAGTGTGCACTCCTTTCGTGATGGGTGCCTGGATGGGCCACGCTGAGAATGATATACTCAGGGCAAACTGCAAGGAAGAGGGCAGACAATCCTCAAACTGGTAGTTTATTCTATAATTAGGCTCACCAGGCCAGTAACAAAACAGCTTCTGTAATACCACACTGGTTACCAAGAAGCCGAATACATTCCCCAGAGAGCCAAGACTAATATAGTGAAAGGTTATTCACCATACGTGGAGTTGACCAGTCCCGAATGGCCTGATACAATATGAGTCTCAGATCTTACCCAATACTTAGATGCCAGTCCTTTAGTAACTAAAAGATTAAAGGTTTAATAAGAAAAAGAAAAAGAAAGTTGCTGCGGCTAAAAGATCAATATACATACAGATGTGTGAGAAGTCCTCAGGTCAGTTTCATAGCAGAGATGATGAGATTGCTGATTTGTAAAATTCTTCCTGGAATCAATTTAAAAGGCAGCCCAGGTGTAGAGTTTGTTCAAGTTCTTCCATGAGAATTCCAGGGTAATCCAGAGTAAATCTGAAGACCTCAGTCTTCTAGCTTAGACCTTCCCTGTTAAAGTTTAAGCAGACCTGGGTAAAAAAGTATCAGGCCTGAAGCTTTCTTTATAGTTTTCTAGCCAGCTGATAAGCCTCTCGACAGCAGTTGTCACATCAGGACCTTCTCCTGACAAAGAATAGGCAGTGCATATTGTTGCTTTGAAGCTAAACTTTTATTTCCTATGCATACACAGGTAAACTAGCTGGATCCATTTACATAAGGCAATTAGCCGTTCAAACTATCAAGACAGTTCACAAGTAATTTACTATGTGGAATTACAAGTTTTGAGGAGCTAACAGGACAATAATATTATTACACCACAAGTCCCATCTAAATGACAATATCCCCTTTTGATCTCTGAATCAATAAAAGACGTTAATGAAGCATTATGAGACAGGAACAGGATTAGCATTGACAAACTTACTAGATAATTTTGTTAAACTTCTAACAAGATATAGGTAAACACAGACAAATTCACTTAGCATCTACCCTTGATTTCTATTCCTACAAATAAATGAGTTAATGTTTGCTGGTCTAGGACATCTCTCTGAAATTCACATACAAGTAGATTGTATGATTACATTTCAATGCCTCTTGTTAGGTTGTTAGGAGTCATAGCCAAGTGGACCAGTTTGTCAGTATCACAACTTGTAAATTGTATCTTGAGTATTCATGGTATAAATAAAAAAGTGGGCACTTCACAGAGGCACCACAGGCAGGCAGGCAATGTTTGTTCATTCATCTCTATATCTTTCCATTAAAAAAAACCCATGGGAAATTAAATGGATAAAACATTGAGCCAGATCCTCAACTAATGTAATTTGTTATAATTCCATTGCTTTTAGCGGAGCTATACAGTGGAGATACGATGCTTTACACCAGCTGAGGACCTAACTATGTTCATGTAATGTTAAGGATGCAAACTACTAACAATAAAAAAAGTCAACAACTTCAAAAGTTTAAGATTGTACAACATTAACTGTGTCAAATGGCACAAGTAGAGGGTTGTTTATTTTCTATTCATCTTATTAATTATAGAAATCAAAGAAACATTAGTGTGGGAAGGGACCTCAAGAGGTCACCCAGTCCATGCCCATGTGCAGATACAGGAATAAGTATTCTTAGAGCATCCCTGACAGATTGTCTAACCTTCTCTTAAAGAGCACCAGTGATGGGGAGTCCACAATCTTTCTAGGTAATATGTTCCAGTTCCTAGTTAGAAAGTTTTTCCTAATATATAAATTAAATCTCCCTTGTTGCAAACTATGCAAATTATTTCTTGTCCTACCCTCAGTGGGCATGGAGAACAATTGATCATTATCTTCTTTATAACATCATTTTACGTACTTGAAGACTTATATCCTGCCTCAGTCTTCTCTTTGTTATACTAAAAATGCCCAGTTCTTTCAACCTTTCCTCACAGATCATGTTTAATGGCTGAAACCTTTTCCCACTGGACAGCCCAAGTAACTAGGTGGAGACTTGAGTCAGTCAGCGAGTAATAATCCTGTACTATAGTGGCATGATTATGAAACAAAACTAAATTATTTTACATTTATATGGAAATACACTGTAATGGATACTAAACAGATATCACTCAGTTAGGGAACTGCCAGGTCTAGACTGGTGATTGTTCATATCAGACAGGATGGACAACTCCAGCTGTTGTAAAGAAAAGGAATTCAGTGCCCAGATTATATATGATTGAAACCAACAGTGGAGAGATCAGCAGAAACTGTCGACATCTGTTGTTTGTTCCTCAGCAAAAGCAAGCAACATGGCAAATGCTACAGATGGTGCGTGCAGAACAAGAAGATTCAGAAATGACCACAGCCACTCAATGTAACTAATGGACAGCCAGATGACCAAGCTGTTATGTGTTTGGGTCATGTAATTAGTAAAACAGTTCAATTTGGAGACATTTAATAGACTGATATGTACCAAATATCAAAGATAGCATGATAGCTTACATGTTGTAAGTGGTAGGAATGTAAAACTTAAAGGGGGAGATATAATGAAAAACTAATCTGTATTATAGTGTTCAGTCACTAGGTGAAGGTCTTCAAAATAACTTATTTAAGCTAACCTTAGCCATACCTGGCAGTGTATTAATGTAGGCTGACCAGACGTCCCATTTTTATGGGGACAGTCTCGTATTTAAGCCCTCCTGCAGGTGTCCCAACTTTTTCTTAAAAATGTGCAAATTGTCCCATATTTTCTGTCTCCCCCGCATCAGTACTGACGTGTCCTGCTGCTAGCTGGATATCTGCTTGCCAGCAGCCTGCTCACCAGTGGTGAGTGGGAGGGTCCAATGGCCGATGATGTGGATGGGTGTGCAAAGCTGGTGGTGGGGCAAAGCTGCAGCGTATGGGGCTGGCCAGTTCCCCTGCTGGTCCATCAGCACAGCTCTTGCTGCTTGCTGGCTCTCAGCCAGCAGGGCCTCGCCCCCCATCCCATTTCCAGCCAGTACTGGCTGCATGCTGCGGCGGCCAGTGACTGTGGGCAGGCACCAGGAAGCGGCCGATTCCATGTCACCTCTGCTGCCCACCCACTGGCCCTTTACATGCACACCCTCTTGCTGTCCTCTCCCTGCTTTGCCCCTTTGCCCCACTGCTCCCTCATATTCCTCCCCCCGCCCCCAGTGGGCTACGTCCCATTCCCAATGCTGTGCGGAGAACCAGCCCCTGGTTGAAGTGCTCAGTTCACCAACAATCTGGCCAGCAGGCTCCTTCCTTCCCCCACTACCACTGGCTGGGCTGGTGCCCTGGGAAAGCCCAAGACCCTCCAGCTCGGGGGTGCTGGCCAGGAGAAACCGAGCCGTGTGTGTGCCAAAGCCCCGCACAGCCCTGGCACAGGGAAGCTTCTCCCTCTCTCAGTGAAGCTCCCGAGTGGCAGGGGTGGGAGGGGGGAATTGATTGACAGCCTCTTTGTGTCCTGACCCTGCAGGCTCCACAGCAGCCCCCTGGGCAGGGGTTTAGCATCTTCTTCACGTGCCTCCCCTGGCCCTGGGTCCTGTCCCCAGGGAGCGCAGGGCTGCTCCGTCCCCTAGGCACCCTCCGCTGCTGAGCCACCTCTCTGGCCGGGTTCACTGAAGCCTCTGCAGTCTGGTTCCCCGTGCCCTGGTGCACAGGGCATCCCTAGTTAACCCCTTCCTGCCCACACTGTAGCCAGAGGCAGCTGGGTTATGTCTCTGGCCAGCAGCAGCCTGGAGGTGTTAGCTGCCTTTTGACACTGTGTGGGCAGGAAGGGACAAACTCCTTCCAGCTGGGGATGGGGGGAGAGTGGGGAGGGAAGGGGGGGGGAAATAGCTCTGCAAAGACACAGCCCAGGTCATCCCCCCGCCCCACATGTAGAAGCAGCTCCCGTCCGTTCCCACCCACACAGTTTGGAAAGGCTGCTGCTGGCAACATTCTGGTGTGAATCCAACCAGAAATCTGTGGAGGGGGGCATGTGACCCTGCACGCCTCCCACGTGTTGCCTTGGGAAGACGTGGCGCCAGGTACCAGGAGAAGCGGGTCTGTCCTGGGGGCCAAGCCAGGCATGGAGGGTGGAGACTAGAGCACGTCAGGGAGGGTCAGGTCGGTTGGTGTCTCCCCCTCCACCTCCATGTATGAGAGGTGTACAGGAGTGTGTGTGTGTCGCCTCTCTCCGTGTGAACCTTAAAGCCTTAAAGATAAGAAGGTAAATAAAAAGAATCTGAGTACGCAGTATTTCTTTTTAACAGGGGCTCAGTCATCTGGATGTTAATTTGAATGTTTGTACTGCATAGTTCTGATTGATTGCCATTGAACTCGCTTGAATACGAGTAATTTTACCAGGTGTCCCATATTCAGCATAGGGAAATACGGTCACCCTACATTAATGGATATTACAGTGAATATATCTGGTGTGTATCTCTCTGAGAAGCAAGCTCTGTGTTCAGTCTATATCTGATACAAAAGCCTGATCTGCTAGTAGCAGCCTTGCAACCTCCTCTGTGCAGGAAGTACAACATACATGTTCTAAAACGAAAATCTCAACAGAGTTTTGTAGACTCCCTCATCCTCGTCCTGCCTATGTAGAATAGTTATGTAACATGCACTCTGCAAGTACAGTTCTGCTTTGAAAGAGAGACTGTAAACATAGCAACATTACAATCAACAGATCTTCACTCTGTATTTATTCAGCCATAACAGCTTGCTCTAGTGACAAAAATAATTTGTTTTGCTTTTTAATTTCAATTAGTTCTGCAGAACCAATACATAAGAAAGAGAGAGTTGGTTCTGCATCATCAGCAGAATTATTTATGAAGTTCCAGTCAGCTTAACTTACACAACTGTACTGAAGATCATGAAGCTGCACAGATGTTGTTGCTATGACCATAACTGGAAGACAATGGGGTTGCTCAGGTGTAACTGGATGTACTTTGGTTTGCAGAATTTTGTTCTGCACTGGTGATGATATAGGAGAAGGACAGAACCCAACTGGTCTCTCAGATCTCAGGTTTAATTTGAAGGGACAGCAGTTAGAAAAAACAATCATTTCACTAGTACACTGAGCACAACTCATGTCAAAGTCTTTGGGAAACAATAAACATGGAATCCCCAATGCTATTTTTGCAGAGTCACTTTTCAGATTAGAACAGCATTATAATAAGTAAACAATACAATTTAGAAATTCTCTGTGGGGTACCGTGTAGGAGAGAGGGCTCGTTTATATTAGCTAGGTCTGAGTATGTTGTGTGAAGATGGGCAATTTTCAGATGGGAATGAGGTGGCTTGAGTGTACAGCTTCATACATTCTGTGATTTATAATGTAATGCCCCACTTTGAACTTCTCAGTATTCTCCACTCTATTTTGATTTGCCTACATTTGTGCACTCTTCTCCTGCCATTCTCTTTAATGAGCATGAATGCTTTAAGGATGACAGCAGGACTGGCCTCTTCTTGCCCGACTGTGTTCCATCTGTGGATCAAACATTTACAAACTATGATCTAATTGCATGCAAAGAACAGGGGAAGGGCTGTTCAAGGAAGCCATATAAAATTTTCCATTTAAGATAATGCGATCCAACCCTTTTTAGAGTAAAGTATCCGACTATGAGAAGCCCTAAAAAGTAGGGCAGGTTTGTACAGTATTCAGGGGCGGCTCTAGACATTTCGCCGCCCCAAGCCCAGTGGCATGCCGCAGAGGGCGCTGTGCCGGTCACCGGTCCTGTGGCTCCGGTGGACCTCCCACAGGCATGCCTGCGGAGGGTCCGCTGGTCCTGCGGCTCCACCGAATCTGCAGGACCAGTGGACCCTCTGCAGGCACGCCTGTGGGAGGTTCACCAGAGCCGTGGGACCAGAGGACCCTCCGCAGACTTGCCGCCCCAAGCACACGCTTGGCGTGCTGGGGCCTGGAGCCGCCCCTGACAGTATTTTTAATCAGTAACCAGTAGGTTAATAATTCTGTTCTTTCCGCAACTTATCACTTCATTTCCCTTGATTTGTAGCACGTAGAATTTTAGTGCAAATGCTGTAGAATTTGAAGTCAGATCAAGAACATTTAACTTGCAATTTAAAAAAGCCCACAAGTTTGTATGAGCAGTAACATGATTTACTAGATAGGGCACTGCATGGAGAGTCAGATAACCAGAGGTTTCTTGCCAGTTCTGCACTGGCTTGCAGTGTGACCTTGGGCAAGTCACTTCACCTCTCTGTGCCTCCATTTCTGCATCTTGAAAATGGAAATGATACTCATCCTCCCAGGGCTGGTGCAAGGAAGTTTTGCGCCCTAGGTGAAACTTCCATCTTGCGCCCCCCCAGCCCTGCAGCAGCTCCCCCTCCGCCCTGAGGTGCTTCCCCCCCCTCGGCAGCTCCCCACCCCCTGGCCCGGGAAGCCCTGCGGTACCTCCCCACCCCAGCTCACCTCTGCTCCGTGTCCTCTCCAAGCACGCTGTCCTGCTCTAATTCTTCTCCCAGGCTTGCGGGGCCAAACAGTTGATTGGCGCTGCAAGCCTGGGAGGCGGGAGAAGCGAAGCAGCGACTGCGCGGTGGAACTCCCGGGCAGTCGGCGGCACGCTGACTCAGGGGAACCCCTGGGCTGCTGGCTGGTGGCGGCAGGCTGAGCCAGGGGAACCGCTGGGCTGCCAGCTGTCAGCAGCATGCTGACTCAGGGGAACCCCTGGGCTGCACACTGACCCTGGGTTGCCGGCTGCTGGCAGCGTCCTGACCCACGGGAACCCCTGGGCTGCCGGCGGCAGCTCAGACTCCCTCTCCCTCCCAGGGCAGCGGCCGCTCAAACAGTTAAAAAAAATTGGGGGGTGCCGTTTTTTAGTGCCCCCAAATCTTGGCGCCCTAGGCAACCGCCTAGTCCACCTAAATAGTAGCACCAGCCCTGCATCCTCCTTTGTAAAGTACTTGGTAATCTAGGATGAAAAGCAATATAAGAAGTAATTATAATCAATAAATCACAGTGGGACCCCAAAACTAACATAATATAACGAATGCTCACTGTCAGTGATACTAGTACATACTGCTGGCAACCAAAATATGCATGTATCACTGGTGCCCCCCCATACCGCCTCACAAACTTATCTGCCATCAACCAAAGCTGTTCCTGGGGAGGGGGAGGACATCATCTGCCTCACCGCACTCAAATGTCTTGTTCCCCAGACCTGGTTATGTGCATCATGGGCAAGCAAGTTAAGCCAGGTCAAACCAAAGGCAGTTCTCCTGACTGAAGTGAGAACTAATTTTATTTTAACATTCATTTTTTTAAATTACTGTTGTCAAATTGATATAGATCAAACAATATGATTTTGCTCTCTTTTTTATTTCAGTAGGACTACTTATAGGGTAAGGAGTCACTCAACATGAGAATTGAACCCCAGGGATCTGATCCCCTTGAAGTCAAAGGAAAAGCTCCTGGCTTCAGTGGCTAGGAGTGGACCTGCGGGGATGTGTAGTGCCTTAACCAGCTCTCACTGGAGTCAATGGGAGACTCAAAACTTGAAAGGAGCTGAGCACCATAACGCCCATGAAAGTCAATGACAGTTGCAGTGCTCGGCACCTGCAAGATTTGACCCTAATTCCTTGCGCCATTATTTAGGGACAGAGAAGAATTAGTGTAACCAGACTGCACTGCTGACAATAGCAGCACATAGGACAGGATCCTCTCATAACCAGTAAGAACCAGGAGTAACTCCAATGAATCAATGGAATTACTCTAGCATGACACAGGAGCAAGGGAGTGAAGATTCAGTCCTACTATCTCTGAGAACTACTTTCACAGGCTTGTCATAATTAGAGTTACTTAAAAAAATCTAGGTCAGAAACAGTTTAATCATAAAAACATTATCCAGAATGGCTGACAAGCTGCATTATAGAGGTTTAGCTGGTTAAATGATCAAGCTGAAGTAGAAAAAATAATAATGTTCACTTGACTCTCTTCCCAGTGATCAAATCAAACATAAGGGTTTTAAAAGTTCAAAACGTGTTTGACTTCTTAACACCAAGATCAACGTGAGGGCAAAATGCAAAGCCAATCAGAGCTACTGGACTGTCAGAGTGTTTGGCTTTTCCCCTCACCTTCATTCTCCCCCAAGTAAGGCAGAATAATTTCCACATTTTTATTCTAAATTTCTCCATCAGTTCACCTACTTAAATGTATCTTGATCACATGAAGCTAGAGCAACTAGATGTGTGCAAAATAATACAGTTTCAGTTACAGGTTCGTAGTATTTTCAGTGCAACATCCATTTCAGGCCTGTACACAGGAACAGCAATGCTCTTTTTCTAACTTATTTTGAGTTATTGCTTCCATTCAAAGTTGTACTGAAATGGCTCACTTTGCACTACTGAGACTATGAACTCATCTGGGGAAAGGCCTCTTGCTGTGTATTCGTACAGCATGTAGCACAGCAGGACTCCCATCTTGACTGGGGCCTCTGGGTGCTGTTGTAAAACAAATAAGTGATAAAGCACTAAGGGCTAGAGCACTGGCACCTCTGAAGCAGCTTTGTTCTACGGTGACCATGCAAAGCAGCCTTAAAGGCAGCGTCACTGGTCAGAGAAGGGTTCTCGCTGTGTAGAGGAATACTCAGTTTGTGTAGTATAATTAAAAAAGCTGTTCAGCACTGTAGTATCCCCGCACGCTAAGGTACTGGTAGTGCGACAGGTGTACTATGGCTTGGAGGCAAGCGCTGATGGCTTTTGCAGGTGCTAGCCCTGGTGGGTCCCACCCCCTAACACTCAGACACGTGAAGGGATATTTGACTAGGGCAGGCAAGGAGGGAAGGTTGAAGATATCCTAGGTGTAAAGGCTTAAATAGATACAGTTCTTGTTTTGGCCCTTGGGGGCAGTCCAACTGAGGATCGGGATTGTTCAGGCGTAGTGCCTACGGTGCCCTCTCCAGTCCAGTCTTATTCCCAGCAAATAAGAGTTTGCAGGTTTCAAGGAGAGGATGAGTTAGTGATGTCTCTCTCTCCCTGGGCCCCCTCTACATCGGCTCCCTGCCCAGACTCTGCTATTCCTCATAAGTCCCACACAGACCTAGTCCCAGCTGCATGTCCAACAATCACACCCTGTTCCACAGTGGTTCCCTGGTTTTTACTGCGTCCGACTCCTTTCACTGGCTTCTTGATGCATCTATCTTCCCTGCAGCTCCTGCCTGGCCATGCTGCTGCTGCTGCTTCCCAAATGTGCTCAGTCATTTCCTAGTTCAGGGTCTTTTCATTGAGATTCTGCCCCCTCCTCCTACCTGGCTAGGAGGAAGGGCATGTGCAAGGAGAGGGGATGGGAGTGACTGGGAATCATAGTCTCCTGGTTAGCAGATGCATCACAGTAGGTCCACCCTAGTGGCTCCAAAGCTACCTTCCCTCCTGCCCTGTACACAGGGTATGTGCCTGGGGAAAGGTGCCTTGGCTTTGGTGATCTACACCTACCAGAATGGCCCTTTGGGGCCATGAGCAGCTGAACATGAAATAGATTAGCCCTGAGTCTGTGTTCCTTTGCTCTGGGGACCACACCAACAGTCCGTCTGCCCCAGGATCAGGGGTCACAAAGATGACAACTTTACACCTGTACCTCTCCTAAATTACATTGAACTTGGATGCAGTCCAGGCCCTTACTGCAGATTTGCAGAGAAAATAAGATTATATAATCTGCAACATTGCCAAATTAAATTTGGCAGGATAGATGAAAGATTATTCTGTGCAGGTTCTTTATGAAGGAAATCTAAATTGAGATTCATGTTTTCCACCCCTCAAAATTCTTGTAAGGGTGTGTCTGCTTCAGATTATGTCAATTTATCCTTCTTGGAAAGTTTTCATTAAATGAGAACATGCTGAGCAGCTTATTGCATATGTACAGTGTAGCAGAACGTCTCTTTCCAGAGTCAGGAGAATTCTGTTTACACTGAAGAGTTAAAAAAAAAAGGTGGGGTGTTGTGGGGACATTCCCATATGTTTACTATCATTCTAAAAGCAACTCTGTCAGAAATCACAGAGGAAAAATGTTTGGAAGTGGAGAAAATGTTGGCGTTACTCACTTATTTTCATCCCACAGGAATTAGTCATCATGGAGACTCCTGTTTTCAAGGATGACTCACAAGCTTCACTGGTGGGGAATATGCAATGGAAGCAAAACAACATCTTGAGGAATTCACAGTAAAACATTTAAAAAATAAGTGTTTGAGCACTGACCAACACACAGAAAATTTTACAGCAATCTTGCAACTAGGATACTTTCTTCTCTGAAGAGCTTTTATTTTCTGATATAAGGTCAACGAAATTTTCATCTCTAAATCAGACTGTACTGTAAAGTGGATTTTAAGAAACACAGATACAGCACTGTAGCTAAAGTTTTTGTGCCTTCAGTTGGCTGGGCCTATATACACTGAAGTATAGCTTCAAAGCGTTTTAGGAAGCTGGAGCTGCATGTCTCTGACTTTCAGGCAGTCATGCAGCTGAAACCCTTTGAAACTTAGAGTCTAATAAAATTGTGGCCATAACACAAATTACATGTGTTAGTTTCAATCTGAAGAAAAACCAAAGTGAGTGTGGGACTGAGCCAACAGCAAAGAAACAGAAAACTGTATGTGCTCTGTGCATATAAGAAGGGGCTTAAGTGTGAAAATTGCTCCACTGGCATCACAGGAGACTGAAGTCTTCTCTCCAGACTGACACAGCATGGGCAGTTTCTATGAGTGATTGAGGCATGAGCCGTCACACCCTGTGGTTAGAGCAAGAGTCAGGAATCAGGAATCAGAGCCAGAGGCCAGATACCAGAGCCAAGAGTCAGAGTCAAAGGTCAGGACCAGGTTATTTGGAGTGAGGCTAGACAGAGGCCAAGCTGGGTATAAGCAAGCACAGGTGCTACCGCAGTCAAGAGTGAGTGCTTCAAGTAGCCACTGACAGGGCCAGCTCTAGGCACCAGCGCTCCAAACATGTGCTTGGGTAGGCACTTTCCAAGGGGTGGCACTCCAGCTTCTTTTTTTTTTGCTTTGGGCGCAGAAAGCCGGGAGCTGGCCCAGAGCGGAGGTGAGCTGCGGCAGTGGGGGGCACGAGGAGGGCCGCAGGAAGTAACCCTGGGTGGGGGGAGAGTAACCACTGCCCCCCAGCTCACCTCCACTCCACTGTACTCTGCTCCCCCGAGTGCGCTGTCACTCCGCTTCTCCCCCTCCCTCCCAGGCTTGCCACGCAAAACAGCTGATTTGCTTGGAAGCCTGGGAGGGAGGGGGGAGAAGCAGAGCGGCGGCAGCACGTTCAGGGGAGCAGGTGGAGAGGAGGTAAGCTGCCGCAGTGGGGGGTGCGGGGTGGGCCACAGGAAGTAACCCCGAGGGGGGGCAGAGGAACTGCTCCCCCTCCAGCTCATCTCCACCTCCTCCCCCAAGTGCACCACCACTCCGCTTCTTCCCCCTCCCTCCCAGGAAATGTGGTGTGCCCGGGGGAGGAGGCGGGGCTGGGGATTTGGGGAAGGGGTTGGAATGGAGCGGAGAAGGGGTGGAGTTGGGGTGGGGCCACGGGGGTTGGCCTGGGAAAATGTTTTTGCTTGGGGCAGCAAAAAACTTGGAGCCAGCCCTGGCCACTGAAAGGCTGCTGCTGCTGGACTTGAGAGCTATTCTGCTGACTTTGCCAACCAGTCAGACAGGGAGGCAATTAGGCAGCCTTCTACAGGCCAGCCGCACTCATTAGATTGCTTCGAGACTCTTTCTGTAGGCCCTGATTCTTGACACCTATTGAATCACCAGGGTCCAGGATGGGCGGGTGCAAGCCAACCAACATCTTAAACCACCTCCCCAGCCTAAAGGGAGAAGCCACTGGACTGAGATGTCAAAAGAGTTTGGGGGGCAACAAATGAGAAAACAGGGTTGGGAGTGAGGTCATAGGGTCAAAATCAGGGAACCAGAGGGTATGTTACCTGCACAATTTAGGGCTCCCATCCCCCTACCCTTTCTCATTGGCACTCAGGGAGTAAGGGATCCAACTCTACCGCTCCGTGGGCTCAGGCTAACACCCATTTCCAGTGGCCTCAGGGCTGTCTAGGTCTGTGGGGCAGTTTCCCAGTGATAGAGCCTTACACAGTAATATTCTTGACGTCTATTTATTAACAACTGATCAATAGAATACACATGCTAAGCATACAATGCTCACCACTCCCAATAATGCAGATGAACTTTTCTTGATGGCCAGTAAAGATTAGCTCATCTGGGGACTCCTGCACAGTATGATTGGCAGCTTGTTGAGGTCTGGCGGCTTTGATCTTGAGTTGTCCCGGAGTTAGGTTCCAAAGAATTTCCTTTTGGAGCCTAGTTTATATAGTTAAAACTTGGGTCCTACTTAGCTATACCTTAACCAATAATTTTAAACGAAAGTATTATGAAACAACATTTTAACCAATCCTAGCACTTTATGAAACAATGCTTTAACCAATCATACCCCGTTATCTTAGTTGATTCAAATCTTGCAAAATGAGTTATGCAACAGACAGAAACAATTAAAGAATCAAACAGAGACCATACAGATAAACAAGAGAGACGTAGGGACCATAACGGCAAAACAATTGAGAAATATAGATTTCACAATCACAACTGTTGATAACTGGTTTCTTGCCAGACAGAATAAAAGAATCCTGTGGCACCTTATAGACTAACAGACGTTTTGGAGCATGAGCTTTCGTGGGTGAATACCCACTTCGTTGGATGCATGTCATGTATTCACCCACGAAAGCTCCTGCTCTAAAACGTCTGTTAGTCTATAAGGTGCCACAGGATTCTTTGCTTCTTTTACAGATCCAGACTAACACGACTACCCCTCTGATACTTTCTTTAGCTGGGGATAGTGGGTACTAAGGGATGATCTGATAGGCCCCAGAGTCGTAGAGCACCTCCAGCTTCCTCCTCCTGGTATGGTGGATGGCCACCTTGGTTGGTACCAGGAGGAGGCTGACAGGAGGTCTTGTGACTTCATGGGGCCGAGGATGGGGTGTGCGTAGATCAGGAGGTGCAGGGAGAAGTGCAGCCAGAATCTGAGGAGAAGGTTCTGGAGGAGCTGAAAAAGGGGCTGCAGCCTGGTGCACCTGAGGTAGATGTGTGCCACGGTCTCCCTCACCACGCAGAAGGGGCAAGTGTCGGGGAGGGGAGTGAACCGTTCCAGGTACATGTCTGTGCTCATGGCTCTGCCCTGTTCCCTGACAGCTGCAGTGAATGCTTCCCCACACTGCTCTTCTACTGTGCCTCACTTTCTGACTCCCTCTACGGAGCAGAGGGTAATTCAGCCGCCAAACTCACCAACTCTCTTTGAGACTGCCAAAACAGGGCTCAATTCATGCTAATGTCAGTGGGACTGCTCACGGAGTAAGGGACTTCTTACGGTGTGTCAGGGCAGCAGAGTCAGGTCCTTCATGCTAGATTCTGGTTGGCTCTTGTGTGGGAGCATAGCTGAGGGTGAAGGAAGGAGTGTTTCATCCCCTGCCAGGGTAGAATGCACAAGCGGGAACCGAGGGCTGCTAATGGGATACTTTCCAAGGGGTGTGTGTTGCCCCCAGTGAAGTGGAAAAGGCAGGGATCAGGCTCTGATCCCAGTATTCCTTAGTCATTGGAACTGGCCTAGCCACCTGTAGAGGGGTAGGAGAGCAGTTTGTGCATTTCACCCATGCACCAGGAATGTCTAGGAGGCGGCCTAGCTTCTCTGAGCATGTCTACACTGCATCTAGATACCTGTGACAGGCCTATGCCAGCTGACTTGGGGTAAGGGGCTGTTTAATTGTGGTGTAGAAAGGCTAGGGCTGCAGCCTGGGCTCTGGGACCTCCCACCTCATAGGGTCCTAGAGCCCTGGCTTCAGCCTGAGCCCAAACATCTACACTGCAATTAAACAGCCCCTCAGCCTGATCCCCATGAGCTCCAGTCAGCTGGCACTGGCCAACTGCTAGTGTTTAATTGCAGTGTAGACATACTCTCTGAGACAGAATGCCTCTGGTGTTCCCCTGGGGCAATGCGACTCTGGCCAGTCCCAGCTGTTTCTAATTGGCACCATCAATCTGGTAGCTAGTGGTGGAGTGAAGTAAAGATCGTTTGTGAAATGAATAAACCAACAAGAGACCAGCATCCCCGCACTAGTCCCGCATGCCCTGAGTTACATCCTCCTGTTCCCCCCATCACCATTTTCCCTCCCATGCTCCTTCCATATCTCTGCTCCCTCAGATTCCTGTTCAGTGCACACACACCCCACAATGCTCAGGGTAGCTGCCCAGATATTGTGGCATCAAAGAATCAACAGCCTTCCTAGAAGGCTTGTCTGTCTGCATGCCTGAGTGGCCGTAAACCCTCATATTCACAGGCAGATAAAAAACGCCAAGAAGGCTGGGTAGTATGGCGTCCAGTCCTGCAAGGCACTGAGTTGGGACGGCTCAGCACCTTACAGAAGGCAAAGGTGCTCAGATTCTTGAAGAATATAATCTTTCATCTGCACAACATGATCTTATTTACACCGACAGACGCTCTTTCAGTTCAGTTAATGGAGAGCAACAGTGACATCTAGTGGTCTGTTTGTATGCACCCCACTAGAAAGGGGCAGAAAATACAAATCATTTCAAAATTTCAACAAAGAATGGGAACAAAATTTGATGAAAATGGGTGTGTAAAATGTTTTACTTTGTTCTTTTATCAACTCCATTCTCCGTTTAAGCATATCTCTGCTACCCACCTCTCCTGTTTAAAAGTGGCTACCAGTAGTGAAAATGTGTGTCTACTAGGGCTCGCTTCTATTTTTCTCTGGCATGTGTGTTCAAGACCATGTGCAAAACATTATGATTATTACTAATAAATAGCAATAACATTGTTGATCACCAGCAATATGCTCAGCCCTGTACAGGTCACAAAATACAGGTAGTCCTTGTCCCAA
Organism: Chelonoidis abingdonii; assembly: GCF_003597395.2. NCBI lineage: Eukaryota > Metazoa > Chordata > Testudines > Testudinidae > Chelonoidis > Chelonoidis abingdonii. The sequence goes on from NC_133769.1 coordinate 325,790,277, forward strand.
AGAACTGTACAATCTAGAAAACAGATTAAAATAATAGAGATAAGGATAATCCAACAGCATACCCATAGGAGTTTTCAAAGAACAACTAAGATACAAAGCATCATTAAACAGAAAAGAATGGAATAGCCCACCTATGTAAAAAAAAAGTTATTTAGCTCTCTGTTTTCATGCTATACACACTCATTTTTAAAATGCAGATGTGTTAAACCAGCTGTTTTTGAAGAAGCCCTGATGACATTTAATTACTTAAATTAATTACTTAATAACACAATGCCCACATTGTAAATATAATCTGCAGAGGTTCAAAATATGTCTTGTTAGGAATCTAGACTGAACTGATCAGTCTGCTTTGTAAAAAGCGGGAAGAATCCAGAGTTGGCTACAAATACCTAGAGGGCTGCAAGCTAGTTGCTCACCATGTATTCCCAAAATGACAAGTGACTGATTTTGAAACCAACTCTCACCATGCCTAAGTGCTCCAAACCAATGGCAAGAAACAGAGGAGGCATTTTCTTTCATCCATGGTTTCTGTGACCTCATCTGGTTAGTGTACAAAAGATTAAATGAAGTGTATGGCAGTTACCAGATTCTCCGATTTTCTGTAATGCTCATTATTTTTCATGATATTTTGTTGTCTTCATTTTTTAAAAAAAGAACCTGAAAGATGCCTGTAGAAACGGCAATATTTATTGTAAATGATCATTCGCTCTATTTGCTCAGCAGAGGAAGCACAGATGATGTGATTGTGCAGTGTTCTCCCTTTTCTGCACAGGGTCCAGGGCTATGACCCTGCCTGCTCCCTTCCTTTTTCGAAGTGGTTTGAACCTGAAGCACTAGGAAGAAGCAGTTGCTTGCCCTCCCCTGGACATTGGGATTGTGGCTGTGCATGGTCCTTGTGTAGGGAGTTGAGGGAGTAAGTTTCCTTGCACGCTGCCCCTAAAGCACCCATGCAAGAGGCAAGAACAGTCTAGTCCAGTCACTTTAAAATAGTCACCTTGGTATCATGTCAGCCAGATGGAGACTGCAATTTGTCTGCTACTTATACTGTGTTAGCATCCAGAGGCCCCTGTGTGGGATCAGGGCCTCGTGCTAGGTGCTGTACAAACAAGTAAAACAATGACAGTCCATGTCCCAGACCACCCACAATCTAGGACAGTGGTTCTCAAACTGTGGGTCAGGACCCCAAAATGGGTTGGGACCCCATTTTAATGGAGTTGCCAGGGCTGGCTTAGATTTTCTGGGGCCTGAGGCTGAACCCCGAGCCCCACTGTCCAGGGCCAAAGTTGAAGCCTGAGGGCTTCAGCCCTCGGTGGCAGGGCTCAGGTTACAGGCCCCCTGCTTAGGTCTGAAGCCTCCCTCCCTGCCCAGGGCGGTGGAGCTCAGGCTTTGCCTTTGGCTCTTCCACCCAAGGCAGCGGGGTTCAGGGGGGCTCAGGTTTTGGTCTCCTTCTTGGGGTCATGTAGTAATTTTTGTTGTCAGAAGGGGGTCATGGAACAGTGAAGTTTGAGAACCCCTGATCTAGGATTATTACAAGACCCAGCAGGTGGATAAACGGAAATGAGAGTGAGGTAGGGGAAAAGGTAACAGTAATGGTGGGTGTATTTGCAGTCTCAGTGGTGTCTGGGACAGGTACAGTGATGTATATGGTAAAATCAAAGAATAAAAGAAAAGCAAATAGTGAATGAAGGACTATTTGTTTACCCAACTATAGATTAGGTCATTGACTAAGCATATTAAAGGTGTCTGCATATACTTAGCTTATTCAGAGTTGTGGAGAGGGGTTTTAGTTGTTGGTGTTCTGGAGTGTGATGAAACTTAGCAGGCTCTTGTGGTCTCTCAGAAGCATAGTCACCTAGGACACTTAAAAAGAAATGAATCACTGGAATTTTAGTGTTTTAAAAATGTTTTTTGGTGGTTTGACTTTTCCTAAAAGTAACAATGTGACTGTCATTCCTGTCGTCATCTCTCAGAAAAGCATTTAGATCACGCAAAAAGAACAGGAGTACTTGTGGCACCTTAGAGAGTAATAAATTTATTTCAGCATGAGCTTTCGTGAGGTACAGCTCACTTCTTCAGATGCATAGAATGGAACACACAGACAGGAGATATTTATACACACAGAGAACATGAAAAGGTGGAAGTATGCATACCAACTGGAAGAGTCTAATCAATTGAGATGAGCTATCATCAGCAGGAGAAAAAAAACTTTTGAACTGATAATTAAGATGACCCATAGAAGGTGTGAGGAAAACTTAACATAGGGAAATAGATTCAATTACGGCTGCTACTCTGAAACCTGTCATTTAGAACACGCTCGTTTCAAGCTGTGTGACCTAATTTTAAAAAAAGATTATTAATTTTTTATTATTATTATTACTATTATTATTATTATTGAGAGGCAGCAACCACTCTAGTTAAGGTTTTAAGATAAGTAGTTACCCATTGCCATTCTAGCCCAATTTCAGACATTCATCATAATTTCCCAAAACTTTCATCTTTAGGGCTGAAATTTCCCAAGGATAGTCTCTGTCTATAGGTAAATTGTTTTGGAAAGTTTGAGTAAAAATTATTCAGTGATTTCTGAATATGAAGAAAGTGCACTTTTTGCATAATACAAAAAAATATTTCAGCCTTTCTCTGAGCAATGGGACAGCTGAAACAGCTGAGGCGAGGAAGTTACAATTTGACAGGGAAACAGCCTAAACTGACAAGATGCATCTTTGAGTGTTCTGGTAAAAACTGGGTTTGGTTTTACTGCATTATATATCTGTCTGAAAACTGAAGGCCTCACATGGACAGTACAGTGTGTGCAGGGATTTTCTTGATAAGTTTGTGAAGTGTGCAGATAGAGAATGTACTCAGCGTGTGAAATTCTTCTCTGTGCAGAGGGCTAGCAAAAGGCCAATGCACCAACATCTTTTCCCTCTCTTCATACTTGGAAATGGCTGACCTATTTATGTGAGGCCTTGACCTAAATGGTGCTTTGCCTTGCACTAGGTCTCTGCACAGATGTGAGTTTCACCCTGTAAACATGTGTGACTAAGCTCTGCATTGATAAGTGTAGTGCAGGTGCATAATGAACAGTGCTGAGTAGGGGACGAAAACTGTGTGTTATGTGGTGAGACTGAGTTTGGAGTAGCCCTGGGAAGGAAGCAGTAGTTTACATTTGCCAGTGAGTCTGGAGAGGCCATGAGAGAAGCAGAGACAAAAAAGACAGGACAGCTGCTTCTTGGAACAGGGCTGGGGTGCCTAACCAGGAATTTTTACAGCATTCAGTGTGTTCTTACTGCTGTTCAGGGAAACAACATTTGTGTATATTTTCTAAATAAAGAAATTATGCAAAGAAACTACCCTGAGTCTATGTCACTTTGTTTTCATGCAAAAGGTAGCCACCCTGCAAGGCCCTGAATTTCTGTTACCACTCAGCCCGAGGGCAACAGTATTTTCTTCTTGTGATGAAGGATCTGCAGTATGTTTCAATGAGACATTTACAATCTCGCTTACCTAAACTGTCATGTCTTGACAATGAATAAAAGGAACTCCTAAAATATCATGTTCAAATGGAGGCATTTTACAGTTGTCTTGTCTTTGTTATTGGGAGGTTTCTGACATAACAATCTCCAGCCTTTCTGACTATTGACTCACTAGTGAGGTCTGAATCATCCAAACAAAAGCTGGAAACCATGTGCCTTGCATGGAGGAGGGAGGGATGGCATGGTTATAGTGCTATTAGCAAAACAATTGCTGCCATCTTTTGGTTAAAATCACATGGAGAATAGGAAATTACGTTAACAGGAAGGTTTAAAGGGACATTGTCAACTAGTTTAGGCCTAAAATGTAGGTTTAGTTAGAGGGGGGATTTTTTAAAAACAAAATCCGATATGATTCTAAATGTTTTCAAATGCGTTATTTTAAAATATCTTTTTAATTTAAATATTCCTCTGCAGTTGTTATTATTTATTTGCATTACAGGAGTGCATGGAGATCCAAGCAAGAAATAGGGCTGTGTCATGATAGGGGCTGTACAAACATGTAGCAAAAAGACTGCCCCTGCCCTCAAAAGCTTACAGTCTTGGTCGATGACAACATGCAACAGGTGTGGGAAACAAAAGAGTCAGGATGGGAAGGAGAGAAAATGAGATAATGTCGGTATGAGCATGTTTTTGTGTGGATTATGCAATATAAGTCACCCATTCTAAACACAGTTTTGTTGGGCTGAGGTTCTCCAACCTTTTCATTCTACGGACCACATTGTAAAAGAAAGGTTCTCTCCTCCCATAGCTCCAATCACCCTCTTTTCCCACTGCTTGAGTCTCAAAATAGGTTTTACTGCATGGAAGGACTCTGTAGGCCACAGTGGACCATAGTTTGAGGACCCCTGTAAGCGCAGGAGAACCAAAAAGTGAACCTGACTGAACACAGGTGAAACTGACCAGTCTGGTTCCATTATCCAGACTGAGTGAAGTGAGATTTTAAAAAGATATTGAATTTTAATCATCTGAAATTTAATGTGTCGCACAAGGAATTTTTTTACATTATTTTTTTATCATGACACTATCCCTTTAAGAAGGATGACTGATAGGAAAGTAACAGGAGAATCTCATTGTTGATGGATGAACAGAGACCTCGGGACCCAGCTCTGCTAACATTTTTGTCGTAGTTAAATGCCTTGCAATACATTTGTTGAGTATGTATCTGAGAAGCAAAGGACAGGTTCAGTTACTAAAAGCTGATGTTCCTCTGAGAATAAAAAATGGTTAAAGTCAAAAACAACATGCAGAGGAAATGAAAAAAAAAACACCCTCTCAAATACTTGGTGGTTACTGAAGACATTTCTGGTAAAAAGCATGACTAATATTCTTACTGAAACTGTACTGGACTCATGCCAGCAACTATCACCATATAGTGTACTCAGTTTCACAGTGCTTTCTTTAACTGGTCTTCAGGCAACAGGCAATTCAATAATGCAGTCAGGTGAGTGCAAAAGACAAACAAACCTTCCGCGAGCCAGCAAAAACAAAAAGATAAACCAATATTGTGCAAGTACTTAAGGGGTCTGTTTAAGCTGTTCACTTATGAAAGATAAACACAGCAGAGAGTACAAAACATTGTCAAGCAGTACAGGCAACCCCAAGCCGAGCCAGCAGAAGACATGAACCTATTTCTAAGAAGCTCCTTACACATCAAAAGATATATCATACTATCACAGTAACATTTCTAAGGAGAATGGGAAGGGCAGGGAGGTCAAATTCTACACCCTGTGGGGTGAGGACAGGGGTTGGGGGCTGCTCTTGGGCACCCTTCCCCCCACCCCCTGCCTAGGGCAGGTGGAGCATCCAGGGCTCCCCACAGCAGCCTGGGCTTCCTGGGTGGCTCTTACCACTGCTCAGCTCTGGCTTCTGGCCTGGCCAGGGCCAGAGTCTCAGGGGGAAGGGGAGGAGCAGGGGTGTGGCCACAGAGAGGGGCGAGGCCTTGTGCCCCCCCTTCTACCCAGGATCTAGTGCTCCTGATTTAGGTTCTGTATTGTAAACAAAGGGCTGGTCTACATAAGGAACTTCCATCAGTATACCTACAGCTGAAAGATGTAGCAATACCAGCCTAATTCCTGGTGTAGACAGCACTAGGTCAATGGAAGAATTCTTCAGTCAACTTAACTACCGCCTCTCAGGGAAGTGGCTTACCTGCACTGATGGGAGAATCCCTCCCATCTTTCTCTTCTTTACTCTCCCTTTCCTTCTAGCTCTCCCTTCTGCACAGCCTCCTCATCTGTCTCTCTTCTGCTCCTCCCATTCTCCCTTCCTTCTGCTCTTTGTGAAGAAGCCAAGGAGAATAGAGTGACCAGATGTCCCGATTTTATAGGGACAGTCCTGATATTTGGCGCTTTTTTATATATGGGCTCCTATTATCCCCCACCCCCGTCCCAATTTTTCACATTTGCTATCTGGTCACCCTAGAGGAGAGGCCTGGTGTCATGGACCAGGCAAAGGCAGTCAGACCTGGTCAGAGCAGCGGGGACTAGGCCTAGTGGTCAGAGCAGGAGTTGAGAGCCAGGATCCAGAGCTGGGACTAAGAGCCGGAGAAAGAGTCAGGAGTCAAGCCAATGGATCTGGAACAAGGCAGGCGGGCAGGAACCAGGAAGGCAGGGCTCAGGAGTCAGGCAAAAAGGCAGTGTCCATTGTAGCAATCATGCAGAAATTCACCTAGTTGCTCAGACAATGTTTGTGCCTTCTTCTGGCTTAAATGGCAAGTCTGAGCCAATTGGAGAGGTCAGACATCTCGTCCAATCAAAAACTTTGGAGGTGGTGAGCTAGGGTTCACCAGTCTACACTCTCTTCTGGTACCAATGAGCTGCCAGGTGGTGGCTGCAGTCTGAGAACTCTCTGGGGACCCACAGTCCCATAATCCCTTACATCTGGCTCTGTAGACCTTTGTTTCCATGAGTATCCCTGTTTCCATTTAGATTTGCATACTCTGATATAACACTGTAACATTTGGTTGCAAATTCTGCCAGGGAATATTTTGTAAATTGTTTTTAATGATTTTTAAAAAAATATTTAAATGACTCCATTGGTCTAAAGCAGGGGTCAGCAACCTCTGGCACGCGGTTCACCAGCGTAAGCACCCTGCTGGGCCGGGCCACTTTGTTTACCTGCTGCCTTGGCAGGTTTGACGGACCGCGGCTCCCACTGGCCGCAGTTCACCGTCCCAGGCCAATGGGGGTGGCGGAAAGCCGTGGCCAGCACATCCCTCACCCGCGCCGCTTCCCACTGCCCCCATTGGCCTGGGACGGTGACCCGCAGCCAGTGGGAGCCGTGATCATCCGAACCTGCCGACACGGCAGGTAAACAAACTGGCCCGTCCCATCAGGGTGCTTACACTGGTGAGCTGCGTGCCAGAGGTTGCCGACCCCTGGTCTAAAGTTTTATAAAATCTTTGTTTTACAACACCTAAATTCTGGGCCAAATTTGACTTCAATGTTCCTTTCATATTATGAAAAGTTTAAATAGGAGCAAGCTTTCAGGAACCAGGCTCTTCATCAGGCCTTCGCAGAAGAGTTATGTAGAGTGACATTATGTATAATGCAGGGATTTAATTCATAATTAAATTCAAAAATCAAAGGAAAGGATGAGAGGGGAGAAAGGTACGAGGCATGGACTGGCATTCCTCTCCTCAGATGCTCTGTCTGGATTACAAATGACTAGAGGCTCTGTCAATCAAAAATATTATAAATTAATATTATATATATATTATATATATTATAAATAAAAAAAGGGTCTACAGAGCCCTTTGTCACTGTAATCCAGAGGGAGCTATTAAGGAGAGGAACTCTAACCCCATTTTGATTTGGTTCACTGTCTACTTTGATCTATACTATCTCTCAATTTAGTATAGGCTCTAACTAATTACTATTCTCTCTGTTGCTCTACCTTCTGCCAGTCCCACTTCAAAGGCATACCCGTTTTTAAGCTTGATTAGGCCTGATGAAAAGGAGTTTTTAAAACTTATTTTAATTTTTTTTCTTTGTTTACCAGACTATTTATTATTATAAAGCAAATATTGATCACAATGAAGTTAATAGCAATGCCCCCTTCCCACTTTTGACTTAGTTGCAAGAAGGAATGTGCCTTACACCTCTGTCTTGTAATTGTGTTTACAAGAAATGTCCAAAGTCGCATCTTCCCCTTCCGAGGCCGTGACCCTTCTGAGCCCTCAGCCCCAGCCCAGAGCCTCCCACACCATAGCCGCCAACCTCCACCCCAGGCTAGACTGGGGTGGCTGTGCCAAGCAGAAGCAGGAAAGAAGGGCTGGGGGGGCATAGTGTGGGTGGGACCACACCTGGCTGTTTAGGGAGGCACAGCATCCCCCAATCTATGGTATAGCCTCCCTTGCTGCAGAGCCTCCTCTCCTCACAGACCCAGGAGATCCACCACCTCCTAAGTACTCCAGGCAGGAGTGTGGTTGCTACAAGGATGCTCAGCTGGGAAGTTGCTATGTGAGCTCTCCACATCGCAAACAGGAAGAGCAATTTCAAAACTTCCTGGGGCTTTGAAAGGGGAGGAGTGCATACCTGGGTACCTGGCTGCAGGGCAGCAGAGTTCAAACCGGTGACCAAAGCAATCACAGTGGGCACTGCTCTAGGCTTGGCAGTTCATATCTCTCAGTTTGCTGCATCGGTGATGAAAATAAAATAAATGCTTGAGCCCTGCTGCCCTGGCACCTAATTGCTTGAGCTCCAGCACCTCTTTCTTTACAAATGAAGCGCTAGTAGCAGGAGAGTTAAAGCGGAGGGAGGAACATTGCAGTCTGTACACCTCCATATTTAGGTCAACGTAAGCTGCCTTATGTCGACTTAACTTTGCAGTGTAGATAAGCCCTCAGTGTATCTCTTCACATGCCCCCTCCCTCCACCTGATTTATAATTCACACTATGGGATATGGGAGAAGAAAGGAATGCTAGAGAGCTCGCCCGGTGTGTTTGTCCCATTCCTATTTGTGTCAGTCAGAGTAACGTGCACATTTGGAAGGACAACATGTGCTTATGACTCTTTTTCTGGTTTCTTTCTTTTCCTTTTCTTTTGGCTAAGATAAATGCCTGGTGACTTTACTACCTGGCAGAGCTCATTTGCAATAGTGGTGCAATGTCTCTGTGTGTGCATCTTGATCTTCCCATGCTTACAGTGATTGGATTTCCAAAGGGTTGAATAGAAATTAAGTAATTGCTCCTCTGCAGAATTAGTATTTGTTATGAGAGGATCATAATTCATCAGAAGAAGTACTCTTTCAAGGGGTCTTGTTCGATGATGTGGTTCATAACAAGGCCGTCATTTATTCAGGATAATCAGGAGCAATTCAGAATAGATTCATAATTTTCTCAGGAGCATCTGCCTCACTCTGACATCTAATTCCCTGTGTGAATTTATATTTTTTTGACAAAGAATAGGTCAGATAATTACATAGATAAAATAATACACACGAGATAAAATTAATATATACAGGCAGAAGGAAAACAAATCACAAATCTGAAACGTATTGCTGTACTGACAACAGTTCCTTGAGAACAAAGGACTTATTTATAATGAAATGGCAAGTATGAACACTAAGACCAAACCTTCAGTAGCTAATTATTCATTCAGCTATGCAATTATTGATCATACATCTCCAAAACAGCTGATTAAGTGCCTTGGGAAATTCCTTAACTGTCATTGCATGAGAAGTTATTTCTAGAGAGGCTGTTTGAGTTATACCCTTCCACCAGTGTCTTATGAACGAAACTGCAGTGATTTTCCATTTTTTGCAAACTCTGTCTCTGCAGTAAGAAATGTCCTTGAAATAAATGTTTTCTTTGTGTTGGAATGGCCCCTTACAGACCCTATATGATCAAATATAAATGTCTCTGAAGTGCGATATATGTCAAAGATAACGTGCAAGAGTGAGTGAGAGGAGGGGGATAGAGCACAAAGTGTATGGACCAGCCACAATCTCCATTCCTGTCCTTGAACATAAGGAGCAGAAGAATACAGCTCTGATGATATCATTAAGCTTTCCAAAAGCCCTGGTCACACCTCTTTCCCCTATGGAGCTGACACAGTGCTGGGAAGGGGGAAGTGACATCCTTTCACAGACTGCAGTGCATAGTGTAGTACAGAACGCCCTGTACTCTGTTAGAGGATGTCACTGAGGATATGTCTACACTATGGGATTATTCCGATTTTACATAAACCGGTTTTGTAAAACAGATTGTATAAAGTCGAGTGCACACGGCCATGCAAAGCACAATAATTCAGTGGTGTGCGTCCATGTACCAAGGCTAGCATTGATTTCCAGAGCATTGCACTGTGGTTAGCTATCCCGTAGCTGTCCCATAGTTCCCGCAGTCTCCCCCACCCACTGGAATTCTGGGTTGAGATCCCAAAGCAAAAACAGTGTCACGGGTGATTCTGGGGTAAAATTTGGGTCGGTTTTTCAAATTTTTCCAATTCCCTTTCTCAGTGAAAGCAACGGCAGACAATCATTGCCCTTTTTCCCTGGATGCCTGGCAGATGCCATAGCATGGCAACTCGGAACCTGTTTTTGCTTTTTAACTGTCCACGTATGTGTACTGATGCTGTGACAGATGCGTATGCAGTGCTACACAGTACTATTCATTTGCTTGTAAGGTACAGACAGTTACCATCTGTATTGTACTATCTGCTATTGCATTTAAATTGGGATGAGAATGACAGTACTGTCCTTATACTGTTGCTGCTGTTAGGATTGCTCTGGCTGCCTTGCTGAGGTCAGTAGGGGTGGATGTACAAAATGCAAATGGTCCTGGTCTTCATTCTTTATGTTTATTCTAAAATAGTCAGTCTGCATAAATATGGGCAGTTACTAGAAAGACCCAGAGAATACAGTCGCTCTGGTTCAGACCCAGAGATCCTGCAGAAATGATGATTGCATGTATTCTAGGGGGTCTGTCCCATGCAACAAACCCACTGTTGCTTCCTCCTCCCTACTCCTGGGCTACCATAGGCAAATTTTTATCCCCCGATTTGCTGTGATGAGGTAGTAAAGAATGCAGAAAATAGAAACATGACTTTGTGAGATAAATGAACAGGGAGGCAGACTTCCAGTGCTATGATGTTCAGGCAGTAGAATCTTTTCTTTAGACTATAAGGGTGGCATGATTAGGCTCTGCCTCAGTGTCTAGATGAGGACAGTACCACTGTGACAAGTTCTTCCTTACGTTGGTGGCTTGTGCTTTTGCAGATTTGCTCCCAGTGATCTGCCCCAAGTCTGGGTCAACTCCATCCGTGTCTGATCAGGAGTTGGAGGTTTGGGGGGACCCGGCACCCGTCTATCCGGGTTCCAGCCCAGGGCCTGTGTTGCACGATCTATGTACTCTTGAAAAGTGATGACAGTTAAACTCTGGGCTATTCCCATAGGTCCTCCCCTCTCCAAAGTTCTGCTATGCTATGCTTTTTTCCTACATATCCTAGCGATGTTGACTAGCTTTACCATCTCACGCTAGACTTGCTTTCCTTCATGCATCGTCACTCACACTCCTTCTGCTCGGTTTTCCTCCCTGACTTGTGTGAGTCCTTTTTAAACCCAGTTGCTCCCTGATTTAGCCCTGCCTTGATTAACTGCAGGTGTTCTATTAAGTGAGATATTCCACTGCTTTAGAAAGTCTTAATTGCTCCAGGTGCATTGTTACTGGAGAACTGCATTTGTGTCAAGGTCCTAGATTTGTTTAGCCTGGGCGCAAACCTGGTTCTTTCTAGTACTTTACTGTAGCCATTGCTGCCCTCACACACGCATTCGTTACCACTGCAGGAATGACAGGAAGGTCATTCCATTTTACCAGGCCCCCAGCTGACCACACAAGCCAACAGGAGCATTACAGAATATGATATCCAATAGCAGACAGTACAATATGACTGCATATCACCCGAGAAGAAGATGTGTGTGTTCAGCGCTCGGACACCTGTCTAATCAGCGCATTGCATAAGGACATAGGGTGTATTGAAAAAAAAGCGAGAAATGGTTTTTTTTTCTCTTTTCTTTCAGGGAGGGGGGAGAGGGAAAGGGGAAGTGGTGTAAATTGATGGCAATATACCGACACCCGGACATGTTTTTGACACTCAGGCAATTGGACTCAGCCAAGAATGCGCAAATGCTTTCGGAGACTTGCGGGACTGTGGGATAGCTGGAGTTTCATACTCTTCCCTCCTCATCGAGGCACTCGCACATATTGATTTTCGGCTTTGTGATACACTTGTAACAGGACTTGCTGTGGACTCTGTCTCTCTAGCCTGGAGATTCTTTCATGCTTTTGCATTTAGTCTTCTGCTGATAACGGACTTGATACGAAGATTGGTTTCTCCCATACAGCGGATCAGATCAGTATTCTGTACCATATGCTGTGAGTCTCTTTTGGTTTGGGACTGCATCGCACCGTGATGATACAGAGCTCCGACTGGAACAAACGAAAGCAATATCAAAAAGTTATGAGGCTTTCTCGTCTACTGGCAGTGGTCCCAGGTTCAGAGTGTCTTCCAGAGGGTCAACTGAGGTGCCTGTGGTACTGCCTTAGAAGAGGTAGCTACATATCTTCTGGCGATTTGGTGGCACTAATCCTAATCTGACATGGCAATACCAATTTCAGCGTCTTCTTCTCATACGGTGGAGGAGTAAGAAATCAGGTTTAAAGAGCCTTTTATATTCAATATAAAAGGCTTGTTGTGTGACGGGTGCAGGGTTAATCGGTTTAATGCTCTTAAAATTTGGTTTAACACGTAGAGTGCACTGGCAGCTTCCAATGTCTGTATGTTTCAAACAAGTGTCTGGTGGTTCGGACTACTCTCGTTTCTTCTCCCCCACGTGAAAGAAAAGGGAATAGAAATAATTTCTTGACTCTTTCAGTGGTCACCCTATTTGTACTGAATGACTGTGGTATGAGCTTGCTGCTGCAGTGAAGAGCAGTATCGTTCTCTCCTCCCGGTGGTAGCTGGGTTATAGACTGGTACTGTGCCTGAACCCTGAGATGCAATCCATGCTTTTTAATCGATATGGGGGCGCCTGGGTGAAACAGGAATGATTTCTGTGTCATCCCAGTAGATAGCAAGAACGGCTAGTAACCGTCTTCATCATAGAACGGGGGCTGAAGCTTCAATCAGCCCCTCCCTTTCCTGTGTAAAGAAAGATTCTGTACTGCTGGACTGTCTATGCAGCGATGCTGTGCTCTCATCCACCCGCTTAAATGTCTGCGGTGACTAAGTCATCGCGCTGGAGGCGTCTCCCCTTCAATTTTATGTCACTAATCACGTGGTTTTTATTCCGCATTCTTTACTTCAAAATCAACAAATGGGAGGACCTGCAATGGTAGCCAGAAGGTTGGGGAACAAGGAAAGCAACGGGTTGGTTGTGCAGGGACACCTCCATAGAAGGCACACAGCTCAGTCATTTTGTGGGATTATGACCGGAGTGCTGTGCTCTCTGGTTCTCAGTACACGTTTACCCATATTCTACGGTAGGACTGACTCTATTTTCTCAATATAACTAAAGGAGGATGCAAACAAGGAGTCCTATTCCATTTTGTTTTGCACCCCCAGTGAACCTCACAAGACATCACCAGGAGACCCATAACCAGAGATAGTAAGAATGATGATACTGTTATTTCACACATTTACATGCATAGTGGTAGTACAATAAGATACTAGCTGTCTAACTTATAAAGGAATGAATGCTGCTGTTGTAGCGCTGCAATACTGCCTCTGTCAGGCATCCAGTACAATACGGTGACAAGTGACAAAAGGCAAACGGGTTCCACTGGTTGCCATTGCTATGGCGTCTGCCAGTCAATACAGGGAAAAAGGGCACAAAATGATTGTCTGCTGTTGCTTTCACGGAGGAAGAAATGAATGATGACATTTACCCAGAATCACCCGCAACACTGTTTTTGCACCATCATGCATTGGGATCTCAACCCAGAATTCCAATGGACGGGGGTGACTTCAGGAACTATGGTATAGCTACGGGATAGCTACCCACAGTTCAACACTCCAGAAATCGATGCTAGCCTAGGTACATGGACGCACACCACTGAATTATTGTGCTCTGTATGGCCGCGTGCATTCAACTTTATACAATCTGTTTTACAAAACCGGTTTATGTAAAATCGGAATAATCCTGTAGTGTAGACGTACCCAGCAAGAATGACTCTGGGACTCCAGCTGGTGTGGATGTTCTCAGCACTCTCCTACCAGTCACAGTATAACCCAGCGTTAATCCTGGTCTACTCTTATAATGTTGTGGCACTGCCATAGCAGGTGTAATGTTGTATGTATCATGTAGTGCACAACAGCTTCAGTTCTAGTTCTCCTGGGATTCTGCTTTTATAGTCAGTCTACGTTTTGCTAATTAATTATGACCTGAATTCCAAAGCTGAACAAAATGTTAGTGTGTGACACATGCAACCTTAAGCTGGGTATTTCCTGGCATTTGTTGCAATTTTTTATTTTTCATGTAATAGATAGCACTCAGAAACCCTGCTCAGGATCAGGGCCTCATTTACATCATTGTAAGGCTGCTTTGCATTTTCAAAGCAGTGCCAAGGGGTCTTAGTGTAAATGAGAACCAGCCCTATTCATTATGCAACACCTAGCACAATCAGTAGCGGATTAGGGCTGCATGCAATTATTTAGCTTGAATTTCATGAAGAGTAAGTAAATGCAAAGCACCCTGAGTCCTACATAGTATGAATCACTAGAAGTGTAAACCTTACCGACTTGTACCAGTGTAAATGAGGCTATTGAGGCCAGCTAGATAGCTGGCTGCTATCTAGCCCACATATACTTTAAGTCAAACCATAACTTTACTGAACCGAGAATATTTCCATAGGCCTAGAGATTGACAGGATTTGTAGTGCACATGGGGGAGGAGCGGATGTAAATGGGCCACAAGCCAGTGTAACCTGATTCTCACCCTACAGTAGTCTGCTGAGGAGTGACAGAGTATCAAGGCACCCAGACAGAAGGGACTGTCTCTTTGTAATACGTTGGTACAGTGCCTAGTCTAATGGGGCCTCTAGATGTGGCTGCAATACGAATAAACAACAGAATAGGTGTGGTGGAAAGCAACCCAAGGAGTCTGTAGGCCCATGAGAGACATGCATACAAACAATTTTTACCATTTGCAAATTGCAGAAACAGTTCAGTGTAAAGCTATGAGGTTCTCATTTTCTTGAAATTAGCTAAAACAAAACTTTCACTCTTTGTAATGAAACGTGAAAAATAATCTACCCTCCCCACACCACAGACTACAACTGCTCACGTTGAGTTCTCTGGTGATCATGCCTCCTTTGCTGGTGCCTACCAGGCATATCACAGACACCCACTAGATGGCACCTGCACACTTCTGGTAGCCAATAAGAAGCAAGGAGCATGTATGATGAAATCTCTTCTTAACTGCACAAAGAGGCAGTTCCAAATGTACCCTCAAAATGGGAAGAGCTTATAATTGAAAGTGGGTTATTCTTTCTCCTCTATAAAGAAAAAACAAGACTAAGGTAGTAAGGCCATTGAGATGGAGACCATCAAAGCTTTTTGGGGCCTTGATCCCTGCCTGGGGTCTCAGCTATAGTAATGCAATTAAGAAGATAAATGGAAGGAGCCAATTTGTGACCTGTTACCCCCATCCAATCCTAATTTGACACAACAAACTTATAGAAAAATGTGTTAAATAGATACCAGCACTGCCATGGTCTCAAATGATACAGCATCCACTCCTGTTACAAAAGACTAGTGTATGGGCAAGAGGCTGGGCACAGTCAGCAGTTAATTGCACACTGTCCCTGGCCCTAGCCCCATGTACTAAGGAAAGGTGAGCCCAAGACATCTTTCCTCCACTGTATCCCTGTGCAAGGGCCACAGCCATTAACAGTGTCAGCGCTAGGAGCAGTCCAGGGACTGCTCTCTTCTAGCATCCCATGGGGAACCAAATCATCCTTAAAAAAGATAGAAAGGAGCCAGTGCCATGACTATTCCCCACCCTCACTGGCCTACGGAACCATCTGATGACAATGGGGGAAGCATTATCCAAAGCAATGGTGCAGCATGCATGCTCCTTCCTATGTCCTGGGAAGCTGAGTGAGGGATTGTGCCCTCTGAGGTACAATCCTTCCCTGAGCTCCCACTGGGTCCTTACTGAGGGCCATGTGCATTTTGCACCCTCTAGCCTCTGCTAGTGTAAACACACAGTGTTGATGGTTTTCCATGGGGATTCTAGTACTGCTGTCCAGCCAGTACTTTGGCTGGAACATGGGACTAAGTTAGATGCTTTACAGTCATCCAGGGAATCATTTTACTTTTATTCACATTCTGTATCATCCTTTCATCTATTTTCAGCATTGGTCTAACCCTGATCCCACTGAAGTCAATGGGAGTTTTACTATTAACTTCAATAGGAACAGAGCTAGGCCAACACTGAGCACTTTTGCAAATCCCACTGTGAAGAGGGTGGGTTTTTTTTTAAGCAACTATTTTTGTTACATGTATTCTAACTCCATGTTGAAAAACAAGTCTGAACAGGTGAAAAATAACAAACCAAATGTCCAGGTTCCAATTTTTGTGCTGTGCTGCTTGGCCAGGCTTCAGAGACTTGAGAAACTTTGCTTAGACATGAAGTCAACAGAATGCATAGTGCAAAGGCTGAGTTGCAGAGGACTGGGGAGCCAGGAATCTGGCAAACAAGGCGGGAAATCATAATGGCTGCTCTACCTGCCGTTTTTGTACCACTGTAACTATGACTCTTTACGTAGACCGTAAGCTAAACTTCAGGGCAGGGATTGTCTTTTTGTTCTGTATTTATATAGTGCCCAGCACAATGAGGGCCTGGTCCAGGCCTAGCGTGCTTGGGCACCACCACAATACAAATAATCCTAATCCGTGTAGAAAACCAATATGACATAGATAGCACAACTGTGGCCATAGTTATACTGGCCAGCTTCCTCTGGCCCTGCGCTTTGCGCCTGCATTAGCTGTGGCAAGGATACTCACTGCTTGCAATGCTGAGCAAGACACATAGTAACTGAGCTGCTTTGGTGCTTACACCATTGTTTCTTGAGATGGACGGTTGTGACGATGCTGATATGAAGATGCTTAAATGTAGGAGACTATTTATATTATACTGATAGACGACCTTGAGACCAGTATAACTGCGTCGACAGTGGGGATTGCACTGCTCTTGCTAAACGGATATAGCTAAAGTGGTTCAAAAACTGTGTGGGGGCCAGGCCTTTGCTAGACAATCACAAGCGTCCTGTGGTACACCAGCGATTGCCGGCCTCTATCTGAGCCACCTTCTTTCCTCGCTTTCTTGAAAGTCCTCTGGCATAGGGATGTCTACACTGCAACCACAGAGTGGGATTGCAGCTCGTGTAGACATACCTGAGTTACTTTAATCTCACTAGCTCGGGGACCAGTACTAATGAAATGGTGGCAGTGCCTGCTTATCAGCATGAGCCCTACACGGCTGCCTGGACCTTGGGTAGTTACTCACAGGGCTATCCCTCACTGATGTCAATTCTGGGCTATTTTTAGCTATCAGTTGCCAGGGTATTTTAGCAGTTGTGAACAGTGGTATTTTGGTCTATTTTGCTGTCCTGTTAGCGCTGGCCACACTGGGGAGTTCTCGGGAAGGAGGGAGCCTCCGCATCTTCCCCATCCCCTGTGACATGCCCCACACACTGCTTGTCTCACATCATGCAGGACATAGTGGATGGTTTTGCCTACGTGGGGTTCCCTAACTGCAGTGAAGCAATAGACGGAACACACATCCTTATCTTGGCACCAGACCATCTTGCCAAAGAGTACATAAAACAATAGGGTACTTCTCAATGGTGTTGCAAGTGCTGGTGGATCACAAAGCCCATTTCACTGACATCAGCGTGGGATGGTTGGGAAAGGTGCATGACGTGCACATCTTTAGGAACATAAGTCTGTTCAGAAAGCTGCAGGCAGGGACTTTCTTTCCAGATCACAAAATAACCACTGGTGATGTTGAAATGCCAATTGTGATCCTTGGAGACCCAGGGCATGGCTACACTTACAGCTGTACAGCGCTGGGAGTTACAGCTGTCTTTGTACAGCTGTGTAAGGAAAGCGCTGCAGTGTGGCCACACTGACAGCTACCAGCGCTGCAGTGTGGCCACATTTGCAGCATTTGCAGCGGCTGTTGGGAGTGGTGCATTGTTGGCATCTATCCAGTGTTCAAGTGGCTGCAACGTGCTTTTCAAACGAGGGGGTGGGGTGGAGTGTGACGAGGAGGCGGGGGGAAAAGTATGAAGTGGATTTTTGGAGCTGACACTGTTCTCATCTCCCTGACTTGCGATAGTTCTAAGGAATGAGATACAGCATCTCACTTCAATCATTTTAAAAGTTTTGCACCTTCCCACCTTCTTAGTTCTAAATGCAAATTATGCACTCCCAATAGTTTCAGGACAATAAACTAGTCAACAGGACTCCCCTCTCTCGTCCTCAAGACAGAGCTGGTGAATATTCAAGCAATTCCCCTGCCTCTGTCACTTCACTGGACAAAAGCACTGTTGTCTTGTTTTATATGATAAGTGCTTGCGGGAGTCTGCAGAGTTAGCCATTCTTCTGGTTTGTTGTGGACTAGGATATTGCTGGATACCTCTGAATACCTGGGAGGCCTAAGGCTTTGGTGGCACACTTGACGACAGTGATGCGATTACCAGTGCTGCAATGCGTATACACCGCAAGCAGACCCAGTGTACAGCTACGCTGCAGCCAGGGAGTTGCAGCGCTGGCTGTGCCTTGCAAGTGTGGACACAGAGTAAGCTGCAGCGCTGTAACCCCATCACCAGCGCTGCAACTCTCCAGTGTAGCCATGCCCCCAGCCTACTCCTTGCTACCATGGCTCATGAAGCTGTACATAGGCAGCCTGGACAGCAGTGAGGACTGATTCAACCATAGGCTGAGCGAGTGCAGAACGGTGCTGGAATGTGCCTTTGGACATTTAAAAGGTTGCTGGCATTGTTTGCGTACTAGGCTAGACTTCAGTGAAAGCAATATCCCCATTGTTATTGCTGCCTGCTATGTGCTCCATAACATCTGTGAAACAAAGGGAGAAAAGTTTCCACTGGGGTGGGGGAATTCAGGCAGATCACCTGCCAGCCAATTTTGGGCAGCCAGACACCAGGGCAATAAGAAAAGCACATTGAGGGCTCTGTGCCTCTGTGAGACTTTGAAAACAGTTTAATCAATGAGCCAGACATAATGAGACACTTATCTGTGTTGTTACTTGCCAAACTGTCCTCTCTATCGCATTTTCTACCCTGTAAACTCCACCCCCACCAACCACCGTGTGTTGAATGAATAAAGAGTCTTTTCTCCTCAATTGGCTTAGGGCTTGGCTACACTCGAAACTCCAAAGCGCTGCCATCGGAGCACTTTGAAGTGCAAGTGTGGTCGCGGTGCCAACGCTGGGAGAGAGCTCTCCCAGCACTGCACGTACCCCACCTCCCCATGGGGATTAGCTTACAGTGCTGGGGCGCTGTTTACACTGGTGCTTTGCAGCGCTGCACCTTGCTGTGCTCAGGGGTGTGTTTTTTCACACCCCTGAGCGAGAAAGTTGCAGAGCTGTAAAGCGCCAGTGTAGCCAAGGCCTTAGTTTTATTATGCACACAAACACACAGAGACAGCAAAGAAAAGTAAGATAACCTGGGGCAAAAGGGCTGATAACATTGTGTAGGGAGAAACAAAGAAAGCTTGTTAGCAGATGCACTGCAATAACAATCAAAGGTGTGGAAATGGGCCCCTTCTGGTCCTTGTACCCTACCCTGGTATTGAGTGCAAGGGATACCGAACACCCCCCGCCACCTCATAGGACACTGCAGGGAGGAGAACGTAGAGCTGGGTGAAGATGGCAGCAGGTTCAGCATAGGCTGCAGTGGGACTCTGGCATCCATGGTTTCAGCTGCAAGGAATGCAAAGCAGAAGGGTAACACTGACAATGCATACATTGTTTCTGGTGCAAGGTTAATTTTTGTAATAAAAAAACACCTCTCAATACACTCCACTGCAAGCCACAATGTAATCACAACCGCTGGCTATTGCAAGAGTCGGTTTGCTGCTACACCCATGGTGAGTAAGGCCATGAGGCCTAGGCGAGAAGTCTTGTGCTGCCGCTTTTGTGAAAACATTCTTGGGAGCACAAATTGGCACTTGAGAAAAGCCCTCTTTCCCCTAGAAACCTGGATGGTGCTTGAGGACAGGCACCAGTTATGATGCTCTGTACCTCGGGGGAACACCCAGCACCCCCATTTTCATTCTTATAAAATGATTGTGTGGTATCCAGTGCAAAGTTTGTCATGTCAGGTGTCTTCGGAAGGCTCATGATGCACTGAGCATTGTTGTTATAGTGATGTTATAGGTTATAATTTCATGTATATATAGTTATGAGGCTGAAAATGTGTCTTCATGGCTTCAATAAGCCCAGGCAAAAACTTGCCAACAGCAGAAAGGCTGTTCACACCTCATCAGGGCATATATGGGACAAACCCAGCCCAACCTCACAGGAACAAAGGACGCTGGTCTAGGCAGCAAAAAAAAAAAAATCTGTTGGACTCTCAAGTGAGTCATCACCCTTCCTTTGGTCAGTTTTGGACTAAGATGAGGAAATGCTCACCTGACTCTGAAGCGGGGGCCAGGGGGGAGTGCCAAGAGGGAAGAAAGAACATGAT
This sequence comes from Chelonoidis abingdonii, assembly GCF_003597395.2. Lineage (NCBI taxonomy): Eukaryota > Metazoa > Chordata > Testudines > Testudinidae > Chelonoidis > Chelonoidis abingdonii. The sequence goes on from NC_133769.1 coordinate 325,810,522, forward strand.
AAAAGAGAAAGACATTTGCCATGTTTTTTCCCTCTCTTCCACCTCCCTCTTCAGACATCACCACCAAGCAACTGAAGAGCTGATCAAAGGGGAAAGCCTGGCTGAAGAGCAACCAGCCAGCCTGTGGAGAGAAGCATCTAAGTTTGTAAGGGCACTGAAAGTGTTAAGATCATTTTAGAATGCATTTTGCTTTTATTTCATTTGACTAAATCTGACTTGTTATTCTTTGACTTATAATCACTTAAGATCTATCTTTGTAGTTAATAAATCTGTTTGTTTATTCTACCTGAAGCAGGGCATTTGGTTTGAAGTGTGTCAGAGACTCCCCTTGGGATAACAAGCCTGGTAAATATCAATTTCTTTGTTAAATTGATGAACTCATATAAGCTTACAACATCCAGCGGGCATCACTGGACACTGCAAGATGGAGGTTCCTAGGGTTGTGTCTGGGATGAGAGATGTTGACTAGTGTCATTCAGTTGCATAATCCAAGGAGCATCTTATATGCCAGAGGCTGTGTGTGAACAGCCCAGGAATGGGGGTTTTCGTAGCAGAGCAGGGTAAGGCTTGTTCCCAGAGTTGAGGATTGGAGTGACCTAACCTATCACCAGTGCAGATAACTGCTTGAAATGCTCAGTTATCCCTTTCAACCACAACCATGGCATGTTTGGGAAAGCAGGTTGTGTAACCCAGATTTCACCAAACAGAGGATAGATTACTTGTTGAATTGTTTGCGGTTTAAGGGCTAACATTGAAAACTTCCCCCATTTCCTCTAGGGGACCCTATGTGATAGCACTCTCCTGAAGGTAACAGAGGCGGCAAGGGAGCAGATGCTGCAACCATGTGGATACAGACATGATCCTTATGCTACAATACTGTGTGCTGCAATGATGTCAGCAGAGTTAATACTGGAGTGGTGTGGGAAAGTGTCCTACCATGATAGATGAAATACGGCAGCTCTTCCTATAAACCTTCTGCAAAAGATTGCAGAGTACCTCCACGAAAGCTTCTGAGAGATCTCCATGGAATATTCCCAGGCCATCCCTGTGGACATAAACAAGTCTTTTTTGGAGAGCACCCTCTGCATAGCTGGAGCAGCCAGTAATACCCACTACACATACTTTTTTGTTCAGATTAAACATAAAAAATAATAGCATGTAACCCCTACAGTTTGATGGGAAATGTGTACTGACCAGAGGTGCCTTCCATGGCATCACGCTCCACCGCCAACTGGTTCTGTGAAGGAATGGGCTCCAGGGTTAAAAACAGTTCTTGGCTGTCAAGGACAATAGATCCTCTGCTTGCCTGCCTCACATTCTCCTCCTTCTCCTCTTCCTCATCAACCATGTTCTCCTCGTTGTTGCTCAAGGTCACCCAGGGCTCCTGGGAGGTATCCACGGAGCGTTTTGGGGTAGTAGTGAGGTCACCACCGAGAATTGCATGCCGCTCCTTATAAAAGTAGCATGTCTGTGGGGCAGAGCCAGAATGCCCGTTCACCTCTCTTGTCTTCTGGTATGCTTGATGAAGCTTCTTTATTTTCATGTGACACTGCTGTGTGTCCCTCATGTAGCCCATCTCCCCCATGCGATCTTGGCATAGATGTCAGCATTTCTTCTGCTGGATTGGAGCTCTCCCTGCACAGACTCTTCTCCCTACACAAGAATAAGACCCATCACCTCCTGTGTGCTCCATGCTGGATTGTGTTTGCGGGCTTGAGTCTCCATGATCAGCTGTGGTGGTGAGCTCTCCATGCTGATCAAACGGAAATGAAAATTCAAAAGTTCCCAGGTCTTTAACAGGGGAGGAGCTGTTTCCTGTGTACCTGGCTGATGTGCAGTGAAGTTGAAAGTGCTCTCCAGAGCGGTCACAGTGGAGCACTGTGGGACACCCCCTGGAGGCCAATTCATTCAAATTACACAACGCAGTGTCTACACTATTCCTACATTGACCCGTGGATGTTGAATCAAGAGCTATGCCTCTTGCGGAGGTGGAGTACAGAAGTTGACTTTACAGGCCACTTAGGTCAGTGGAAGGGACTTGGTAGTATCGACACATACATTATTAGATTGACTTAATGCAGTTTATGTCAACCTAAGTTTGTAGTGTAGACCAGGCCTGATGGACCTCACTTCACTACCAGTGAAGACAATCTGTTCTGCTACTGATTTCAATGAGAGCACGTTCATGTTCTATATCAGTATTGCCAGCCTGCAGCGGTGGAGTTGTTATATGGGAAGCCCAACGTTTCTAAGCCCATCTCTAGAAATAGTTAAATAAATATTTTTAAACAGGTATTCTCTATCTTATCGTTGCCTTTGTGGTTAAATCCCAGTAGTCTTTAACCATAACTACCTAACACTGTGTACTCCTGGGGGAATTCTGCGCCACAGCACAATGCAGAATTGTGCAGAAATTAACGTGTGTGCAGAATTTCCTTTCCCCACAGAAATGGGCTGCAGTGCTGCTAGCAACCACTCGGAGCTGCTGGACTTGGCAGACCCCAGCTTGCACACAGAAGACACTGCTGTGGAAGGGGAAAGGAGCTAGAGGGCTCCTGACAGCTGCAGTTCCCAGCATGCCCTGAGGGAAAGAGAGGGTGGCATGCAGGAAATTCTGTGCAAGCCTGGGACCAAGCATCAGACTGTTTCTCCCTCTGGATCCCTGGGCTCTGAGGGTGGGGGGAGGAGGATGAGTGTCTGGGAAAAGGGTAGGCTCACAGCTGGGCTCTGGGAAGGGAGGGGATGTGAGTACCTGGGTTGGGGAGGGGGAGGGCGCTGTTGGGCTCTGGAGAGGATATGGTTTGGCTGTATTGCCTAGGTGGGCTCTGGGGGAAGGGATTGTGAGTGTCTGGCCCCCCAGCTGGGCTCTGGAGGGAAGAGGAGGGCAGAGAAAGAGGAACTGTGTTGTTATAGGGGTTTCTTTAACTCTCTACTCCTGGGGGAATTTTTGTGCGTGTCTTTATTGGTACAGACATACCTGCTGACAGGTATTTTGAAATAAATTACCAAAATAATTGAAACTGATGTTATTATGTAGTGTTATTTTGACAAATAAAATTTGCAAGTTTTTGCAGAATTTTAAAATATTATGCACAGAATTGTTATTTTGGGAGAGCAGAATTTTTATTTTTTGATGCAGAATGCTCCTGGAGTACCCTATGATGTGACTGAAGCTGAGGTAATGTGGTATGGGGCAGCAGAAAAGCTGATTGCAAAGCAATTATCTGAAACATGCCATGAAGATTTGAAGCTAAGGAAGGGAAAAAAACATTTGCACTATACCAGGAGGTAAATTTTCTAGAGCTGTAAGTCAAAGTGTTTAGGTTATGCATGATCAATATTATACATGCTTCTGTTTTGTCAACATGTGTGTGTGTGTGAGAGAGAGAGAAACAGTAAATCAGTTGCTTTCTGAGGATTCCATTTGTAAAACAGCTCAACTCCCTCTCCCTCTCCCTCTCCCTCTTCCCACAGCCAATAATCTCCACCCCTCCCAGTGGGGATATAAATAGAGCTCTACTCACCCTGCACGCCTGTCAGCATAAGCATAAACATGGTAGCAATCTTTAAAAAGTGAGAGTTTTGTCTGTTTGCCTACATTGGCATCTAATCAAACCATCCCTTGATATTGACTTGTAAGGGCATGTTATCAGTGTTGTAAGCAGGGAATTAAACCCACTAATAGGGCAGGAGTTGTTAAATATGCATTCTTTAGATTGTGTTCATAGCTATTAGCTTGCAATACGGGCTCAGCCCTGCTTCTGCCTTTCGCTTCACAGGAAGTTTTGCCATTGATGGATCAAGCATTAAATAAAGACGACATGACAAACCACTTTCATCTTTTTAGATTGTTTTGTTTTTAATAAAGCAATCTGAAAGATAATGAAGTCTTATTTACACTAACATCCCTGTATACTCCTTTGGCAATTTACCCTACAGAGGCTTTCATGTAAATGAGATTCAGATCCAAACTGCAGTCATGCAGTACTAGGGGTTTGGTTCCCACTGACTGCAATGAACATTGTATATATGTAAGGATTGAGCTCTGGGTTTTCATGGCAACTGAAGATGAATGAAATTCGGCCAAAACATTTTTTGGCTGAAAAATGAAGATTCAGTGACACCAAAACATTTTGCAAATTCATGTCAACTTCTCCAAATTTTTTGTGTAAAAAAACCTCAAAAATTCCAAAAAGTTGATGAGTTTTGTTTCAACGGTTTTGAAATGAAACAGGTTGATTTTTCTATTCAAAATTACTTTTCATTTTGAGATTGCCTTCAATTTTATTTTTAAAACATTTAAAAGGTCTTTAAAATCAGAATGGAATGTTTTGTTTAACCTGAAGTGGTTTTTTGGTTGTTTCATTTTTTTAAAACCTTTTTAATCTGAAGAAGTAATTGGAAGGTATTACCCTTCCTAGGGCACACTGACTGGTCACAATAAATCATTTTACTGTAGGAAAAAGGTTAAATCAAACCACAAAGCCCACAGAGCCTTAGATTTACAGCAGTCTAAAAGGGTTTGTAGGTTCATTTCTTAAACAGCTGAATTATAGCTGCTTCTGGATATTGATCTGTAAAGCACAGTGAACCACTAATGCTGCAAAGCATTAAGGAATGAGTAGCAGTGGGGAGATGGTGTTCGTTACAGTTTTTATATACACTTCAAAATCACTTCCAAAAATGAGGACCAGATAATAGTTGAGGATCCCAGCAACAGACATAAGGAACAGGAATGATATGATGCGTTTTCCAAATATGTAACCAGGAGTGCTGGTGAGAGAGAGAGAGAAAAGTAATATACCAAGATTTATCACCTTGCTTGAAAAGTGCTCAACCTCTATAACTATCATTCAAACCACTTTAAATAGACCTCAGAAGCTCAGACCCATGGGCCAAATTCCTCATTGACTTGAACCCTTTGATCCCCTTTAATTTCAGCAGAGATGCACAGGTGTAATCAAATTGGGCCCCCCAGTGCTGAATTGATACTTCTTCATACTAATCAGTGCTCCATTTAAGAGACACATGTCTTAGCTATTAAATATGATCATGTCTGATCATATTTAAAACCTAATTCAATCACCTTGTTTTAATGGTATGTAAAATTTATGAGGGTCAATTCTGTACATCTGGATGTTACTCACATTAACCTTAATAGGAGCTGTGTAGACATCAACAGGAGAATGGACTCCTATTCTTTCACTTTGCAGATGGAGAAAGATAATCCCACAGACATACACTGAATTATCACTGTAAGCAGGAGCCTTTCCCCCACCTGCTCTGCAGACACAGTCCACAATGTGTGTCAAGTCCAAACTCCCCTGTTCCCAGAGTTTTGTTTTATTAACAAAGAAAAGAATAGTGAGATGATAGAAAAATCAGCTCCCTTACTCCACTCCAGCATCTTGGGGCTCTGCCCAGCCCAAATGCTGCCGTGTGTAATTCTTCTACTCCGATATGTACTTGAGCATCTGTTTTTTTGGTTTTTTTTACTTTAAGTATGTGAGATAATCCAGTAAACAAACCTCTTCTTTCTTTAACTACCAGTGGAATCAGTCTGTCAGTGCAGGTGTGTAAAATTAATAGGAGATAGTGATGGGAAAGTGGACCCTGTACTTTGTTTTATTTATCCCTTTAGTTGTAAACTCTGGGCACTTATACATAATTGATCAAAAACACAATAACCTACTGATCCAGATTGGCTCCAGAATAGATGGACATGGCTTGAAGGTTAGCAAATCCAGGCTATTTTAGCACAAGGACAGGGGTATGTGTTCCAGAGGCAAGAACCCCACATGGAAAATGTTTTGAAACAGCCCTTTTAAACCAGAGGCCCATTAGCTCTAGTACCTCTACCAAGTGAAAGAGAGAGAGAGGTGGATTCTCAGTTAGGCAGGTTCCAAGCCATTTAGGGTTTCATAGATCAAAACACCATCTTAATCTCCAGGCCTGATTACAAAGCTCTAGGGTGCTCCTAGCATGAAACATTGCTTAAGAAGCAGGCAAACATATTCGGCTCCATCTTAAATCATTCAAAATAGGCTTATCCCTGGTCTTGTCTGGGTTGAGCCTCAGCCATTTTGCCCTCATCTAAGCCCAGTCTCAACCAGACGCTGGGTAAGACATTCAAACACACCAGCTGGGGTAGGCAGAAATAGGGCTTGTCTTCATTGCAACGCTAACTCAAGTGATAGCTCGAGTGTTGCCTCTAACTACTCTCATCCACATACACAAACCCTTAATTTGAGTGCAGCAGTGTTTTTATTCTGAGTTGGCTGGACGGCCTGCCAGGGGGTGGAGTGTAAAGCTGGAGTTAGCACAACTCATCTGCTGCTAACACAACCACTCTGCAGTGTGGATACAGGCCGCTTGAGTGCTGCTAGTCCTCCAATGCCTTCCCACAATTACCCCTGTGTGCCCAGAAAGGACAGACAAGTTCTCCCACAATACATTGTGAAAGAATTCGTAAAGTGTCTTATCTTACTACAGCACTAAGAACCATGGGATGGGCCCCCAGAAGTCTTGGTGTCATAAATGAGTGAAGGCAATTCCAGTGTGGACACAGCAACTCCAGTGTTATTTCACAGTGTGGCTGCTATCACTTGAGCTGAACTAACTTGAGAGGAATAACTCAAGTAAAGATAACTCAAGTTAACTCTGCAGTGAAAACGTACTCATATACATATTGAACAAGAAAGGTGTCAAGATGCCCTACCCATGAAAACATTTATCACCCAAAACACTTGTAAAGCACTCCAGGGAATTCTTACCTTTGTGTCCTCTCTCCCAGATAGCCAACAAAGTACTTTTGCCTGACAAACAGATATATCAATCCAGCAAAGGCAGCAGCAGCTGAAAGGAAGATAAAGTAACGCATATTACAAGCTACCATCCAAGTCTCCAGTGTAGGCCTCATTATCCATAGAGGTCCGTATTGCTGTTCATGCTGGATGGGAAACTGGGGAAAGTCTGTATTCTGAGAAGCAGGACGAGCGGTGGGACTCAGAAACTGAAGAAAATTAATTATGTGGAGAATTGCACAATATTTCCCGTCACCTTTGCAGAAAACCTTGTGGGCCAAATTCTGCCTTCAGTTATACCTGAAAGTCAATAGGAGTGCTCCAGCTGTGCATGAGGACCAGTGCTGGGCCCAAAAGTAGGAGCATGCTCTGCTCTTCAATGAGCGCTGCACTGCATGCGCCCAAGAGCACAATCTGGGGTATGTTCTGGTTTCCCCAGAAGCCCTGAGCATGGGGCAGCAGGTCACTGCACTATCCCAGCAGCAGGCCAGACACCGTACTGTGGTCTGAAATTCAGTTTTCAGCACAAAAAGGGTTTTCTTGTGTTTTAACACTGGCTTTTTCCAGACCAGCAGGCCAAGCCCCTTCCTGAGCCCAGCCAAGAAACTTCTGTTACCCAGAAACAATGACTTACCCCGGGGTACAGCAAGGCACTCAAGTGTGTGCATGACTTTAAGCATATGAATACTCTCACGGAATTTAATGGGACTGTTACTCACATTCTTAAAACTAGGCACATGAGTAAGCACCTTGCTGAACTGGGAGCTCAGAAATGAAGGCTAGTCTAGAAGGCAGCAATGAGCAATGAAGCTTTCGCAAACACCCCTACACGCTGGACGCTATTTCCCTGCACCAGTCTGACAGCACTAATCTTCTCTGGCAGTGTCCTTCCAATCTGCCACCACTGGTGGATTATAGGAGGTTGAATGGATTGGCTACTCTGGGCCCTGTGCTCTGAAAGGGGTCTCCCAAAATGACCATGCTTCCATTAGGAACCCTCACTGTCTTGTCCACACCACAGCTGGGAACTGGTGCCCCAGATTCCTGACCAATCCGGGCTATGTTTAACCATGAACCATCCCTGTCTGTAATGTAAGTCACAGGAGAGAGAACAGCTAATACATTAGCAACTCGAGGCTGCAGGCGTTTCCTCTCTGCAGTCTGGCAGAGTAACCTCAGTCTGTCCCTTGCTGAAGCATGGGGAGGAGGGGTCAGGTCATGAGCCTTTTTAAGAGACAATATTAAACTGAACCTCAGAAGACACACAAATTATATATGTTTATATATAGAGAGAGAGTTGAAGTACATGTTACCTTGGCTACAAAGCAGCCCAGCACACCAAAGCACAACAAGAAACGTCGGGTATGCATCTCTGCAGTTTTGGCTAGGAAGGAATTAAAAAGGGGGAGTTAAAAACATACTGAGAAGAGGAAAACTATCCTTCTGCCTTGGAAACACAGTTACCAGCTTACATATGGAGCATCTGGAGAGTACCTCCCTGTTACCCCGGGACAACGAGGGGGGTCATCCATCTACCACGTCAGAAATAGCAGTGCAAAATGGATGGCGTGTGTGAAATCCATCTCCTGAACTGCTGCTGTTAATCATGTCTCACATATTAAATGCCTGACGCACTGTATCAGTTTGGGCAACTCTTGTAGCCCTGGTCCATATTAATCAAATCAGAATTAATCAAAACTCAATAATAAGGCAAAAGAGAGGATAGGAATCACAGCAAAGCCGAGGCTCTTGTAAAATCTGCCTGTGGTTTTTTTCTATAGCTTATTAAAAAGGAATTATTTATGCCACTTTGTTCATAAGGGAATGTCACTGTAGAGGGAAATATTCTTTTATGGGGCCTAGGATACACACCCATGCAGGGGAGTATATTTATGGATTGTAAAGTACAGAGCACATTGCCAGTGCTTAACAAATAAATAATGATGTAATTTTCTTTTCTTTCTTGGGTGGTAGTGAAATTCCCCTTTTCAAAGGCAATCACAAGTGACCACAAGAACAAAGCAGCCTGGCCTAATGGCTAGAGCACAGATCAGGGACGCGAGAGACCAGAATTCTATTCCCAACCCTGCCACTGATCTCCTGTTGGTCAGTTCACCTCTCTGTACCTCTATCCTGCCTGTTTAGACTGTAGACTCTTTGTGGCAGGGACTTTTTCTTACTATGTGCTTGTACAATGCTTACTACAATAGATTTCTGATCTTGCTTGGCACCCCGAGGCACAATTATAAAATAAATAATAATGACAATAAAGTACTCTGACATCAGTGAGGCCTTTCCATTGACTTCAGTGGATTTTGGCTCAGGCCACAAGCCAAGGCAAAGATTAACCTCAACAGCAAAGGTCTTGCTCTCTTCCCTACCCCACCATGTGGTTTGCATACTCACTTGGCAGTGAAGACACGCTCAAAGGCCGAAGATCCAGCCCGCTGGAAAGTCTTGCCATTATAGTTCTTGCTTTCATGCTCCACTTTGGTTGCAAAAAAGGCTGTTAAAGAAAGGCAGGGTTTGTTCTGAGGGTTAAACTGGACACGTTGTGCATGCTCAGTATAATGGGCTGCGTTCTTCACTTGACAGCCCTGTATCCCTCTTGGCACCAGAACGGTGTGCTGGTGTAAACAGGAGCAGAATTTGGGCCAACACATTCTCATCTAGGTTTAACCAAGCACTTGAGTTCACAAATGTGACATGTAGTCCCTTCTGAAGTGCCTACATGTTTTTCTGGGGGTCTGGCGGGCCTCACTTCTGAGCCCAGCGCTCACAAAGGAAAAAGTTTATTTGCTATTTTGTCTCCACATCACACAGCTCCATTCCAAACTGGGAGAACATTCCTGACATGTTCTGTTAAGCCTATTTCTGACCCCTCATTGGAAGAGATGTCAGATTTTACTGAGTTCTGAGAATCTGTCCCCTCCCCAGTGATAAGGAGGAAGTTTTGCCCTTTATCTCATTGGCTTCCATATGGGATTACTGGTCACAGCACCATCTCAAGGCTGGATTAACAACACAGCTGATTTGGGCTGCTTTTGCTAGGGCAGGCACCTGCAGAGGAAATAGCCATAACTGATGGAGTGAAAATCAAAGCTTAGCTATATCACAGTACCAATGTGTGGTAGATTCCTGTTTCCATTCATTTGGGTGGAAACAAGGGTCTGGGTGGCAGCTACACTCTGCTTTTACTTACCCCTTAATTGGGAAACTTCCACTTAAATCAGTGAGAGTTTCTCTGAATAAGGGATGAAGAAAAGCTGAGAAGGAACCTGAGGATATAGCTCTTAGGTATCGGTGATCTGTGTTGTACATCTATGGTACAGAGATCTCAAACACACACCCTTGAATTGTTCTGGGCTTGTGTTGGATTTCAAAGGACCTCTACCATGAACCCTTCCAAAAACTGGAACAGATTTTTCTTTTGCATGTCCTCCCCTGTCCCACCCTTATAATTTTGCTAATTTATAAATGCACACAGATTTAAATTTACTGCTAAACACTAGAGTCACATCTAGCCTGCTTTCCATGAGGATCAAAGACCCAAGTGGTTTTTAAACACTGACGCTTGTATATCCCGGGAGGGTCATCCACTACCACATTTTGACCTGAGTCATAAGAGTAGTTCAACAATGACAAATGGATGTAGTGTTATGCCAAAAAGGTGCGGCTGGCCTGCCATCAGGGGTCTTGTATGGAATCACAGACTTCTGAAAATAAATGGGTGTGCTAAAGCACTTTCCTTTGTGCCCAACTGTAGGTGCATCTGAAATCCTGGAGTAGTGCACAACAGCTGGATACAAAGCAGGGAGCTAGGTCCATTTGGCCAAGGGAAGGGTGTGGTGCTAAGGGGGGTTCCCCGGTCAGAATGAAGTGATGCTGGCTGGAAAGATGAAATACTTGGCCCAGACATTGTCTCCATTGAAGGCATGCAGCTCCTATTCATGGAAGTGGTGTGAAGCGTCTGGGTCCTGGCCAACTCCTTGCTAAGTGTGGACAATCAGATAGCATCAATTGCCAAGAATACTTTCTTTCACCTCCCAGCTTGCTGGGAAACTTCACCACTTCCTCATGAACCTGGCAACAATGATTTGTGCATTTGTCATCTCCAAGCTGGATTTCTGTAACTCACTGTACATGAAGTTGAATATGAAGACAATATATAGGCTCCAGCTGATGCCGAATGTGGCTGCCCCCCTACATGGCTCAGGCCACTGTAAGAACATCAGGCCTGTGCCCACATTTGTCCACTGGTTCCAAGTTAGCTTCTAATGACAGTTTAAGGCTGTGGTCCCAATTTTCCAAGCAATTAAGCCCCAGACATCAAAGAATTAATTTCATTCTTGAACCACTGTGACTGATGCACTCTTCTGGGACAGTGCAGATGTCAAAGCCCAGGATGAAGCATGGGAGAGCTGGGGACAAAGCTCTCTCTGTTGTGGGGATTAGTCTATGAAACACTTACAGAGGAGATCAGCTGAATCCAGAGTCTGACCATCTTTAGGAAATACTGCGAAACCTCTGTCTTTGAGACAGCCTTTCCACCTCAAGTGACACTCACAATACAAACACCCTTAACAACCCATTAAATCCTCTCCTCCCCAAAAAGTCCCACCCCAGCCTACCCCAATTAAAATTCTAACCCCATAAAGGCAGAAATGCCAGAGAGACTCCATTGAAGTCCACTTGGGACTTCATTATTGCTATCAATTTTACATGGAAGGTGTTCAGATGCTGTGGTGATGAGTGGCAGTATAAAACTCTAAGATAGACAGACACAATTGCCATACGACCTTGTTAAGAAGCAGAGCAGAGAGACTGCCTCTGCTTGGGCACAGCGCTGGCTGCAGTAGCTGGCCTGGGATTTCTGGAACAGCCTACGTTATGGATGTCTCTACTGCTGTTCAGGGAAACAGGACTTTGCGTATATTTCTGTGTGAAACTGATTTGTCATCCAAATAGCACTTTGCTGAACTGGAACATTAACATAACTTCTCCCATGTGTGTTGCTTGTTTTTTAATCTCATATTCCTATAAGGTATTTTTTACTCCATTTATCATCACTTTCATTATGGGGCTAACACCATAGATAAAAGACTTTGGGGGGGGAGGAAGGTATACAAGTCTGCCCTTACACTGCCCTTGATTGGTGGCAGAGAGCCGCAACAGAATACAGAGACAGGACCATTGGGAGTTACACACAATGGTCAAGTGCAGTGTTTTGCATGCCCTGAGTGTGTGATAATAACATCTGAACACGTTCCAAGGAATCCCATTTTCCTTTGGGTGACCTCATAGTGCTGGTTCCGGGTCTGAAATGCAAATTCAGCTCACTTTACCACTTTTATGATTATGCATTTATTTTTATACACACACACGGGTTACACACCTTGGTGCTTGCTACTTGTCCTTTGTGCCACTTCATGGAGCAAAGAAGATAGAGGGGAAGACTCACCTGTAGAGATCTGCTGCACATCCCCATGCCACTTGTCACATGGCTGTACTGAGGTGTGCCAAGGTGTGACCATAGCACCCCTCAAGCAGTTTTAACTTGCACCAGGAGCCAAATTAAACCTTGCTGCCCCCAGAAGCAGGAGAGGGGAAAGATGGTTTTCAAATGACATTTCCCCTCCTCCTCCTCCCCCCCCCCTCCCCCAACTTGTCTTACCCTGGATCCTGTGCCAAGCATAGTTCTTGCCAGACCCAAGGATTTGGATCAATAATCTGACAGTCAGATTTCAATGCTTATAAAATGTGCATGAGTGGAACAAGAAAAGACAAGTTTCCTGGATGGATTAAGTAAAGGAATTGTACTGGAAATATAGGTCTTTGGACTATGTCTCCCCAAACTCCTCTGGTAAAATAACAGGAAACATACCTGGGCACATCTATTAATAGATGTGCCTTGATTACCAGGGGCCAAATTCTACCATGAAATCTGAATGCACAACCACTAGTAATGATGGTTATTGACTTGCCGGTGCTGTACAAAACAGAGTAAGACACCGTCCCTCCTCCAAGATCATCATCTCAAAAACCTGTTCCTGAAAACACATAGTGGCTTCATCTGAAGGCAGAATTTGGGTATAAACCACAAACACATTACTTTTGTGAGAGATAAGAGCTCTCTGTCGGACTGCTCAGCTGCATTTTCACTCTGAATGTTGCAGCTCTGCTTGTGCCGCACCCACCGCTGCTGCCAAGCTAAGTAGCCCACGAATGATCTACCCCTACTGAATTCAGTTCCTAACACTGCACATGGTGCCTGATCCAAAGCCCATTGAGCACCATGGTCATCTTCCTACTGACGTCAGAGGGCTTTGGATCAGGCCCATAATGAGGAGGTCAGGTATCCATGTCTCAGGTTGCCATCTCACAATTCTCCTGGAACTTGGGGCAACATAAATGAGATCATTTTTTAAAAAATCACCCATCTGTGTGTCTCCTGGGTCAAGTTTTAGGGGATCGAATATGTATAAGACATGAGTGCCAAGTAAAAAGTTTGCAGAAGAAAAACATTTAGTTTGCCTAAGGAACCTTAAAAGAAACTGAGCTAAAGAGATTGATATTTCAGAGCTTATCTTATTCTAATTCCTCTGATGAAGGACATTTATAACATTCTCAGCCAAGAAGAGGTTAAAACTAGCAAACTGAAAGACTGAAGAATGAGTTTTAGGAAAGTAGGATAACTAGTCAATTTGAACTAGTAACCAAGTCAGAATCTTTTCTGGTATAATTCAGTTCAGTATCCTTGATCAGACTCATTTACACCCACTGAGGATCTGATCCATGTTTCATGTCAGTCGCTCAACTTCCCAACATCTTCCACATCCCAGACCAGTTCTCTGTTCTTGGACATATTTACAGAGATGCAGACAGTGGCTGATAATACTGACATACATTTAATAAACTTACTATAGTAAACCAAAGATCAGTATCTTGTCACTGCTAATATAGCCAGCCACTAGTACAAAAAAACTGTATGTTAAAAAGGGAACGGGGTCAAAAAAGTTCTGAAACCAAGCTTGCTCATATATGCACACACACATATATGCACACAAAGCCATATACAACAGGAGAAAAATATATTTAAAATAGGTCAATTTACATTTAATATTCAATGCATAATAGATACCAGGAATTTGCTACCCTCTTTCTCAGCGTCCTCTTTCCCCCTAAAATAAATGATTATCTTTTCTTACCATTTTGGAGAACACTGATAAGGCTGACTATTGCTAGGAGGACAATGCTCCCCAGCACTTCATGGTCCATTTTGGCAGCAGGCTTGTCAGAGTGGACTCTGTAGCCTTTTCAGCAGTGCAGCCTCAGAAAGCACAAGAAGAGGAAGTGACGGGCTATCTTATCTTGCATCATTAAATCTTTGTGATGGCTTCATAGCACCACACGACAGCCCCTCTTATTTAGAAGTATATCAGTGTAGTATGGCTGCAGTCCATATCTCACAAGCCCTTTGGCTGCCTTTTCCTCCATGTGTGGATTAAATTTATCTATAGATATTGCCCATAGCAACCTAAGGCAATTTGTTCATGATCCATGAGGATAAATACTGTAGAGAGACATCTCCTCTTTCAAAAAGCAGCGTAGTCACAATACCGAAGGTCACCTGTGACAATTCTAGGAAATCCAGTCAAAAGGAAATGGAGCTCTAGGCTGCAAGAAAGCAGCTGTGGTTGCCATGTCAGGGTCTGCAGGCATCCCAGTACTACAAGAGATATTAGGAGAAAATGTATTATTGAACAGTCAGACCCAGTCATTACTTCATTTTCCCTTATGCCCACCTGTAGCAGGACAGTTACCCTGCTCCTGAGGGAAAAGGCTAGGCTGATTGGGGAAGCAGCCACAGCTGGGGCCACACTCCAATTAGGCCACAAAAGGGCTGTGAGCCAGGGGCTGAGTCAGTCCCTCTAGGTGTGGAGAAAGACCTGGCTGCCTGGGAGAAAAGGGTACCTGAGTTGGAGCAGTATTAGGGAATATGGCAAGGGAGATGAGGAGCTCCAGCCTGGTAAACCCCTAGGGTGCAGGCCTTATGCAAGGCCTAAAGAAAGATACAGGGGTTAGGCAGAAGCAGTTGGCCAATCCTCCTTTGCCAGTGATGAGTGGTTTACAGACTGCAGTCTTCCCCAGTGAGTGGGGGCTAGGTGATGACTGGCAGTAGCCACTGAGACAAGGTGGGGATAGGAGGGGAGACCTAGAGTAGGGGTACTGCAGGGGCAGAACCCTGAGGTAAAGGGCATTGGGGTCTGGGTGGACATGGAGCCTGAGGCAGGTGAGCCACTGGGCTACAGAGGGTACTCTGGGCTGAAGTTGAGCTAATTTTCAGGATCACTAGTAGGAGGTGCCGTGCCAGTGAGTCTGTCTTCCTTGAATACAAATCCAGCAGTGGTGTTACGCATCTAATCACTCCAGGGACCTTAATGGGAATAACATATAGACCTCAGAGTCATAAAGCTAGAGCAAGGTGGATTTTTTCCATCCAAATGCCCAACCAGAAAGGAGGAAGGTGTGGTAAGTGTGGGTGTGAGGAAAGAACTACCGTTCTCAGAAAGAGAGAGATTCTAGGTAACTAAAGTGTCAGAAGAAACAATCTGAATAATAGACACTTAAGCAATTATGCAATAGAGTCGGATATTCTTTGTCACTGTATAAAGCAGGGGTGGGCAAACTTTTTGGCCCAAGGGCCACATCTGGGTGGGGAAATTGTATGCAGGGCCATGAATGTAGGGCTGGGGCAGAGAGTGTGTGGGGGTGCGTGAGGTGTAAGAGGGGGCTCAGGGCAGGGGGTTGGGTTGCAGGAGAGGGTGCAGAGCGTGGCAGAGGGTTGGGGTGCAGGAGGGGTTTGAGGTGCGGGCTCCTGCCCAGTGCCACTTGGAGTGGCTCCAGGGTGGCAGTGGCGTGCAGCAGGGCTAAGACAGGCTTCCTGCCTGCCTTGTCCCCATGCTGCTCGTGGAAGCAGCACATCCCTGCTGGTCCTGCAGGGCGCGGTGGGGGCGGGGGGCGGGCAGAGGGCTCTGCATGCTGCCCTCCTCCACAGGTACCTCTCCTGAAACTCGCATTGGCTGCATTTCCCCATTCCCGGCCAATGGGAGCTGTGGGGGGTGGTGCCTGAAGGCGAGTGGTGTGCAGGGAGCCCTCTGCACACACATCCCCACCCAGGGGCTGCAGAGATGTGGTGCTGCTTCCAGCAGTGGCGCAGGGCCTGCAGCACCATGGGGGTGGATATCCCACTGGCCAGATCCAAAGCCCTGACAGGCCGGATCTGGCCGTAGTTTGCCTAACCCTGATATAAAGCAATAGTCGTGTTTTTGGTTTGGACTGGCAGTCTTCTTACATGAAGAGAACACCATAACTGAAGTAACAGGTTATGGGTGACAAGCAATTATTTAAGAGTGGGTAAAAAGAGAGAAGATGTAGATCAATGCCATGAACATGATGGCTGTGCCCAGAAACACCCAGTTACTGTTTGACCCTGAGCCTGCAGCCATTACCATGTAAACAGCCTCTGAAAAGCTTCTTTTAGCTTCTGTCAGATTACTTTGATGCCTTCTCCTAAAGTGTTCGCCTAGAAAGGCTGATGTGATCTGACACACACTGTCTGTAATGATTCTGATCTCTTCAAATTAACAGACCTATTCTCATGGGAAACGATTTCTTAAAAATGTTCACCCATGTAGGGATTTAACACTAATGCAGACATGACTTTTAATGCATTTATGTCAGGGATAAATCTTATATATATTCTTATATGATCCTTCTCACCACAGGAATCATAGGATCTGAACGTCCTGAATGGCCAAAGCCCTGTTGGGATTGGCTAGCTATGCCTTTCTGGTGATGGCACAGCTGTGAACCAGCTCCCAGTGGCAGCATAGCTCAAGGCTGATCTATATTACACAGTTAGGTCAACATAGGGCCACTTATGTTGACCTAATTATGTCAGTGTCTACACTACAGCCTTCCTCCCACCGATGTAATTTTCCTATTACACCGGCATTATAACTCCACCTCCACCAGAGGCATGAGCTTATGCCAGTGTAGTTAGGCAACACAATGTCTATGTAGACGTGGAGTCCTTACATGGGCTATCTTGTCCATTTCATGGCAGGAGCTGTGAAATGGACAAGAAAGCCCTTGCTCCCCTGGAAAGCTGGGTGGCTGGACCCTGCTCTCAGCTGGTGGAAGCCCAGGCGAGAAGCAAGGGTGGATTTGGACACCTGAGGTGAGAAGCCTGAGTGGTCCCCTGCCTGCTCCCCACCAGGAGCTGGGCAGAGTTGTCAATTCCATGACTAGGGGAGTGGGCAGGGAGGGGCTGAGAATCCAGGGCGGCTGAACCCCACTCCTCAGTGGCGAGGAGCCCTGGGCAGCTTCCCCAAGCTCCGGGTGGGAAAGGGGGGGATGGACGAGAAGCCCCAGGGCAGCTCAGCTCCCAAGGCTGTCGCTGATGAGGATGCGCACCGCCGACCCAAGGAATTTAGTGTGGACATGCACCATGTAGTAATTACTGCTGTGTCTGTAAGTCAACCTAACTTAGGTCAACTTAGGTTTGTAGTGTAGACATGCCCAGATACTTTCGCTCTCCTCTGACAGTACAATTATGGCTTCCAAAGTCTAGCTAGGTGTTTTTAGCCAGACTAGTTACTCAAATGCAAAGTATGAATGGACACTTCAATAGCATCCCTCATACAAAACACCTCAGAATGGTCAGATATGCAAATGATCAGCTGTGCTGTGGTTCTTGCAGTTAGAGCTGTGGTAGAGAGGGAAGAGTTGCACCGTACCCGCCCTGAGGCAGTCACACCACTTCTGTGAACAGTGTTTTTGCACCTCTTTATAGAGGTGCAGCATGGAGATGATTAATGTTTGCATCCCAGTTTTCCATGACAACAGCCCCATTAATTGTCCTGCACAGTAAAGCACCCCAGAATGTCTACTGATCCCTGGCTTGTGTGGGTACCTTTGGAAATCAGACCCATTATCTGCAGTGAGCTGGTGCTGTGCAGAAGGAGTGGATCCTGCCAACAGATGGGCCTAGGGTGACCAGATAGCAAATGTGAAAAATCAGGACAGGCTGTGGGGTGTAATAGGTGCCTATATAAGCAAAAGCACCAAATATCAGGACCTCTGGTCACTCTAGATGGGCCTCTCTCCCAGGACCTCGTTGATGGGGAGCATCCTGTGTTATAACTAAGCAGAGAACTCTTTCCTACAGATAGAAGAAGTGCTAGATCCTGTAACACCCTCTCCCTGGATGGATCATCACAAGCAGGCACTGAATCTGGGATCTCTGAATCTAAAGCCACAGGCCTCTATTGGCTGAGCTAAAAGACCTCTCTGTCTTAGTCAAGAGTTCTGTAGGTTCATTGACCTCTTTATGTGGCTCAGGAGGGGACAGGGTGCCGCACTGAGCTGGTATAGGCTACACAGTAACATAGGTGGTCAAAGCCTTGAGGTACTTCCTGGAGCACCGTATACTTTGATCACCAACCATGGGCCTCTAGAATGCCTGTAAATGATGGAGATCAACCCCAGCTGACATTGTGGTATATAGCTCTGCAGCCCTATGCTTTCTCAGTGCACCATACAACAGGCAGAACCCACAGGAGTACAGACTGCTTTTCCCAGGATGAGAGAGGCTTGCTGACTGAGGACTGTCAGGGCCATCTTCCAGTGGGTAGGGAATATATGCCTGTCATGGTAAATGCACTGCAGCCTGTGAAGGGTTACTATATTGCTGCCTGTCACTTGGTGCAGTGGAGAAGGGTATATAAGGAAGAGAAAGCTAAGTTAAAAGGGGTCATAGATGAGGGTGTATCCTCTTTCCCTACTTATGGCAGAGAAAGCCTCTGGGGTTTGTTACCCTCATTTCAATTGAGTTTTTTGTTTGTGACCATTTTTTCTGGCTAACAAACAATGCCCTATGGAAAGTGCACTACAAAGGAGTTGGGTGTGGAGTTTGATCCCCTTCTTTGATTCATCTGTTTGTTGCGTGTGTGTGTGTTGGTAGGGGAGTATCAGTGTTGTGAGTATATTTTTTCATATGGTGGAAAGACTTTTTTGATACTTTTAAAAACCTGAACTTCAGGTCCTGACTCCTGAACACAGCTGTGTGGGTAGCACGCTGCAGCATAGCTGGCACTTGTTCTGCTCTGTGTTGTCCTGCACATGCAGCACATCGACCATGTCTTGCTCTGCTGCTCCTTGTCCATTGGGCGGTGTGCCAGCTGGGCTCCCCGCTACTGTGCTTCGGACCACGAGCAGTGTGCCAGATGGCTCCTGCTCTGTGTGTAGCATGCTGCTAAGCCCTCATCTGCCACTGGCGGCTGAAACCCCGTAAGCAAGAGGGATCCATCAACTGAGGGCCAAGATCTCACCAGCAGGGAGGTGAAGTGTTATGTTCTGGGGCTCCATGCAGAGCAGTGAGGGATTGTCACCACCTGCCCTGTAACTCTGGGAGCCTGAAATGCTCTGCTGCTGTAGTTCACAGTCCAGACACCAGCAGACAAACATGCCAGTCACACCCTGAATGTCTGTGGGCCATACACCCTGGGAGCAGCACCTCTGGCCCCTGCAGCCTGCCTATAGCACAACAGGGCCACGGGCTTGGTTACTACTCCAACATACTCCCCCTCCTGAATTTTCCCAGAACTGTGTGCCCTGAAGTGTCCAGCCCTCTTTTGCATCACTCAGAGAAATAATAAGGTTTGCTTGCTCCTTTAAAGAGACAAAAGCACATCACAGCTTATTAACTTAACTGGGATTAATACACCCTTCCTTTTAAACATAACACAGACTTCATTTCTAGTAAAAATAAAACAAATTTATTAATGGGATATAGGTTAAGCGATGCCAAGTAACAGGACTAAAGTGAGAAAGAATACAAACACAAAAATACACTTTTTAATGGCAAAGACTTAACATGCTACAGCCTTGGCTCAAGGTAGATTTCTTACCAGTCTGTTTCCTTTCCAGCCATGGCTGACTTTCTCTCAGCCAGGACCCACCACAAAAGTACAAGGTGCTGGTTTCCCTCTTCTGACTAGACGAAAGATCTTTGCCCAAGCAAGTTTCTCACCTATGTTCAGTTCCCAGAGCCCCATTTCTCAGCTTGGAAGAGCTTGGGCCCCTTGTCTGTCTAGGCATGGATGCCAGGTATGACTTTTGTCTTTGCTTGTATCTTCCAAAGTTCAATGACCTTGTTTCAAGAGGCAGGGTGACCTCATGCTGTTCTTCTCTTCCTGTGGCCTTCCCATCCCCGTGCTGATTTCAGTGTAAACGCAGCTTTTATTGTTTTTGGTCACACCTTGCTTAATTTCTTTGGAGACAGGTAGATACTCAGACAGCAGGGAAGGCAGCTAAAGCCTGTTTCTCCCTTGGTTTGGTCACAGATTGTAAAGTATAGTATCAATGAGTATCCATGTTTCCTTATGTAGTGTTCATTTCACAGTGATATTGATCAGCATTATTCATAAACCAGCTCACTCAATACTGGGGTGAAAGTAACTTAAAGGACGTACCAGTACGCAGAGCGTCCGGGGTCCTGGTCAAGGTGGGAGGGTGGCTCTGGGCCTCTGGAATGGGCAGGGCCTCAGGCAGAAGGGGTGGGGCTGGGGCCAGACTGCCCAGCCAGCCCTTCAGTGCTGCCCAGCCTGTGCCACCTGGGGTTCTGTTGGCAATTTAAAGGGCCAGGGGCTCCGGCCACTCTTGGGAGCTCCAGGCCCTTTTAAATTGCTGGCCCAGGGGCAGCTGCCCCTTTTGCCCCCTCCCATCAGTGGCCCTGCCGGTACAGTTGGCTGTGTACCAGCAGTCACTTTCTTACCGGTACACACCAGCTTACTTTCACTTCTGCTCAATGCACTTTTATGATACAGTAGTAATGTAGACCAAGAGTTGATTCAATTGGTTATCACTTGAGGTTCAGTCCTTGACTTTAGGCCAGTAAACCTTTGCAATGTATTATTGGAAAAGTAAAACCCAGGCCAAACTTCTCTCTCCTGCTGGGGTGTGGACATCAAGCTGTCTTCTCTCCCACTTGTTATCATGATAGCTATGTTTTCTGACTATGTAAATAGCCCTTCATTGTCTCTCCCTGATGACCAGGCTGGTCAGAGAAGCAAACACATTCCTTTGTCTATGGCAATCCTGTTTATCAACTCCCCCTGACATGCCTCGCTTAAACACATGTGGCATCTTATCTCCACCTGCTTTAAAACTGTACGTTTCTTTAGTTCTGTCCCCTCCCAAATGGATTCTCTCCTACTCTCTATTTCAGTCAGGGCCGGTTCCAGGATTACTGCCGCTCCAAGCAGCCAAAAAAAAAAAAAAAAGCTGATCGGCAGCACTTCGGCAGCAGCTCGATCGTGCTGCTCCATTGTTCGGTGGTGGGTCCTTCACTGAGACCCGGACATGCCGCCCCTTTGTACTGGCTGCCCCAAGCACCTGCTTCCTTAGCTGGTGTCTGGAGCCGGCCCAGATTTCAGTGATGGTGCAGAAGGGGAGTTATTTCCCCCTGTGTGTGGAGAGTTGAGGAGCAGGGAGAAGTATGGAGGTGGGAAGGTGTTCCCCTTGCCTTCCCTGAAGCAACTTTATATTTGGGGAGTAGGGGGAAGACCAGGAACTGGTTCAGTTGCAAACACTGGCAGATCAGGGAGAGGGAAGTAGAGGGACACTCTCTAATCTAAGCACTCACGGCTGGCAATTTAGCAGTCTGAGGTGCATGTGCACTAGAGCCAGGAAACAGAAACAGGCTAATCAACCTTTGGAATAAGAAATGAGGTAAAAGTTACTGAAATAACATGGATTGATCATGGGGGAAATCAGAAAAAGGGACTGAAAAGATGTTGAAGTAAATTTGACTTTTAGGTTTCAAGTTCATCCCTCATCACCTCAAGCATCCATCAGATCATCTTATTCTTGGGGACAGGTGAACTGGTTCTGATTCATAGGAGCCGGAGATGGTAAGGCTGGGAGGTGGGGTTACTGTATTGGGAGGGACTTAGCTTTAAATACTGCCTCCTTTCCTTGTACTTATTAGAACTATCATGTCGATTTGTAGTGATGCCAACTGAAAAGTGAAAACCATATGATGCTTTGTGCCCCATCAATCCACAGTTGTTTTTGAAGTATGTTATTTTAGTGAGTGACTTATTTTGTGAATGTGTCTTCCTAATTGCCGAGTAGTTCTTAGTATAGGTTTTACCGCTTCAAATGTTGTATAGCACTGGCTGAAAATTAAAATATGGGTGTTTTGTTTGCTATATAAGCAGATTCCATTTGGAGGATTTTCACACTAAGAACACTACAATTTAGCATCCTCTTGTTAACTTGCTTTAAACCATGCATTTGCATTTGGGGTTATCAGCAGAAATAATTACAGTAATAAGATTAGGTGCAATGTATAAACTGTATCTCCCTTGCCATTTACTGTTACAGCTATAATAGAAAGCAGCGTTACAACACTGTCAATATTTCATTTAATTCTATTTTTCATTTGGGATGGGTTTTAGCAAGTCTGACAAGAAAAATTAAACAGCAGCAGATTGGAGAGTCTTCATCCTTATTAATAGCCAAATTTTACTTTTTTAAAATGCCTAAAAAATCCAAGATTTTTAAGGGTCTAACTAGCCCCTGGACTTCTGGAAGGTTGTTTGTTTTTTAAATAGTAACATCCAGGGCCTGCAAAATACCCACTTCCCCCTAACAGACCCTAGAATCAGCCTTGATGTTGGGCTATGCATAATGTTGTGGCCCAGAACAAATTTACCATGGAATGCTGACATTTTTGGGTGGTCTTCAATGCAGATAGGGAGCTAAGTCTAGATACGTGTGCTAGTGTAAGCAGCTGGTACAGAAAAGTATTTCATATCTAACTGACCATCTGGTTTTTTCCCAGGTTTTATCTCTTGTTAAATTTGGGTTTTAAAAAAAATCAGGTGAAATAACACAATAGCAATTTGAGAAGTTTTTTTTTTTTCCCCCCAAGCTAAAATTATTTATTTTTCCCGGGAAATATTATCAGCTAGATTAGGTCTCGGGGGTTATATTTTGTAGCCTATAGACTCCCAAACTGCAAATGGTATTTAGGGATGGAACAAGGTTGTTAAGCAACCTTTAATCTTAGAGTGAACAGACAAACCCATTGCTTAAAATGCGTATGAGGTTAAGTCAAAAGAATAGTTTTGTAACCGATATATTGCCTAAGAGGAAACCAGTGCAATGAACAGGAGGCAAGAAGTTTATGTGGAGATTCCTCAGTATTGTTAAATACTGTAGGAAGTAGCTACATACCCTTAACAGCGGAGGAAGCAAATACAGTTACAATAGTTATGGAACACATCCCATGACATACAGCAAACATTCATTCAAGTGCATTTAGTTATTCAGTGAGCAGAACAGCATAACAAGAAAATCGTGTATGTTTTTACCATACGTGGACTTTAAGATCAGCTGATGTGAGCAGGATGGGCCTTGATATGCAAAGAAAAGAAGTCCCAGAGTGCAGGAAAGACTTAATGGAGTGACAGTTATGGGACCTGAGAGAGGGTTTCTGTGCCTCACTGCTCCACATTCTGCCACTGGCTTCCCACAGAATTTCAAATCAAGTTTAAGGTCGTGGTTCTTATCTTCAAGGTGCTTCAGGGCAGAGCTGTAACAAGGAATTGCGCCTGAGTCAAGGGCCAGCTCCAGGCTCTTCTATAATTCAATAGCGGGTCTCTGAGTCCCTGTCAGAGGGAAGGACCTGCCGCCGAATTGCTGCTGAAAAATGAAGTGGTGTTGGCAATTCGGTGGCAGGTCCTTCCCTCCGAGAAGGACTCAGAGACCCGCTGCTGAATTGCCGCCGAAGAAGCAGCAGCAGTAGAGCTGCTGCCAAAGCACCACCGATTGCAGTAGATCTGTGCCCCTCCGCTTTGCGTGCCTGAGGCAAGTGCCTCACTCGCCTCAGCCTTGTTACAGCACTGCTCCAAGGCCAAGGCCAGGGCATCTAAAAGATGGACTGAAGTTCTGAGATTAAGACCGTGTTCAACAACATCCCTCCTCTGGCACAAAAGAGCTCTCAACTATAAGGGTAAAGCATGTGTGTGGGAGACAGAACTTTCTCAGGAACTGGTCTGAGGGTACGTCTACGCTGCACGATTATTTCGAATTAGCTTAAACCGATATTACAAAACAGATCTAATAAAATCGGTTTAGCGTGTCCACAGTGGGATCCCGAAATCGATTGTTTGCGTCCATGGTCCAAAGCTACCATCGATTTCAGGAGCGGTGCACTGTGGGTAGCTGTTCCTCAGCTATCCCATAGTTCCCACTTCCGTGTTGAGAGCACAGTGCCTGATGGGGCAGAAAACACTGCCCCGGGTGGTGCTGGGTACAGCCTCACCCCTCCCTTTGTGAAGGCAGCAGACAACCCTTTGGCGCCTTTTTCGCGGAGTGCATTGAGCAAACGCCATAGCACAGCAATCTTTCCCTTTTTTTTTTCACGTGGTGGTGGGGGGAAATAAACTGAGGAGCTGTTCCCTGAACCACGCCAGACACTGTGTTTGAACCTACAGACATTGGGAGCTCAGCCAAGAATGCAAATAATTTTCAGAGACTGCTGTGGACTGTGGGATAGCTGGAGTCCTCAGTACCCCCTCCCTCCCTTCATGAGCGTCCATTTGAGTCTCTGGCTTCCCGTTACGCTTGTCACGCAGCGCTGTGTATCCTGGAGTTTTTTATTCAAACGCTTTGGCATTTCGTGTTCTGTAACGGAGCTGGATACAACAGATTTGTCTCCCCATACAGCGATCAGACCTAGTATCTCCCGTACGGTCTATGCTGGAGCTCTTTTTCGATTTCAGACTGCATCGCCAGCCGTGCTGATCAGAGCTCCACGCTGGGCAAGCAGGAAATGTAATTCTAAAGTTCGCGGGGCTTTTCCTGTTTACCTGCCCGCTGCATCCGAGTTCAGATTGCTGTCCAGAGCGGTCAGTGCTGCACTCTGGGATGCCGCCCGGAGGCCAATAACGTCGATTTCCGTCCACATGAACCCTAATCCGAGTTATCACTATCGAATTTAGCGCTACTCCTCTCGTTTGGGAGGAGTTCCGAAATCGATTTAAGGAGCCGTTTAACTCGATATTAATGACAACATCGTGTGAACGGATACAGCGTTAAATCGGTATATCAGCCATTAAACCGATTTAAAGTCGCAGTGTAGACCTGGCCTGAGACTACACAATAAACTCCCCTGGGAACTAAGGACCATCACAAACCTCACCACCTTCTGCTCTAAGTACTGGGCACATTCCTTTGAACTTGCACATAGCAACATGTGTATTAAAAAATCCACAACCCTAAAACCCTATCAAACAAGAGGCTGAGAGAACAACCAACATGTTGCAAGTGTGTAGTCTTGTGTCTTAATGCCCTACTGGAAGGCACTCAGATACTACAGTGATGAGCTTGGTATAAGAAGCTACATCAAACAGTACAGAATATTGGGATGGGGGGAGAACCATCTGACCACCTGCATGTGTGAGGGCATGATGGGAGGAAACAGAAGCAGCTGCCTCCACAATCAAGAAGTTTCTTCAGATGAGGGTTCCCATGCTGTGGAGACCCAGTGCGTTTTCCAAAAGATGGAGTGGGCCAGTTAGCTGTTTCCTGCAAAGACTTTAGGCTATGGTAAATGTGGTGCTGAGAAGAGGACTTAACAAGCCCTTTCTGAAATTCAAGAAGTGTTTGATGTGTGGGAGGGACATCAAGTAGATTCTTGGTCCCCAGTATTTGCACTGAAGGGCATGAGCTTCTTTACAAATATTATGGATGATTCTTAGAGGCATGGACAGAGTCTGGCAAAGGAAGGGGCCCCGTTCACCAGAATCAAGTCGAATGTTGTCTTTGTAACAGACTGCAGTTCGGCCCGTCTTTACTTCAGATCACAGAGCTCAGAATTGGCAATGCTCTTTCACCATCCCCAGCAGCCCTCAAGCCCCTTTCTGTGCTCTCTATGATTTCACGTCACAGGCTAACCAAGGGAATTCTACACGTTTCCAGCATGAATAAACATACCCGAGCTAGCTTGAACTGAGCTAGCACACTAACAAGAGAAGTGCAGCTCCGGCATCACAACCTGTAGTAGGGGCTAGCCCCCGGGGTATGATCCTGTCCGAGACTCTAGCTAAGTTCTGAGGCAGTTATCCCCTCCCCCAGCCCTGACTGCACTTCTATTTTTAGGATGCTAGCTTGACCAGAGGTACCCTGAGTGTGTATATTTGAGATGGACATTACACTGCCAGCTCAAAGTATAGACATACCCTAGGTTACAACCTGCTAATCTGCTCACCTGTAGCAGCTTTATCTTCAGGCACTGAGAGCAGAGCTCAAGGCAGGTACAGCTTTCACAGGGTATGTCTACACTATGGGATTATTCCGATTTTACAGTAACCAATTTTTTTAAAACAGATTGTATAAAGTCGAGTGCATGCGGCCACACTAAGCACATTAATTCGGCGGTGTGTGTCCGTGTACCGAGGCTAGTGTCAATTTCCGGAGCATTACACTGTGGGTAGTTATCCTGTAGCTATCCCATAGTTCCCGCAGTCTCCCCTGCCCATTGGAATTCTGGGTTGAGATCCCAGTGCATGATGGTGCAAAAACAGTGTCACAGGTGATTCTGGGTAAATGTCGTCACTCAATCCTTCCTCCTTGAAAGCGACGGCAGACAATCATTTCGCGCCCTTTTTCTCCTGGATTGCCCTGGCAGACGCCATAGCATGGCAACCATGCAACCTGTTTTGCCTTTTGTCACTGTCACTGTATGTGTACTGGATGCTGCTGACAGACATGGTACTGCAGTGCTACACAGCAGCATTCATTCACCTTTGCAAGGTAGCAGAGACGGTTACCATCCCTACTGCACCATCTGCCATTGTGAATTGGCGATGAGGTGATGGTTATCAGTCATTTTGCACTGTTTGCATTTGGAAATTGGCAATGATGGTTATCAATCCTTTTGTACCATCAGCTGCTGTCATGGGTGCTCCTGGGTGGCCTCGCTGAGGTCAGCTGGGGGCGCATGGACAAAAATGAGAATGACTCCCTGGGTCATTCTCTTCTTTATGTTTTGTCTAAAAATAGAGTCAGTCCTGCCTAGAATATGGGGCAAGTGTACTAGAGAACCAGAGAGCACAGCTGCTCTCTGTCAGAGCCCCATAGATCCCTCCAGCTGCTATGATAGTCCAGACAGGACATTAAAGAGTGGAGGGGAGAGAAATGCAGCCTCCAGCTGCTATGATAGTCCAGGGAATACAGAATCTTTTCTTTAGACATGAAGTGGGGGGGCGGGAGCTGATGGAGCTCAGCCTCCAGCTGCTATGATGAGGATGGTTACCAAGCCTTTTGCACCATCTGTCGGGAATGACCAGGAGTCATTCCATTTTACCCCAGGCACCATGGCCGACCTCACCGAGGCCAGCCAGGAGCACTCACGGGATGATGAGATGGTTTTCCGCCATTTGTACCATCTGCCATCAGGAAAGGAAGGGGAGGGTATGCTGCTGTTTCAGCGCTGCAGCACTGCGTCTGCAGCAGCATGCAGTAGACATACGGTGACATTGAAAGGCGAGAAACGATTTTTTCCCCTTTTTTTTCACGGGGGGGGCGGGGGAGTAAATTGATGAGATATACCCTGAACCACTAGGACAATGTTTTGACCCTCAGGCATTGAGCTCAGCCAAGAATGCAAATGCTTTTCGGAGACTGCAGGGACTGTAGGCTAGCTGGAGTCTCAGTCACCCTCTCTCCCTCCATGAGCGTCCATTTGATTTCTTTGGCTTTCCATTACGCTTGTCACGCAGCAGTGTGCTAAGTCCTGTTGTGGCCTCTGTCTATTCTAGCCTGGAGATTTTTTCAATGCTTTGTCATTTCGTCTTCTTTAACAGAGAGCTCTCATAGAAAAGATTTGTCTCCCCATACAGCGATCAGATCCAGTATTTCCCGTACGGTCCATTATGGATTTCATTTTGGATTGGGACTGCATTGCCACCCATGCTGATCAGAGCTCCATGCGGGCAAACAGGAAATGAAATTCAAAGTTCGCGGGCTTTTCTGTCAACCGGCAGTGCATCTGAGTTCAGATTGCTTTCCAGAGCAATCACAATGGTGCACTGTGGGATACTGCCCAGAGGCCAATACCATCAAATTGCGGCCACACTAACCCTAATCCGACATGGCAATACCTATTTCAGCACTACTCCCCTCATCGGGGAGGAGTACAGAAATCGGTTTAAAGAGCCCTTTATATAGATATAAAGGGCTTCATTGTGTGGACGGGTGCAGGGTTAATTCAGTTTAACGCTGCTAAATTCGGTTTAAACGTGTAGTGTAGACCAGGCCACAGTTTGGAGGAGGGTGTGACCCTGGTATGACCTTGAGGCAGCCCTTCCTACAGCCACAGCGCCTGACTCTCCTCTAACTTCTGCCAGTTTGACACTAGCTCCACTGATTTCAGTGCAGTTACTCCTGATTTACATGGGTGTAAATGAAAGTAGGATCAGACTGATTTAGATACTGTAAACCTAATGCACTAGAAACTCACACCCCCTGCTGCTTTCAAAGAGTTGCACGGGGCTTAGTTTTTGGCAGGATGTTCACATTAAAGGGGAGTCGGCCTGTTAAGCTGTCAGGGATTTGGGCTCAAGGCTGCTCTAATTTACCAAAGGGGCTGAAGTAGGTTTTATGCATGGCCAAGGACGGAGCTAATATCTGCATGTCCAGATCTCTTTATGTCTTTCGTTCTTTCTCTCACTGCTCCCCATTTGCTCCTTTCATTCTCTTTCCCCATCACTTTCTCCTACCCCTTGGTTTCCTCTCACTACTTTCTTTTTTTCCCTTTTCACTCTTTCCCTGTTTTCTTCCTTCCTCCTCTTATTCCCTTGGTTTACTTTAAGGGTCTGATCAGTCAAGGTGCTCAGCACCTCCTGCAAACTAGCGAACACTCCAGTTCTTCCTGCAAGATCAGTGTGACAGGAGGAAGATGTCAGCTCCTTGCAGGATCAGACCCTTAACAAGGAGCAGCCACTGTGATATAGTTGCTCTTCCTTTTTCTGCCAGCTTGGGAACCAGACCACTCACTTCCTCTTCTTGCGGTTTCACTTGAAATCATTAGTCACGTACACACAAAGGAAATGGGGCTTTCCAAACTGCCAGTTCAGCACTAGGACAGGAAGCAGGGCTACATACATTCCGTGGCTGACACTTATTTGTGTGACAGAAACAGACTGTACCATTAATGCCAGAAATACTTATCTAGGAAGCTAAACCAGTGGGGAGCCATGGACATACTAATTCTCCCCCCGTTGCAGCTATATGATTTTCCATTTTAGAACCAGGCATTGAGCCTTGCTGCTTCTCTAGAGGAGCCTGGTACCTAATGAAGGCTCTGCTGCAAATGAATTCTCAGCTATAACACACCCTGGGCTTGATTCAGAAGTGGGTATGTTGTGCCTTCAGAAGGGACTTCTATAATGAAGAAAAACAAAATGGGAAGGGGGGGCTCTGTAACCAGGAAATGCATCTAGATTTGTCAACAAGTGTTGAGAGAGGTTGCAGTGCCTAGCCTTGCTCTCGAGTTAGCCCATTCCAGGAGCAGCGCTGATGGGCTCTAGATAGAACCCCACATCCATTCTTTCTGACCCAGAGGAACATGCTGCTCCATGGATATGGAAGACCTTGCAACACCCTTTCCACACAGCAGGCCTTGGATCCTATTTCCATTTAAGTCAATGGCAAATATCCTCTGACTCTATTTGATGATAGCAGGGTTAGGTCCAAAGAAAACACTAAAAATGCTGACACTCAAACACGAGATGAAAGAAAACGGACCTAGCGAAAACACAGTTCCTATTCTGGAACTTCCTGAATGGACTCCTGTGCATATAAGGAGAATGGCTAAGATTCATTCCCTGTGTGGATGAGGACTCGCCTGCACCAAGAGACAGCAAAACATTAAAGTCAGGATCAGCCAGGGAGATTTGAGAGCAGAGTTTTGCCCTAATTCTGCATGATTTCTAAAGAAGCTTAACAAAAAATTGACAATTTCTTAAGACACTCACACAATAGAAGAAAACAAGATGGTGTGAAAGACTAATACTGACTTAGAGAACCCAAAGATTTATTGAGATGCTGCAAACAACAACTCCAGCACGAACAGGCAGGACTGAAATCTCCTACCATCACCCTGCAACCCAAATCGGGTACAACGACATACTAATGTACAAGCCAGTTTAACACTAAGGTACTGATAGAGCACCCTCTGTTGGTGGAGGTTCTGCTTACACTGATCCCCACAAGATGGTGAGGTGCAACAGGGACAGAGATGGGTTCTAATTCTCCAACCATTATCTCAGCGGAGTTATGCTCACATAAAAGTGGTGTAATCAGAGGTGAAAGTGGGCTGGTATGGGCCAGTATGGGATACCGGTAAGAAGTGGCCACCAGTATTGGCCCCTACACAGCCCATGTTAAAGCGCTGCTGAGGTAGTGCTTTAACATCACTGCCCCTTTTGCCCTCCCCTTCCCCAAGGACTGCTGATGGGAGGGCAAACGGGGCAGCGGCCCTGGGGCCTGGTAATTTTAAAGGGCCTGGGGCTTCTGGCTGCCGCTGCTGCCCCAGGCCCTTTAAATAGCTGCTGGAGCCCTAGGTGGCGTGGGCCAGGCAGCCTGGAAGGCCTGACTGGGGGAGGCTTACCATATGTCCTGGTTTCCCAGGACATTGCCTCTTTTTTGAGCCTCTGTCTTGGAGGATTTTTCATATAACAGGAAACATCCTGGAGTTTTGCAGAGTAGATGCTGTAACTCAGAAAGAGCCCTGATTGATCTGCTTCCCGATTGGTCCATTTCCTGCAGCCACAGCTGCCGGATCCCACACACCCCCACATCCCAGGCTCTCAGCCCTGGGGTGGGGGTTCCCGCAGGAAGGTGCTAACTGACGGCTGGCACTGTGTCTTGGGCTTGTGCCAGCCACGCTGCCACTGTAACAAGGAGCAACACTACCCTTCACCTCAAGAGTGAGATCCCAGGTACCCCCTCCCACTACACACACAGACCTCCAGCATCCCCACCCCCCATCCCTCTGTCAGGGTTCCCTCCCCACTCTGAACTCTAGGGTATAGATGTGGGGACCAGCATGAAGGACCCTCTAAGCTTATTTCTACCAGTTTAGGTTAAAAACTCCTCCAGGCACAGATCCTTCCTTGTACCTTGGATTAGGTAACGCTGCCACCACCAAGTGATTTAAACAAACATTTAAGTGTAAGCAGAGTCAGGATGAGCTGTATCCTGACATCTGGTGGTGAACTGTAGGGAGTGTGGAAAGAATGTCAAGAATCTCAAAAGGTGTGGACAGATTTGCATTGGTATCCACCCTCAACTTAGCATAAGCCCACAGCAGCTTGGGATGGTGATTTTAACAGCTCCGGGATCCCCAATTTCTTTGTTATTGGGGCAGGAGGAAAAAAAAGTTTGTCACTATGATTGTGTGAATGGGGAGCTGTGGGACTGCTTTGTGACAGAAATGACTCAACCTCAGTTGGGTGGTACTTGCTAGACAAGGAACATGGGTTCCAAAACCCACTGAAGTGAGAGAGGGTGGGGACAGGTATTTGTGTCTGGTGGTGCAGTCTCCGTGTGGAGCTAGATACACCAGTTCCACCCCTCCTCTCTCCACTGTGGAATGTCGGAGTTGACTTTTTATTCCCTTAAGAATCTAGATACAGGTTACTGAGCTGAACTCACTTTGGGCTAATGGTGCACTAGCACTGGGACTCCCGTACTATGTGCTGAGATCACTAAGAGTTGAAATCACAAAAGAGCTGAAATTACTGAGCTGAGAGCACTGTGCTAACTAGTGGGGGAGCCTGCAGAATCTATTTGCAAACCGAGCGCTGTGGGAGCTGGAGCGTTTGTGCGGGTATGGCTGGACTCCGACCTGGACCGTGGATAGGTGACGGTGAAGCAGCTGGCAGGGTGGAGTAGCTAGTTGGAACGTGTGGAGTGGCCCATTGGGGCGAGCGAGCCGAGCGTTTGCACGGCAACTGGAGCAGTTCCGGGCAGCTGGCTTGGAGCGGAGCGTTTTGTGAGAGACAGCTGGAGGACTTGGCGGTTGAGCGGCTTAGTTAAGGCGGAGCAGTTCGTAGGAGATCGGCCGGAGCAGACCCGAGATGGGGCGTTGGTAGGACACGTAAGGTGCCCCTTCCCAGGCGGGGGGGGACTCTAAGATTGGACTCTTGAATTCTGGGGTGGCATTGACCAGAGACTTTTGGGTTGTTGGACTTTGGAGTGATTGGACCTAAGACCCTAAGGGGAAAAGGACATTGCCAAATGTACTTGGGGTGTGGGTTTTTGTTTATGGTTTGTGTTATAACTCTGTTTGTGGTATTTCTCCAAAGGGATGCTGCCTTGATTCCTTCCTTTATTAAAAAGATTTTGCTACACTCAGACTCCGTGCTTGCGAGAGGGGAAGTATTGCCTCCTAGAGGCACCCTGGGGGGTATGGTATGTAAGTGTTCCAGGTCACTGGGTGGGGGCTTGAGCCGGTTATGCATTGTGTTACTGAAACGGAACCCCTGGATACTGAACCCGGCCCTTGTTGCTGCCAACTCAGAGGGGCAGAAGGGAACCCCTGGATACTGAACCCGGCCCTTGTTGCTGCCAACTCAGAGGGGCAGAAGGGTTACATAAGGAAGGCCACTTGGAGCCCTACTTTCCCCAACTATCCTCCCAAGCCCCTATCCCCCTTTTCCTGGGCTGGCTTGAGAACAATCCCCCTTTCCTGGGGAGGCTTGAGAATATATCCTCACTAATTGGTACAGGTGAACACAGTCCCAAACCCTTGGATCTTAAAACAATGAAAAATCAATCAGGTTCTTAAAAGAAGAATTTTAAGTAAAGAAAAAAGGGGAAAAGAATATCTCTGTAGGATTAGAATGGAAGATAATCTCGCAGGCAATCAGATTCAAAACACAGAGGGTTTTCCTCCAGGCAAAACTTTAAAGTTACAAGAAGAAAACCAGGAATACCCTCCCTCTCAGCACAGAGAAAGTTCACAAGCCAAAATAAAAGTAAATCTAAGACATTTCCTTGCTAAATACTTACTAACTCTGTAGGAGTTGGATTGCTTGCTTCAGCCCCCCAGAACCAAAGCCTCCTCCCCCCAAGATTTGAAAGTATCTTGTCCCCTTATTGGTCCTTTGGGTCAGGTGCCAGCCAGGTTTACTGAGCTTCTTAACCCTTTACAGGTAAGAGGATTTGGTGCCTGTGGCCAGGAGGGTTGTATACAGGAAGGTTGTTACCCTTCCACTCCCCAGCAGTGTCCTCTTTTTGGGAGCCCTAGGTCTAGGTAATTATACCTTCTGAAGTCTGTGGGTGTTGCAGTGGCTGATAGGATGCAGGAACTTTGTTGCAATTTGGGGATGGCAAAGTTCTAGGCTACAAAGGATTTAACTGATGCTTAAATCTCTCTGAAAATGGCTTCCAGCACAGCTGCGTATAAAACTGTCTTCATTTCAGCAATAAGCATGCCAGCCCAATGAAATCTCTCATTTCGCCTCCTTTTTAGCTCATGTTATACCAAAGCACCTACTAGCAAAATCATTGTTAGGAACCAACTTCCATCTACCAGAAAGAGCTGCTTTATGCAGTGGCAGATTAGTCACTGGGCCAAGGGGGCCTCTGCCCAAGGGCTCCAGCCCATTGGGGGGCACCTGGAAAAATGGGTGCCCTGCCCCCATCCCACTTCCTCCACCTGGCACTCCTGCTGGGGAATGGAGTTGGGGCCACTTGCTTTGGCCCACAAACCCCTAATCTGCCTCTGTGCTACTCATGCCAATCAATAGCCCTTGCTCCTACTGTTGCAGAATCACTCTAAGGTGGGTTTACACTTTGTTTCTTACAATTAGAACCCAGCCCCAACAGATGCCTCAGCTGCTATTTGAAATTCACTTTTTCCTGTTTGAGTGAGATAAATCTGTCAATGTAGGGAGTGGAGCCCACGGAAATGTATAATGCTGGATAGCTTTTTCAGTTGTGCTGTAGGATTTCCAACCCATTAATCCTCCTCTTTGGACATCTTTAAGAGTGATTCAAAATAATTCTTTAATATAAGTACTTTCATATCTAACAGTAACAAGGAATATGGACACAGAGAACTAAAATGCCTACTGGTAATATTCATCCCCTCTCTGCTTTCATGTGCTCCTACTTGATAATTAGCTTCAAGGACTCAGGTAAGATGATTGTGTATGATATTAAAATATGCTCAGTTGAATTTATTATAATTTCAAATGGTTTGTAGGCATCATGTTATGTTGCAAACATAATGCAATGGACCCCTGACTAATTTGTTTGTGTTTGCATAGAGCTTTGAAAATATAAATCAACATGTAAGGGCCAAGTACATAAACACACTCTCCCCTTATAGCCTAGCCTGACACTACCCAAATCAGCAATAATAACTGAGGCCTTTACAATGTATGATACACTCCCAGAATGAGGAACATGAGAAAAACGGATGTAGTATAACATGAAATAATAGGTGGTGCTATTTCTTTAAACATAAAGGCTTTAGTGGCTGCAATATCCAGGCTCAGGATTCTCTATGCCAATATGTTGCACAGTATTGAAAACGAGGTCTTGTGTGGCACAGCAGGAAATCTGGGTCTAACATAAGAGTGATCTGTTAAATCGGGGAATTGCTGTGGGGAATGGTCCTACCTCCCTTCCAAAAAGTACTCAAAGCTGTGGTTAAAATGTAGCAATGCCAAAAATAGATGCAGTGGTTATAGTCAGAATGTATACTATGTAAAAATGGCACCTTCTTCCTAAGTAGATCTGGGGCCACATTCCATGCTCCTGTCATGCAGCCAGCCATGGAAGGGTCACCCCCAGGAAAAAGAAGGAAAGAATTAATATCTGGATACAAAAAGAGGTGTAGGAGAAGAGGTGAAACTATAGGGCTAAATTCATCCAGGGGTTCCAGCAGCAAAGAATACTCTAAGGAGCAGTTTTTTGATAAAGCAGTTCCACTTCCCCTCGCCTGCTTAAAGTGAGTGGTGCTGGGCAGGGACGGGTCATAGAGACCAGTCAAGATGCACTGATTCCCATAGCAACTTTTCCCAGTGGGGTGCCTAGGAAGCCCTGGATGTAATTTAAACCATCCACAAAGCAGCAACAAGGGAAGATGTGGCTGGTGTCTGAGACACTGTCAGCCTAAAAAATTACACTGCTCTCTGGATTTTATTTTTTAACATACCTTTGTTACAAGTGACACCTAAGATTCCTATAACTACAGCAGGGGTCAGCAACCTTTGAGAAGGGGTGTGCCAAGTCTTCATTAATTTAAGGTTTCGTGTTCCAGTAAAAAGTTTCACGTGCAAGACCGGCAGCATGGGTGGCAGACAGAACCCCAGACCGGCAGCAGGCTGAGCCACTCATCCATGCTGGCAGCGGGCTGAATGGGGCCAGCGGCCAGGACCCTAGACTGGCAACGGGCTGAGCGACTCATCATACTGCTGGTGTGGGGTTCCGTAATCCAGGCTGGCAGCGGGCTGAGCGGGGCACGCGGCTGGGGCACATAGCAGTGTGCCACTAAATGTCAGCCCACGTGCAGCCTTTGGCACGCGTGCTGCAGATTGTCGACCCCTGAACTAAAGGAAGGACATTAGAGAAAAAATAGTCCTCCTCTTTATCTCAGTTGTGTATTTGACAGAGCTTTGTGTATAGTCAGTTTCATTGTTTCCTCTATATATTCTGTTAGGCCCTGCTCCAGCAAACACTTAAGCAGTATGTAGCTTTATTCATCTCCAGAGTAGTCCTATTGACTTCAACTATTTACTCACTGGAATTGTTTCAATACCCCAAACTGTAAAATATTTGCAAGATTGAGGCCTTAGTTTCTCCTGCTGTTTGTGTGGCTTTTCAAACCGCATCAGGGAGAGAAAAACAGGTTAAAAAAATAGAAAAATGTGGTTCCAAAACCACAACAATTGGTAAGGTTGCTCATAGTCAGGTAACTGAAATTACTTTAAACTAATTGTTTTTTATGGCCAAGATTTCAAGTTGATTGTGTCCCTTTCCACTAATCACAGTGTTATAAAGCCTTCCCCTGCATTTACTTTTACCAAGTAGATTGTTTACAGAATGTTTTCTTGGCCAAACTAATAAGACAAGCATAAAGTATTTAAAGTAATCATTCTAAAAAGACTTTAAAGAATTTCCCTCCTTTCAGTTGTACCTTTCTTTTCAGGGTTTTTGTGATGCATTTTACATATAACTCATTCAGAGGAGGGGGCTGAAGACCATATTTAAGTATGCTCGGTGGGATGGGATATAAATTCAGGACTTCATACTCGCCTCAGTCCTTACCAGACTTCCCAGTTGTGTCACTGGGAGGTTTGCACAGGGATTAATAGGTGAATACAGCCATTATGTAGTGACTGCTTTTTTATTAGTTATTCAGTATCTTACTGTCATGCTTAATACTCTGTGTAAACATAGGCCTCTGCTACTTCTGCCTTCGTTTCTCTTAGTTTCTCTCCCTTTTTTCTATTTTTGTGAATCTCTTCAATTCTTCCCTTTATATTTGCTTCCCTGCAGCAACTTCCAATTCCCACCCCTGTTCCTGTTCCATTCCCAAAAATGATCAGCAATGATCAGGGGCGGCTCTAGGTATTTTGCCACCCCAAGCACGGCAGGCAGGCTGCCTTCAGCGGCTTGCCTGTGGGAGGTCCTTGGTCCTGCAGATTCGGCAGCGCACCTGCAGGAGGTCCGCCGAAGCCACGAGACCCGCGGACCCTCCGCAGGCATGCCGCCGAAGGCAACCTGCCTGCTGCCCTCCCGGCGACTGGCAGAGTGCCCCCCCGTGGCTTGCCGCCCCAGGCACGCACTTGGCGTGCTGGTGCTTGGAGCTGCCCCTGGCAATGATACCAGTAATGGTGACAATGAAGTGTCCTCACTGCGCTTTAGCATTGCCTCAGGATTGAGATCAACAGGGTAAGAGTGGTTCACCCTCTGAATCACTATTTCAGGTGGTCTGGACTCAAGCAGACACCATGACACTAGTAAGAAGAACAGAAGTACTTGTGGCACCTTAGAGATTAACAAATTTGTTTGAGCGTAAGCTTTCACGTGCATGTTCTCCATGCTTGAAAGAGTCACTCTGCAGCCCTAGGGGCCTAGGAAGGTACTTTTCTTTTTTATAAGAAACCTTAGATTCTGCAGAAGCTGACTTCCAGTGTAGCCACATGATGCTAAGACCTTATGTACTGTTTGCCTCTTCAGAGCCACACTTATAACCACAGCTATGCCAGAATCCAAATACTTGCTGCCCATCCTCCCTCGCTGTCCTTCTGTAGTATTGTGACTCACTCACTAATCATTTCATCTGAATGAACACCCACCTCACTATTTTCTGGACCAGTATGTATATATTTTTAAAAACATCTCCATTTTTACATGTCTAAAGAGTTGTAAAGCATCCTGCTATTTCTAAAACCATCATTCCCTCATTCCAAATCACAGTTGTTGTAATGCTGTGTGCCTCAAGTGAGGCAAAGGACAGGGTTAGGGTTAGGGCATTCACAAAAGGTAAAACCAAGGGCAACAGTTTTCCCTTCCAAACAGCAATGCAGATCTGTACTGAATACACAAATCTTCTCATGGACATCTTTGGACCTTGTGTTTGCAGGCTGAAAGAAAAACATTCAGATTGAAGACCTGCAATGTGAGGAATTAGAGCACAGGATTAGGAGACAGGACAGTTGGTCTCTGTTTGAGATCATGTAACTGATTTACTCTCTGCCTCAGTTTACCCACCTGTGAAATAAGATACTGATTCATAAGCACTTTTTTGAAGCATGCTGACACCTTTGGATGAAAAATACTACATAAATGCAAAGCATTATTACTGTATTGCCATTGTTTGTGAAACACTTCCTGTAGGACTGGACAGCCCTCAGTCTCCATACAGCCCCCCTCTCTCCTTATTCAGCATGTCTCCGTGATTCTGA
Organism: Chelonoidis abingdonii; assembly: GCF_003597395.2. NCBI lineage: Eukaryota > Metazoa > Chordata > Testudines > Testudinidae > Chelonoidis > Chelonoidis abingdonii. The sequence goes on from NC_133769.1 coordinate 325,848,389, forward strand.
AATGTGTAGTACTGCACTATGGATAAATCAGATTGGAGAGAAGGCGTGTTAAGTGCTTTATAGCTATAAAGGACAAATTCCTTGCCTAAGGAAGCAGAAATTTATTTCTTAAATTCCTGACTGGGGGGAGGGGTGAGAGAGACAAAGCCTCGGCAGAGTCTCAGACACCTAGAGGAAGGTGCAGCGTGTAACTGCCATGGAGCGAGCAGACAACAATGGGGATCACTAAGGGCCCTGGGATACACTGGAGAGAAAAGGGGATTTCCCGGCAAGTGACTAGCGCTGCACGAAAGCTGCACGGAAGCTATTGAAGGCGCTAATCGCCAGGGGGTGGCTGGCTGGGGTATGCCTGGCTCGGTATTTCCCCGCCTGCCGGTAAGGACGCTGCGGAGAGGCCCGGGCTGTGCGATCAGCTGCTGGGGCAGGCTGGGGTCGGCTCCCCACAGCACCTGGGGCTCTAGCCCGTGGCAGCAGAGCGTCGCCTAGAGTCTCCCCCCTCCGGCTGCTCCACTTCCCCTGCGCCCCCATTTTCTTGCCGAGCCCCGTTCTCCCCCCCATGGACCCCTTCTGTTGCCATGGCGCCGCCTGCTTCTCCCATCCCTGGGGCGCCCCCTTCAGCCCGGTCCCGTGCACCCGCACGGCTGCACCCCGGCTTTCCGCTCGTCCCGCTCTGCCGCAGGAGCGTTCCCAGCGCCGCCCCCGGCGTCGCTCACCGCCCAGCTTGGCGTGCTCACTAGACCCGGCACGTGGGCTGGTTTCGCCGCCTCGGTCTCTGTGGCGCAATCGTGTTAACGGCGATTCGGCCCTGTTAAACCGAAAGGTTGGTGGTTCGAGCCCACCAGGACGGCCGGGTGGAGGAGCGTTTTATTCTCGGGGGGTGGGGGCTGCTACCGCCACCGCGGGAATCAGTGGGGGTGGGGCTCGCTCTGCGACCCCGAGCGGGCACTTTTTGTTGTAGGGCTGCGCCGGGCTGGGAGCGCGGACCGACGGTGGCCCCGCTGCGCGGGCCCGGCGGGCGCTGCGCTGCGCTCCCCACGGGGGGATAGTCGCAGACCCGGAGGCGGGCACCCGCCGAGCTCCCGGACGGAGGTCGCGCTCGCACTGAACAGGCCGGGGACGTTTTACTCAAGCAGCGAAACAGTTTTCCTGCCCGCTAAGCGAGCCTGCCCCAGCCGGCCGGGCCGGGCCGCGGTGTCCTGTGTGCTCGCGCTGTCACTGGGCGGGGCTGGGCTCTGGGCGAGCCAGGGTGGCCACAATACAAGACACCGCATTAAGGTAGCGTCCTGTAGCCAACAGACGATGTTCCTGCCCTTCGGCAAAACTCTGTGTCAAAAAAATAGAAGCCCCGTAACAGCTAAAGTCGTTCTGCATCAGCACGGAACAAACCTCCACAACACGAACTGTTTAACAGCACAAGGGCCGTAGCACGTAAAGTGTAATGGAGACCACGGGAGAAAGGGAACCTGCGAGGCTTTATCCCGTAGTGTAGTGGTTATCCAACGTTCGCCTAACACGCGAAAGGTCCGTTCGAAACCGGGCGGAAACAGGTCGCTGTTAGTCATTTTTTTTCTGACTCCCGCCTCACTGCATTTCTGCTTTAGAACACACCGCGGTGTAAGTGGTGTTAAATTCTGGCTTTGAATTGTTATCGATGAGCTAAAAATAACATGGCACTTTCTCATAAATTAAGTCCACGTTCCTTACCCTTAACAGGCGCTATGATAAATTCACAATTTTTGTTTAGGGTTTGGGGGGGGGGGAGGGGGGAGGGAGTTTTCATTAAGCCTTTAATAGGGACTCAATTTTATCTACTACTCTGAAATGATCTTAATGTGGCCTATAGAGTGAAATCCTTCCTTCTGGATTTGTCTTTCCACAAGCTGTCACACAAAAACCAGGCACTGTTAACCCGATTTTAAAAAGAATTAAGTCGAGTTATTTAGTATGAATTGTAGGGTTTTTCCAAATGGCATCAAACAGCAAAGAAACTTGAGCACAAAACTGAGCGGTTGTGCACCAAGTTTTCCCATTGCCCAGGGCCCAGTCTTGTAGAGGATCAACCCATAACAGTGGCATAGGCCACTCACCATCTATAAGCATTGGGTTTCTTTGTTGTTACTTGAACAAGCACTGATTTCATTTAAGCACAATGTTGAAATGCAGCAAAGTGTGTTATATATCAGTTGCACAACTAGCTTTGCTGGAATCCAAAACATGTAACTTTCGCCATTTACTACTATGGTTAAGCTAGGACCAAAAAATGTTCTTTTTAATTACTTTGTTAAAAGTCGTTTTAAAAACAGCTGAGATTGAAATGGTACTACTATGGGCCTCCTTTTTAAAAAGACAAAAGCAAATACCAGCTCTACAGTCAGACCATGGTGCTTGGCATAATTTTCTTTAGTTGATTAATCATTGCAGTGGAGGAAATGCTGCTCAGCTACACCCCAGGAGCCCAGTATAATGGAATTACCTGACCAGATAATTGCTCTTGTATATTTTGAATTTGCCTATTTCCAGGCTGTGAACTTTCACTTAAAAAATTAAATCTCAGCTCTTATCATTAGGAAGATAACACGCACAAGAAGAAATTAGTGTAAACTTAAGTAGTGATGTCTGCCTGACTCAACAGACATTTTGAAATAACAGCCTTCAGAGAGAGAAACTCTCCCTAGCAGCAATTGTGTTTTTACTCTGAAGCCTAATGTCAATATTGACCATTTTATGACAATTATTTCAGCAGATTCCCAGCCAATTAACTTAATTCCAGCTGGTGTAGTGGAAGATACTGGAACTGAGGACAAAGGGAAAAATTGTTGCTACTGTATTATAGTTTACAGGGGAAAGGGGGGATAGGTATGAAAAACAAAAACAACTTTTCCTTAAATTTAAAGTCATCGCTTCAGGGGGAAGAGACAGACAACCAAAAACATCAGCTGTTTCTAGGGTGCCAAAATCCACAGTTTACTTCCATTTATTTTGGGTACTGAGAATCCCAATTGTTCTCCCTCCCTGCCCCCCAAAACCCACAGAACTGGCTACCTGAACAGAGAATTGAATAATTGAAAATTGGGAGATAATAAAAAATAAGTTGATTTTAATACAAAAACACACACAAAGGGATGCTGTACTGGGTAGGGGAGGAGAAAAGTAGAGTAGTAGGAAGAATTGATACATACAGTATTGATAACCACACAGATTATACAATTATGAGTCAGATGGGTCCCCCAACATCATGAGATTGGCTTAAGTAGCTATTTTAAATGTTGGGTTCTTTTATTCTTCTGACATTTGAGCCTTTGGGTTACATTTGGGTCCTGTTTTCCAGCGTTCTCTGAAAGCATGAGCACTGGAAAGGCACTTTCTTGAAAGATGAAAACTGATAGTCTCGCCAAACCCCAGGATTCCACAAACCAGTGCTTTAAGAAAAACACCAACTCTCACACTAAAACTGCAAGACATGGCAACATGTTGTATGTACCTATAGATTGTTAAATTTATGTTTGGTTCCCCTGTCCCATTCTTCTTACACTACTAAGATAGGGGCAGGATTGTATCACTCCTCTCACCCTACCCTGGGGCACCATGCAAGGTCTAGTTCCTCTGAGTTTTCACTACCGTTAAGCCATTCCCTAAGGAGGGGTGGGATTAGTAAACTCATCCTGAGCATCTCACTAGAGAAGGAAGAGAATCACATTAGGTGCATTTATTCTGAGCAGCCCCACTTGCACTACTAGCACTAGCGTTCTGGGTATAACCCTTAAAAGGCCTCAGTGCACCTGGAATAACAGCCAGCCTATCGCAAGCCATCAAGCCAAGGGGGTAAATTGGGGGTCACCTGCCTCCATCAAAGCGAGTGAGTAAACTCCTACTTTTTATGTTCCTTCCCTATCATTTCGCCTCCTTGTGACCAGCCCTTGGAACCTGCTATATGCACATGTATTGACTAGTCTCCATATGTACCCCACACTGGATAGTTTTAAAAAGTTAAATCTGTATGAAAAAACATGGAATGAGCTTGTTACACACACTGCAGACTTAAGCAGCCTTACGATTTTGTCAAACGTATCCTCCCTTCCCTCTCTGAGTGTGTTGTCTCCCATGTTTAAACGTAACTTGTAAGCTCTTCAGAGCAGGGACTGAGTCTTAGTTGACTTTAAAACACCCTGTATGCTTTTGCAGTGCTTAATTTGTAATGAAATAAGTGCTGGGTCTCAAACAATTTTATTACATTCATAACTGATACAGCAAGCCCTGTGGAGCTGGGACTATGAACTGCCTAAGCCTAGAGGTGCTGGGGCTCAGCCCTGGCAAAAATTAAGCACTGTAGAATTTATGGAACTGCATACATAATAATCTGCTTGGAAGGTAACCCGCTGTGCCCTTTTGGTACAACTGATTTACTGTGAGAACAGTGGCTAAGAGAATAGGGCCAGAGAGAGAGTGACTTTATAGGCTGTGGGTTAGGGTACAGACCTGGGAAGTGGAGGACCCAAGATTCAGTCCCCCTTCTCTCCTATTTAATTATTTATACCCAGTTGAGCAGCTTCACCAGAAGAGAGTGAGACAGCCCCACATCACAATATCCCAGTAGTTACAGCACTCTTCTGCGAGTGGGGAGACCCCTGTTCAACCCCTCCTCCAGCAGAGGGTGGAATTGAACCGTAGGGTATGGCTACACTTGCAGCTGTACAGCGCTGGGAGTTACAGCTGTCTTCGTACAGCTGTGTAGGGAAAGCGCTGCAGCGTGGCCACACTGACAGCTACCAGCGCTGCAGTGTGAACACATTTGCAGCGCTGTTAGGAGTGGCTGAACAGGCATTCTGGGATACCTCCGAATACCTCTGGAGGCCAATTACAGCGCTTTTGGTGGCCACACTGGTGGAGCAGTGCTGCATTACCAGTGCTGCAATCGTTATACTCCAGGCAGAGCAGGAGTACAGCCAGCGCTGCAGCCAGGGAGATGCAGCGCTGTATGTGCCTTGCAAGTGTAGATGGTGAGTAAGTTGCAGCTCTGTAAACCCACCACCAGCGCTGCAACTCTCCAGCGTAGCCAAGCCTGAAGTCCCCCACATCCCAGGCAGGACCGGCTCCAGGCTTTCTGGTGCCCTAGGCGCCGGGCCATTTCGCCGCCCCGTGCGCGGGTCTCGCGGCTCTGGTGGAGTTGCCGCAGGCATGCCTGTTGCAGGTCCACTGGAGCCGCGGGACCAGCGGACCGTCCGCAGAAATGCCTGCGGCAGCTCCACCGGAGCCATGGGACCAGCGGACCGTCCGCAGGTACGACTGCGGCAGCTCCACCGGAGCCACGGGACCAGTGGACCATCCGCAGGTACGACTGCGGCAGCTCCACCGGAGCCTCCTGCCACCCCCCTGGCAAAATGCTGCCCCCCACATAATGCTGGCGCCCTAGGCGACTGCCCAAGTCGCCTAAATGAAAGCGCCGGCCCTGATCCCAGGTGAGTGCTTGAGCCCTTGGGCTAAAAGCATAAAGTCAGATGTGTTATTAATGGATTTGTCCTGAAGGAGGTAGGTGCTTTCCTTGGTCTCACAAGAAACAAGCGTGTCTAAACCACCCGACTCCTTGAGAGAGATTGCCACTTATGGATCATAAGTAGCCTAGGCTTAGGCCAGGGGTGGGCAAAATACAGCCCGTGGGCTGGATCTGGGCTATCTACCGTTTCTGTCCAGCCCATTAGGCTTTTTGGCTGCCCCCTCATGAGCTCTGGGCTGCTAAAAGTCCTACTGCACAGCGGGGCGCTGCCATGGCCACACTCCCTCCTGAAAGCAGCCGGCTGCTGCTGGCATGTCTCTGTGCACCCTTGGCTGCGGGGCAGGGCCACGGCTCCATGTGCTGCCCTCACCCCCAGCACCATCCTCACAGCTCCCAATGGCCAGAAACCGGCAGTACTTGTGGATACAGGCAGCACATGGAGATCCACTGCCTCTCTCTTGCTAAGGGGTGCACAGAGATGTGCCAGCAGCAGTTGGCTGCTTCTGGGAGCAGCATGGGGCCACAGTTTGCAGGCAGCCTGCCTGAGCTCTGCTGCGCTGCTGCCCAGGAGCTGCCTGTGGTAAGCGCCTCCCAGCCAGAGCCTGCACCTCGCACCCCACCTCCCTGCCCCAGGTCAGAACCCCCTCCTGCAGCCAAACTCCCTCCTACATCCTGCACCAGCCTGGAGCTCCCTCCTGCACCCAAATTCCCTCCCAGAGCCTCACACCCCCTCCATTAATATAGTAGAAATATGTGGCCAGTAATGACTTACCAAAATTTGCGGAGTGACCCCCCTGCAAAAATTATTGCCCACCCTGGCTTAGGCACTTAACTCCATGAGAGAGGCGGGGCTTAAAATACACCCCTCTCAGCACTGTCTCCTGTGGGTAGCTTAAGTGGGTCCCCCTGTAGCCTGCTGGCTTTTGTGCACTGCATTCTAAAACACCTCTCTCCCCTCCTTCAGGCTGTGGGGACTGCAGTGTTGTTCCTGTGAGTTTCTAGGAGCCTAACTTTTAAGCAATGCAAGGCTCACCCTAGCACAGTCTAGGTCCCTGACAAATCACAGACAGAAAACGTGGCTTCTCACTGATGTCATACAGGAGAACATTTGCTTCAAAATCCCAAACCACGATTATTTATTGTTCCACATATAGCATTAAGTGCTTGTGCAGAAAAGGTGGCTACGTGTCTGTTTCACAGTGATTGTTTTACACACCCCTAATACATTTGAAGTTGTTTTGGAAGAACATGTTGTCTGTGATAATAATCAAAGGGCCCTCAACTGCAGAAAACTAGAACTCTTTTTAAAAAAAAAACTAACCTGAAACAAAAAGGAGTGGAGCAACTACTGGACTCTAAGGTGGGGTTTTTGTGGGGGGGAGGAGAAGATAGGGAAAAGAATAAGTTGTGTTTTTTTAACTTCAGATCTTGTTCTCATCCTCTAGTGAAAATTTGCCCAAAGTGGGTAAAATAGATACAGAGAACTCAGAACAGGTTTGTTAATGCAGCTTTGCCATGCTACGGTTTAGGAAAAATTGTCTTATATAAGGTTGGCCATCACTTTTGGGAAAATGAGGTTAAAATGGCTCTATGAACTTGCCCTGGTCTCAGCTATAATTTAATTTTATATGTTTGAGTTTAATTTAACCCTGCTACCTTTAATTATTCTTTCATACCCTTTATAATTCTTTTCCAGATGTATTGTTTACACTCTTGCACATAGCCAACTGGACCGCTGCATTGTCTTTCATTAGTAAATAAGGTGTAGTTTCTCTAAGACACCCTATTTACTAACCACTCTAGTTGTGGTTAGTACCATTTTTCTCAGCAGCGCAATTCAGACAGATGAACACTGCACCAGATGTATTCATGCTACTTTACATTTAGTCATTGGTGCTTGTTTTTTCCTTAGCCTGACACATTAGTAAAGACACGTAAAACCAAGGAGAAGCTCAGACCCTTGGCAAGAACTGACTTTTGGTTAAAAGACAAAGGCCCCTGCACGGAGCGCTACTTTGATGTACATAGCCATATTTGTTACAGAAGCAGTTTAAGATGGAGTCCATTCAAGGTTGCTGGCTTGATTTTTCATAGGCTGCATGGAACTGGTCCAAGCGATCCAAGACCGTCTCTCGTTTTGTAGCCATGTCCTGTGATGAGACTTACATTCCATTGTAACTACAGGGGCTATGGGGAAGCTTGAAGTAGCCGGAGACAGATTTAGAGTATGCAACTCTGGCAGCTGAAAGATGAATGACCATTAATGTCACAGCATAATTTAGCGTCACTCAGGCTTGTGCACAACACTACCCTCATGGTCATTCTTATATGTCCAAAACCAACCACATCAGCCTTTTAAGAGCTCTACCCCTGCCAGCCTCATTCTCTGCACCCGAAGAGACAAAGGAAGCCGCTGTTGGACTCTGAGGAATGAGTCCTGGCCTGAGGAGTTTGGTCAGTAAGGCTGCTGAAAGCACGTAGTGAGAAAACTTCAATTTGAATTTAATATTGTTAAGCACCAGTAAGCATTTTCATCTTTATTTTTCTTGTGACCATTTCTAATTTTTTTGCTGCCTTGCTGGTATTCACTTAAATTTGTTTTATCGTTTTGAGAGAGACTTCATTAACTATATCTAATCCAGTATGTTCAAGTTGAAGTGTCTGGGTAACTCCATTCGGAGTAACAAATTGTGTGCATATTATTCTCTGAAATGAACAACAGACAATCTATTTGTGCTGTCCAGATGAGGGCTGGATAATGGAGGATATAGGTTTATGGGGGAAGAATCTGGGATAGGAGCATGTTGGTGTAAGCTGTGAGAGTCTTTAAGGCTGGTAAGAGCAAAGGCATGGCTGGCTGGCTGCAGCACACACACAGACATAGCTGGAGGTGACTTACATGCTGGAGCCTGTTTGGAAGCAGTGCAGTTTGGAGGCTACAGCAGCAAGGCATTGTAAAGGGCACCCCAGGTTACATAGCAGGGATGACCCAGCTACTTATTGGTCTGGATTGTACCCGGGTATGTCACATTAGTATAAGGCAACTTTATACCAGTATAACTATCCACAATATAGTCATTTTGGTGAGGAATGTGATTATTTTTTTAAAATAAAAGTTACACCACTATAAAAAGGTGTACAGACCAGACATTGGTTTTTGTAATTTTAGTGTACTGTGTTCATTCATCTTCCTTCTTACAGTGGAATAAGCAGGATCTCCAGCTCTAATAGAAAAGGCAGTCAGAGAATGGTCTGAAACCATTCAAACAAAATTGTCTGTGTTTTAGTACAACCAAATGCAAAGTTATACATGTAGGAAAAGGAAAGCAGGCCATACCTACTCACCGGGAAACATGAAGAGGATTTAGGGAGCATAGTAGACAAGAAACTCAATGTAAGCTGCCACTGTAATGCAAAAAGTGCTACCACACTGCTAGGACGTATAAATAGGAGTAGAAGCATGAGGTGATTCTACCTCTGTATACAGCACTGGCAAGATGTTTACAGATGATACTGTAATAGTGCAAACAGTTCTGGTGTCTGCATTTCAACAAGTACATTGAAAACTTGAGGGGTGCATGAAAGAGCCATAAAAAAAAGCTTAGTCTGGAGAAAATGCTTTACACTAAGACTTAAAAGAGCTCAATGTTTAGTTTAGCAAAAAAACTGAGAGGTGATTTGAATCCTCAAGTATCTTCATGGGGAAAAAATACCAGGTACTAACAGGCTCCTTAATCTAGTGGAGAAAGGCAAAACAAGAACCAGTGGCTAAAAGCTGAAGTCAGACAAATTCATATTAGATGCAATATAGCAGTGAGTGTGATTAACATTGGAACAACACGCATGGGAAGTAGGGATAGATTCTCTCTCGCTGGAAACTGGATGCCTTTCTAGGGAACATGCTTTAGTAAACAGGTTATTTTTTAGTCAAACAAGTTATTGGGCTCAGTACAGGGTAACTGGGTAAAATTTAAGGGCTTGAGATATTCTAGTCTGAGCTCCTGTATATAAAATGGGCCCTTCTTCCCTTAAATGCTATGAATCTGTGTTCAGGAATACAATGAATGTCGTGTTTAGGGTATTACTAAAAAATTGTTAAATTTTTATTTTTCATGTCTGAAAAACATACAGCTGACCAAATTAGGGAATGGAATAGCCTCAGTTCAGTGTGTAAGAATGTATGACTCCCATTAGTGGCAATAAGAATCAAACAAATCAAAATGAAAAACTTATTTTCTTCCTTCTTACTGATTGTCTCCATCTTCCTCCACTCCCTCTCCCCCAACTAACCTCCCCTCTTCCTCATCCTGTTTTCTCTCCTGTACAGGCAGAAGCATACAGATCTAGCCAGGAAAAGTCAGTGATGAGAGAAGTGATTCCTCATTTAAAAGATAATTCCTTAGAAAGCATAATTATCTGGTAAGTAGATTTGCAGAAGTTTTTTTATATCAACTCACAAGGATATTTTAAGTGTTATATACAACCATTAAAATTTGATACCATGTGTTAAATCTTATTTGGTGCTGCAAATTCATGGCCAAACCCTATCTACTTTAATTGCCCCAAATAAGGTGTGCACTATTATGCTCTTGTTTACCCAGAAGGTAAGCCCTAGGATGCACTATCACCTTATAAGGGGAAGTCTTGGCTTTCAAATCCCCCTTTCCAGCTGAATTTGAGTAGTATTTACATAGGTAGATTTGTCAAACAGCAGCTGTGAAAATGGTAAAGGAATTCTGCAGAACACCCTTGAAATGTTACATTAATTTTGCCTACTATTTAAAACAGACAACAGGAATCTGGATAGTTTTAAAAATAATCCAGTAATTTATAGGTATTACTCCTGTGGTCCAGAAAACAATATTTTATTTTCACTTTTCTGAAATTAAACACAAAAATGCCCATTGAACCAGGGGAAAAAAAGATTAACGTTCACTAAAAGATTGTGAAAGATCAACTCTCTCACTTATTTAATTGGAAAAGTTAAAGACTAAAAATCTTATTCAACAGCTACAATGAAATTTAAGAGACAAATACTTCAGATTTTCAACGTTCAAGTACAGCCAGTGTGCAAATAAACTAGTTTGAAAATATAATTTAATAGTACTTTGTGTGAAAGTTGATATACAAAATTCTCAAGTGTTAAAAACAAATATTACAGCAATTCAAGTTTCAAACAGAGTTTCATCAAAATGAGGTAAATCTATGTCGCTTGCTATTGAGCTCAACACTGCAGGGGAGAACAGGTCTTCAAGGATATCTTCCTTTGTGGGGCTTTCAAAGGAAAGTCTTTTCAAGCAGGATTTGTTTATTAGTGAGTCTGTGTTACCTTCATACTTGCTTTCTTTTACAGGACTGTAATAATTATGGTCTTCGCTTGCCACAGTGACGCATGTGAGGTTGGTTCTCTCACTATGCATGGGTGTTGCAGTATTGCTGTCCACCATTTCCAAATATCTACACTCATCTTTTGGAAGCTCCGAAGAAGCAACAATGGAAGTAGGAGACAATAAGTCTGCTAAAAACTCTGCATTGCTCTGGCTACTGCATAATAACATATTGGAGTTTGTATTATATACAGATTCACTATCTGCAGCATCAATTTGATACTGTAATTCCTTCAGTAAGTTCTGTACCGATTCACTTTCATGATGAGATCCAAAGTGTAAGAGATCTTCTACATCTCTGTTTGGAGAGCTTCCATTACACATCTGAGTCTTTGCCAGCCTATCAAGTGAGGCCAACTTGTTCTTTTTAGCCTTCAGTTTTTTAAGCAGTTTTAAACGAAGTTTGTGAGTTTTGGCATTTGATTCTTGATCCTTCACATCAGATTTGTGATGTCCATTTTCCCCATGGCTAGGTTTGGAATTAAAGATGGGGTTGTTGGGCTGAATTACTTTACTCCAGGTGCCCAATGAGCTTCCAGACTTATTCAAAGTTGGACCATCCACTACAGGGTTTACTGCAGGTAGACGAGCATTTGCAGAAGGACCAGTGATGTTTGTTAACAAAGAAGAAAGATTTCCACCTTGACAAACAGATGATTTAGGTGCCCCCTCAGTTGTTTTGCATGTACCTTTGGCTTGAAAGCCACCAAAATTAGCTGCCCCCTTATTAGGGAGATGTAAGTCAGTAGCTCCTAGTAAAGAAGGATTTTTGTAACTTTTCTTATGATGGGTTAAGGCACTTGAAGGCATGAAGGTATTATGTTTGCTTAATAACCCCTTTACCCAACTTCCTACAAATCCTTTCTTTTGATCTTTATGCAAAGACTGGGAGGAATTATTGGTAGCAGACAAAGTTGCAGCCTGAGAGTCTGCTTCAGTTTTGCTTGTGTTTCTGGTGTTAGATGATTTCTGCGTAACGTTCTCCATTAATGGTAATTTCTTATTCTGCAAGAGTTCTGGATTAAACAGGATATTCTCAGTGTTGACTGGGCTAGCTTTGGCCTCTGCCTCTTGAGTGTGTGATGGCATGGACGAGTCACTACAATTGTTTGTGGGAACAGCAGATGGAGTATGCGCTAGATTCAACTGTCCGGGATGTGAGGACATACAGGCATTTTCAGACGGTGTGCACATGTTGCTGGAGGTAGTCTGACTACAAACATTGTCTGTACATGGAGTTTGATCTGAACAAGCTAACCCTTGCTCTTTCAGCAAGCCTGTTTCAGCAATTAGGTTATTTCCCACTATCTGTCCATTGTCCAGTGGTTTACCTTCAGAATCAACTTGAATTTCTACAAGTGTCAGAGTTATAATATCATCATCTGCCAAATTTTCTAAGCCAGAAAGCAAGCTATTTTCATTCTCTCTGGCCACTTTTTGTTGTTCATTAGCAGGAATGCCCACAATCTCCTTTTTGTAACATACTGGAGTTATTTTGTCTACGGCATTATCACCTTCACAATTTGACACTAGAGAAGAACTTGACTGTGCATCATTAAGAGGAAGATTTTCAGATTTTACACTTTGGACTTGTGAGCAAATTTTATCTGGCACTTGGGATGCTTTCCTTTCCCAGATGACAATGTGAATCTCTGAAACAGGAACTTCAAATCTCTCACGTCTTTCACAATATGGACCTTTGATGTCATTGCATTCAAGCCAAGTTTCTGGAAAAAAAGAATAAGTTAGAGGATCAAAGATGCACAGTGGCCATTCTTTTTGAGTCTCAAAACACCCATTTTATGGACAGTTAAGTGACAATGCCTCATAGACCCTGGAGAACAAAGTTGATTTCTTTGTTCCATCACTTTCCCCAAAGAAAAGTTAAGAGTCTTTCACTCTGCAACTAGGCCAGTTGCAACAACAGAATTCACTATTAGGTCCTAGTAACATGACCAAGATGGTCCTTTTCCTTAGCCACACTGATGCTCTTGGCCTAGATAGTGATACTCACATCCTGTTTGAGATTATCTGGACAGACATGACATACAGACCTCTCTCATTAAGAGTTAATTTGGGGAATTATTTTTCATAAAGATGTGGGGAAGGGGCTTAAGGGAGAAACTGATCATATAGATAATTCCCTCCCAACCATCCCAACAGTTACAAAATTATTACAATGTTGTTTTTAGTAAGGATTCTAAAGAGATACCCTAGGTGTACGTGTTGCGTAGTCTACACAGCAAAAGCTGTGTACAGGCTAGCTGGTTTGAATCCAGCTAGCATGGATAACAACAGTACTGGAAAAAGCACAACATGAGCTTCAGGGTGGGCTAGTGAGAGGAGTACGTACCCAGGGGCTATGCCCAACTTGTACAACCTGCACTGAAGTGCACACTGAGGCCTGGTCTACACTGTGGGGGGTGTCGATGTAAGATACGCAACTTTAGCTACGGGAATACTGTAGCTGAAGTCGAAGTATCTTATCCTGACTTACCTCCCGTCCTCACTGTGCGGGCTTGACGTGCGCAGGCTTGACGTCTGCAGCTCCCCCGCGACTCTGCTACCGCCGCTTGTTCCGGTGGAGTTCCGGAGTCGACGGGGAGCGCATTTGGGGATCGATATATCACATCTAGATGAGACGCGATATAGCTATCCCCGATAAATTGATCGCTACCCGCCGATATGGTGGGTAGTCTGGACATACCCTGAGCTGCCTTCATCGTTACTGTTACCCACATGAGCTGGATTCAAGCTAGTTTAGGCAGGCTAGCCTGTGGACAGCTTTTGTTATGCAGACATATCCTACATTTATTGACAGTTAATGGGATGTTTCTCATCCTCTTTTCTTCAAGCAACTCTGGCAGTTCAATTTAAGTAGACAACTTTTCAGCTGACCAGGAGGTTTTGATTAAAATGATGATCGCTTCTCTCTCCCTCCATGGAAGCAGGTTTCCATGAAGACCAAAATAATCTCAACTATTTTTTCTCTTTGAATTTTGGCAGTTCCTTCTGGGTTGTACTCTATAGTTCAACAAATCAAAACAGCAACTTTCTAGTTACTCTTAAAAGAATTGCAAAATTCAGGAGGAGGAAGAAACTGAGTATTGACAGCACTGCAAGTCTCATGGGAACTTGCTTTTCCCATGAAGAGACACATCTGGTATCTGTAACAGGGTAGCTTGCCCCTTAAGGGCTGGAGGCCTAGGATCAGCCAACCTTGATTACTGAAGGAGCTACACCTGGGAGAGATCATGTGACTGCACTATAAAACACAGAAGGGGGAAGCTCAGGAAGCTGCATCAGACTATAGCAAGTGAAAAAGGCTTTGGCATTGAAGACCCTGACACTGAGGAAGTTGAGAAGTCAAAGCCAGGAAGCTGAACTCCAGCCAGGTAAAGCCTGGGAATGACTGCTGACTGAGGACCCATCTCCAGGAAGGAGAGCTGGGGACTCCCTACCTAAGATGGGGGAAGAGAGAGACACTCAACTGGGGTGGGCCTGGAGGACCAGTGTGTACCCAGAGGACTGAATAAATTTTACCTCCAGAAGGGAAGCGTTTGGGTTGTTTTGAGTTTGAGGAATCAATGAGAGAAATTAAGGCAGGGCACCTGCACAGCAAACTCTTGTCACAAGGGGGCGTTCAGGAGGCAGCTGACAATACCCATGTAATCTGAATGTCCAAAAGAACTGTGCTCTCAGATTATGTTTCTTGTAATTTTACCAAAGTTTGATGAGAAAATGATCATATCCAATTGACTTTTTCCAATGAAGTTATCACTAAGTATGACAGCAAATTACTGAGTTAGTCAAATCAGTTTTTTAAAAAAGACCAAAGAATGTAAACATATTTGCAAATATTTAATACCTAATTTAGATTATACACAAAAGAAAACCTTACGATATTACAGTGATTATGATAACCCCAAAATTAGTAACAGAGGCAGCTTAATCTATGATGATGATAATAAAGTTGTAATAGTTACCGTCAGAATTCAAAACCCAGGTTTTGAAGTGTTCTGGATCTTGTTGATACTGAATAACAGCTGTTATTTGGTAGAAATCATTTTCAAATTGAAAGGAATAGTTCTTCAGCTCATTATGTGGCAAACCTTCTACGAAATGTATCATAAATATTGAGGGTACTCTATGATAAAGATACAAAGCATCTTATTGGAATAAAACAGTGGCTCAAGCTATTAATGAAATTACAAGCAATACATTTTGAGAATAGTAGTTAGCTCAGTGCATTACTGTTCTACCGCTGTTTATTAATCTAAGATTGCTTTACAAATTATACACAAATGGCTGGGACTCACAGCAACATGGCACTCCAATTTTAACACACAATTCCACTTCGAAATAAGCTTTTAGAGAAATAGAGAGGTAGCCGTGTTAGTCTGGAAAAGCAGCAAAGAATCCTGTGGCACCTTATAGACTAACAGACATTTTGGAGCATGAGCTTTCGTGGGTGAATACGACATGCATCTGACGAAGTGGGTATTCACCCACGAAAGCTCATGCTCCAAAACGTCTGTTAGAGAAATAGAGGTATCATCTTATAGCTTAATTTGCTATGAGGGGAAAAAACCTACACAGAAAATGTTGTTTTGGGACAAAAGACAGAAGAAGACAGTTCTGCCAAACCTGAAAGGCTGACTACCACAATTCAGACTAAAACACCAAACATTATAAAAGGTGATAGTTTTATCATCCCTCAATACCAGATGCTCTGGCAACTTGGCTCAAATGAAATGTCTGCTTAGTGTGTTAAATTGAACAAAAATACTCCACATATATTAAAGATTTCTAACAACAACATCCCTGAGAATTTTCAGAATGATCTCAAAACTGGGTACTTAAACATTTAGTGGAAACTTGCTGAACACGTCAAAAAGGTGACAGAACACTGACATTAAGTTTAGTGTTTAAATCTACACGATAATACTCTATTTTATATTCAAGATCTCAAGTGTTTCAAACTTACTTTTCCAAAATCATTTTTCTTCTTTGAGATTTATCATTACAATTATTACATGGAGCGATATGAATAGCATTAAGTGGGTGCCAGTCAGGGATTATATTTGTAAATGTTGTTAGTGTCTTCCTACATCTGGAATGAAGAAAAATAAAATCTGATCAGTTGTCTACCTGAGATACTCAAAAAAAGCACTAGCATTTACCAGAAAGAAGTCACAAATTAACAAGCTACATGCAGTGTCGACTTACACCTGGCACAATCCCACTGAGGTCCCTGGCACTGCCAGTGGCTTAATATAAACTGAATTTGCCTGAATCTGCCAATCAATATCAATCAGTAATACTTTATACAGACTATAACAAAATGGAACAATGTATTTTCTGCCACTCATCTGTTCGCCACTTTGAATGTCAATTTTTTATACTCAAGTGAAACATGGCTTTAAAGAAATTCCTGAACATGTTTTTCATAGTGCATAACCATTCAGGACACTCTGACGTGTAACACTAAATACAATTGCCATTTAGATGACCTGGAGGAACCTCACCACACCTGCCTACTAACATTTTAAAACACCAAGGAGTAGAAGACACTTACATTTTCCAATTATGTGAATAAGGATCAGATTTACATTTCTGACTTTATGCAATTTAAATGAATTTATTCTATTTAACCCTGAAAGACATACCTATTTATTGGTCAGTTCTGGCATGCTATTCATTAGATCAGCAGCAGCGTGTGAGATTTACAGTGGTCAACATCAAAAAGTCAGCATTTGACAACAGAATTACCAGTTATTTCTCTTTTTTACACATAGGATACTATTGTGTCATTAGCCATTACACCATACACCACTTGGAAACTGCTGACAAATGCTGGCTTTTTAAAATGATGACCAGATAACTTCACCATCACAACTCTTCCTCTCCTACCAAATATACACACTTTGTGCACAACAGTGGTTTGAAGAAAATATGTATTAAGTGAAGACTGAAAATACAATAATACATACAAATAAATGCGGCTTAGGTAAAAACCTAACCTGTCTTGGTGGCTGTAGCCACAATGTAAACATTCAAACATCCATGAAAAAGAATGCAGGAAAAGTGTCTCGACTTGGGGATCCTTTCGTAAAAGCAGAGGGAATGCAAATACTGGACTTTCCTTCTTACCTTCACAGAAGACAAAAAAAGTTAATGTTTGCAACTACACAAAAAAAAGAGGGAAGACAGGATTATACCTTAGAATGCTATGTCAACTGGCAAGGCTATAATCTCATCCCCACAGTAAATGAGATATGACTGGAATAGCTGTATCCATGAAGTTATGGTTACCAAAAGAATAATACAACCCCCTTAAACTTTAAACTCTGAAGAAAATGGAGATCAGCTGAATGGAGAAAAATGAGAATTTGCACAAGTCTGAATTATGCTCTTCACATGTAACACACAGGCCATGGCTACACTTACATTTTTGCAGCGCTGGTAGTTACAGCTGTGGTCGTACAGCTGTGTAGGGCCAGCGCTGCAGTGTGTCCACACTGACAGCGACCAGCGCTGCAGTGTGTCCACACTTGCAGAGACATCTGCAGCGCTGCTGGGAGAGTGGTGCATTGTGGCACTATTCCGCCACAGAGCATCCAATCATCGCCATTTTGGGCGCAGTGGGTTGTGGGAAGGGGTGGAAGGGTGCGGGTGCATTTCCGCTTCCTGTTCCGAGCACGCCCGTGCTGCAAGTCGCTTCCCTTTTGAGCGTTTTGGTGCCATGATGAGTTGCCGCGTGATTTCAGTAGAGAAAATGGAGCCCAGAGCTCTGAGGACTTTTCTGATGAAATGTTGCCAGCGACATCACGTACTTGGCAGTCGAGCTATTCGCTTATGCTCTTACAAAGTGACAGTGGAGGAGAGCTCAAGATGATGAAATAGTTCGACTGACGCGCCTGACACTAAATGCTTGTGGCAGTAACGGACGTGCTCAGCACCCTCGTGGACCCGCCGTTTGGCTCGAGGAAACAAGCACTTGAGTGGTGGGAGTCACAGTCGGTCATCCAAGCTGGGATGACGATTCAGTGGCTTGGCAAGAAGCTTGTAGGAATGAGAAAGCCACTTTCACGGGACTTGCGTGCATGAGCTCGCCCCACACCCGCAGCGCAAGGACACGAGACTGAGAGCTGGCCTGTCATGGAGAAAGCGGGTGGTATTGCAGTCTGGAAGCTGACAACAGTCCATGACAGTCTGATCGCTGGTCGCAAACGCGTTTGTGGAGGGAAAGTCGACCATATTGAATAGTGGTGAGCAAGTTTGCAGGGCCATTATGCATCCTGCCTAAGAAGAACGTGGACTGAGGAATTGCAGGACATTGTGGATGGGTTTGCACAAATGGGTTTTTCCTAACTGTGGGAGGGGCAATAGATGGGAGCGCGATATCCTATTTGGCACATCCACCCACCTGGCATTCCAGGGTACATTAATCGGAAGGGGTATTTCTCTATGGTTCTCCAGCGCGCCCAGGGCAGCGGAGTGCGAAACGATGACCAGAGAGGCTGAAAAGGTATGCTGGGATACCTGCTAATACCCTGGAGGCCAATTACAGCGCTGGTGAGTGTCCACACCTGATGACCAGCGCTGCATCACCAGCGCTGGATTCGCTACACCCGTAGCAGACCAGGTGCACAGCCAGCGCTGCAGACAGGAAGTTGCAGCTCTGGCTGAGCTTTGTAAGTATGGACACCGTGTAAGTTGCAGCGCTGTAACCCCCTCACCAGTGCTGCAACTTGCAAGTGTAGCCAAGGCCACAGCCTTAACTCTGAATTTTATTTCCAATTTTATGAAAAAATAATGAACATTTGCAATTGTTGACAATTTGCTAATTTAAGCCAAGTTGCTGCAAGCACTTTCTGGAGGATAAGAGGCTGTGAAGCCACACGAAGCGTAGAATGGGGAGAACTTTGCTGCTCTGCCTGCTTTCTACTGCAGAGCACCCTAAATAGCATTCATCAACAGTTCTGTACAACTGGAGAATCAGGGAAAAGGATCTAGCAGCCTCTATGCACATGCTGTTCTGCTGTAGCTGTGGCTCTCATGAAACGTAAGCTTTCATAAAACCACTGCAGCTCTTTTTTTTTTTTTTTTTTTTTTTGCAGTAAATTACTTTTACTAGGTTTCCATGTCTTATGGAAAGTTCCATGCTCTACCACCAGATCTCCCAGGGGCCCTAGGTTATCCGAGTATCTGTTCTCATATTTTAAATTTGCTTGTTTAAATTTATGTGCCCATCTTGTATCATGTCACCTGTATTTGTCACCCTCATCACACTTCTTCCCCACCCCATTTCTTTCCAGTTTTTTTTTTTTTCCAGTCAAAAGCTCTAAAATTACTGTAACTAAAATATCAGAGGAAAAGATTTTGCTACTTCTCAGTGTGGTTACTTCGTGAATTTGACAGTACTATGTATAGTCAATTTCAGTGCTTTTTTTGACAGTCTGCTGCACTTTCAGTCTCAAGTACTAATAGAATTACCACTCCCAATCAGCAGCAGTCACTGTCGTTAAGTATAATTAACCCTACAGCAAGTCCCTGGAGGCCATTCCACTGAAGCAGAGTACGTTGCAGAATGACAACCGCCGGTCGCAATGAAAAAGCATTTTTAAGGTCTTGAAGTTATAATTGTCTTCTACATAGATACAAGTATGTATGTTATATACTATTCTCACTTGTCCCCCACTGCCAAAAATTACATTTGTAGGAACTTAAGTGTTTACACAAAGATCTCCCCACTCTCAAAAGATGCATAAGTGTTCTAGTCCTACAAGAAACAGGCTTTGCCTTTTGCAAATTAAATTTCTGCTGCCCTTTGCACAACCACAAGTGTTTTTCATCTCTGCATACACTTAGCAGAATGATTCCTGTGGGCCCGTAGGTATAGGCACTATAGGAAAGAAGGCAACAGAGACAAGATATCATCAAACAGCTGCTCATTAAGTGATGGAGTGTGAAAGATACCAACAATTAACTACATCAGCAAGTTGGTTGTATTGACTTTCTTATGGAATGCATTTTAAGTATTGACAACAGCAGTCTTTGCATTTATAGAACTGGAAAATAAAGACTAAATCGCTTAGTAATTACTTACCCAATTCACACTTAAGCTGGGGTTGAAGTTGAGCAAATATCGTATTTCTGATTTCATTCAGATGTGACTCAGCTTTTGGAAGAACATCTAAAGAAAAAAATTCAGCAAAAAAAAAAATCTAGTTCATATTGTATACAACATACACAAATCAATTCTCTGCGAACCAAGGCATTTTCTATTAACATTTGTTTACCCACAGCATTTGGAGGACACTTAACAGTTCTTTCACTTAGGTCATTTGCAAAGTTTACATCAGAATATGTAAAAGCTACCTAACTACTTAAAGGAACCAAATTGCTACTATGATCTACTCAATGGAATATTTTAAATGAATCCTGTCTATAGCATGTGTAAATATGTAAATTCACGTGTAATCTAAATAAACAATCAAGCAAAGAACAATGTTAAGATTAAGGCTATGTCTACACTAGCACTTTTGTCAGTATAATTTACATCGCTCGGGGTGTGAAAAAAACCAACACCTCTCTGAGCTACATAAGTTACACCAGCAGAAGCGACATCAGTGGGAGATGCTCAGCTTACCATAAAGCAATGAAGACATTTTAATGCTCCTGGCCTCAGATTAAATGGTAGATTTCTTGAAGAACATAGTTTTCAAATTGCTGTTTGTTTTTTTTTAAACTCAAAACAGATTTTCTTGTAGATTCTCATGAAATTAATTCTGTACTCCAAGTGCTGCAGATTTGAGACGGGCATGCTATATTTGTTATACAGAACAAATGCTGCTTTAAGTGCAAAACAGAACTCAACCTTAATTTTGGAGTCAAGACCAGAGCCTCCATAATTAAAGCGAGGACTTCAAACAGTCTTACAATCTATTTCTTTGTTAAAATCTTAATATACATAAATATATAGCTAAACTGAAATATAGCTAAAATCCTCCCCCATGCTCTAGGCACTTCTGACAGATCTTTAAAAACACAGTCAATAAAAAGTAATAGACATAGCTTTCCTTCTCCACCAAAGCCAAAGTAAATTGATGGGTTTTGCAGTGTTTCCCAGAAACCAAGAGGTTCAAGTTATTATAGACATGGGAGCAGGGGAGACAGTAAATTCAGAGACAAGGGGAGATGTTGGCTGGACATTCCTTCTTTTAAACCAAAGGGGCTCCTACTCTAAGGCCTGGTCTACACTGGGGGCGGGGGTAATCGATCTAAGGGTATGTCTACACTACAGGATTATTCTGATTTTACAGAAACCAGTTTTGTAAAACAGATTGTATAAACTCGAGTGCACGCAGCCACACTAAGCACATTAGTTTGGCAGTGTGCATCCATGTACCAAGGCTAGTGTCGATTTCCGGAGCGTTGCACTATGGGTAGCTATCCCGTAGCTATCCCATAGTTCCTGCAGCAGTCTCCCCCCCCCATTGGAATTCTGGGTTGAGATCCCAATGCATGATGGGACAAAAACAGTGTCACAGTTGATTCTGGATAAATGTCGTCACTCAGTCCTTCCTCCGTGAAAGCAACGGCAGACAATCATTTCATGCCCTTTTTCCCCTGGATTCCCCTGGTAGATGCCATACCATGGCAACCATGGAGCCCATTTTGCCTTTTGTCACTGTCACCGTATGTGTACTGGCTGCTGCTGACAGACGCGATACTGCAGTGCTACACAGCAGCATTCATTTGCCTTTGCAAGGTAGCAGAGACGGTTACCATCCCTACTGCACTGTCTGCCATTGTAAACTGGCGATGAGATGATGGTTATCAGTCATTCTGCACCGTTTGCATTTGGAAATAGGCGATGACGGTTATCAATCCTTTTGTGCTGTCTGCTGCTCTCATGGGTGCTCCTGGCTGGCCTCGGTGAGATCGGCCAGGGGCGCATGGACAAAAAATGGGAATGACTCCCAGGGTCATTCCCTTCTTTATGTTTTGTCTAAAAATAGAGTCAGTCCTACCTAGAATATAGGGCAAGTGTACTAGAGAACTAGAGAGCACAGCTGCTCTGTGTCAGAGCCTCAGAGATCCCGCAGAAATGATGAGCTGCATGCCATTCTAGGGGGTGCTACTGCAACAACCCCACCCATTGCTTCCCGCTTCCCTCCTCCCCCAACCCTCCTGGGCTACTGTGGCAGTGTCCCCCCCATTTGTGAGATGAAGTAATAAGGAATACAGGAATAAGAAACACTGACTTTTTAGCGAGATAAAATGAGGGGGAGGCAGCCTCCAGTTGCTATGATAGTCCAGGTAGTATAGAATCTTTTCTTTAGACATGAAGCGCGGGGGGGGGCTGATGGAGCTCAGCCTCCAGCTGCTATCATAAGGACGGTTACCAAGCCTTTTGTACCATCTTCCGGGAATGACCAGGAGTCACTCCCATTTTTACCCAGGCGTCCCCGGCTAACCTCACTGAGGCCAGCCAGGAGCACTCACGGGATGATGAGGACAGTTTTCCACGATTTTGTACCGTCTGCCATCAGGAAAGGAAGGAGAGGAGATGCTGCTGTTCAGCGCTGCAGCACCACGTCTGCCAGCGGCATGCAGTAGACATGAGTGACACTGAAAAAAGGCGAGAAACAATTCTTTTCCCCTTTTTTTCCACGGGAGGGAGGGGGTAAATTAACGAGATATACCCTGAACCACCCCGGACAATGTTTTTGACACTTCAAGGATTGGGAGCTCAGCCAAGAATGCAAATGCTTTTCGGAGACTGTGGGATAGCTGGAGTCCTCAGTACCCCCTCCCTCCCTCCATGAGCATCCATTTGATTCTTTCGCTTTCCGTTACGCTTGTCATACAGCACTGTACTGTGGCCTCTGTCTATCATAGCCTGGAGAATTTTTCAAATGCTTTCTCATTTCGTCTTACTCCATACCGTCCCATGCTGACTCCACTTCCGATGGGACTGATCGCCGGGATGGGAGGATCATACGGTCCATGCTGGAGCTCACTTTGGATTTGGGACTGCATCGCCACCCGTGCTGATCAGAGCTCCACGCTGGGCAAACAGGAAATGAAATTCAAAAGTTCACGGGGCTTTTCCTGTCAACCTGGCCAGTGCATCTGAGTTCAGATTGCTTTCCAGAACAGTCACAATGGTGCACTGTAGGATACCGCCCGGAGGCCAATACCATCAAATTGCGGCCACGCTAACCCTAATCCGACATGGCAATACTAATTTTAGTGCTACTCCCCTTGTCAGGGAGAAGTAAAGAAATTGGTTTAAAGAGCCCTTTATATCAATATAAAGGGCTTCATTGTGTGGACGTGTGCAGGGTTAATTCGGTTTAATGCTGCTAAATTTGGTTTAAACGCGTAGTGTAGACGAGGCCTAAGATATGCAACTTCAGCTATGAGAATAGCATAGCTGAAGTCGACGTATCTTAGATCGAATTAAAATTACTTACTGTGCATCCTCGCGGCGCGCTGCGGCTCCCCTGTCGACCTTGCTTCCACCTCTCGCCAAGCTGGAGTTCAGCAGTTGACGGGAGAGCGATCGGGGATTGATTTATCGCATCTAAAGTACACGCGATAAATCAGTCCCCGATAGATCGATCGCTACCAGCCAATCTAGCGAGTAGCATAGACATACCCTAATACTTCCCTGCAAATGCAGTAGTATATCACACATGTAGAGAGTATGTCAAGTAGGCAGGTCTCATTTTATCTGCCTTTACAGGTTAACACCAACCAACAGTTAAGATGCCCACCCAGAAACCAATAAGCAATCAATGTAATCCTGGTGATTTCAGTGCAAGTAGTGTATGATTTTTCATCTAAGAGAAACAACAGGTGTTAATACAAAATCATCAATTAATGTTGTTTCATTTTTCCAAGCAATTTCTCTCAAAACTACTAAGTTTTTCCTGGGTTGTCTTTCTGACAAAGACTGTGTGTCAATAACTGTTGTCCATTTTAAACACAGGGTCCATGAAAGGGTTGACAGGCTCTAAGTTATTTCTGGCCTGATTATTTCTAATTAGAAATTACAATCTTTCTCAAGATCACTTACCAAAAAGCAGATTTTAGCCAGTTACAAATCTGCATTAGTTCCCTGCATTCCATCTCTTTCTTTGGTGCAGACTGCCTTTGATTGTTTCCCACTAGCTGATGACTTTTTCATTAGTTGCTCACGAGGGATAGGAAAGAAAGTCCCTGCTAATTTACAACCTCTTAAGCTGAATCAAGAACTCACAAAATGCTTAAGGCCATACTAGTATTGGCATGATGGGCCAATTGTTCATTTATACTGCAATATGAGCCATGTTAGAATCCAACTTTTTGGAGGTGAAGAGCTATGGGATAGCAAACTGATCTCAATATGCTAACCAGGAAAAAACAAGACTCAGATTTACATCAACGATGCACAGTTGACTTTCTGCTCTTACTACGATGAAATAATCCATAAGTGAAATCTTAGCACTACGGCCTTGTCTCCACTTATCAGGATCGATCCACCAGGGGTCAATTTAGCAGGTCTAGTGAAGACTTGTTAAATCAACCGCCAGTCCCTCTCCCATCAACCCAGCATGGTGCAAACACCGCAAAAAGTCGACCTAAGGTATGTCAGTTCCAGCTATGTTATTCATATAGCTGCAGTTGCATAACTTAGGTCAGTTTAGCCCCATAGTGTAGACCTGCCCCAAGGGTGTGTCTACACTACAGGTGCTACAGCAGCAGCTATGCCACCATAGACACTTACTCCAGTAACCACAGGTGCCAACTTTCCAGTGTGCTGAGGGGTGCTCAACTCATGGCTCTGCCTGAGGGCCCAGGCCCTACCCCACCGCTTCCGACCCCCATTCTACCCCCTCCCCCGAGTACACCGTGTCCTAATTTCCTCTCCCCCGCCCAAGCCGCCTACATGCCATGAAATAGCTGGTCATGGCGGGCGGGAGGCACGAGGAGGAAGGGGGAGATTTGTTAAGGTTTATCTGCTGTGCCAAGTTTGATACATGTAAGCATTTTTTAGTCATACCATTTTACTATTATACGGCTTTTTAGCATACAGTGTGTTTTCAGGTTTCACTGCTAATACGTTTACAGGATTTTCACATGAACATTGTACCTTTTTTACCAGGGTTGACATCAAAATCAAATACATCAGAAGGCTCAACATTCACACCAAATTTGTAAACATTCACTTACAACAAGTATCCTGGTCATACCATGCCTCTTTTTTCACTGAATCCCTTGGCTGGCCAGGTGTGTTCTCTGTGTTAACAGCTATCGGGCAAATCTTCCCCCTCCTTTGTCAGCCAGGTAGATTGTATCAACCCAGACACTAACTTTCAAATTCTTGTCTGCTACTAATTTCAAGACTGGACACTCATTCTTCCCCTCAGCAGGACTGGGTCCTGCCTTTCTCCTAGAGGGTTGAAAATGGAACCTTACTAGCCAGCAAAGGATTTCTGTAAGCAGATGTGTTCATCAACTGCAGCCTCTCTGTGCTATGAACATCTACACAGACACTCTCCTGCATGCTTGCTTGTGGATCCACCAGCAGCTTAGATACTGGACTCTATTTTAAAGCGATAGCAAACAAATCCCAAGTATCTAAGGGTGAGAGTTTGCCTGCGGTCCCCTGCATCCTTTTGGGTTCAGCCATAAGGCTTTTCTGCTCTAAAAAACCAGTAATCAATCCTTCCTCAGACCCTGAGTTACAGGCTGCTTAACTCAAAGAATCAGCATGGAGAACATGCTGGCAAAGCCTAGCCGTTTTTCTAATTTTTTTCCCCATCCAAAACCTTCTCTAGGCTATCCACACTGGATCTTTCTAAAGCAAGGTCAGTGGATTTCTATCCCTCACAAAGACTCTGGCAGTTAGGAACTGAAACAAGTCTCCCAAACAAACTGTTGCTTTCTCTATACTGTGATTCACCTTGAGTTAACTCAATCAACTCACTTCCACACCCATCAGTTACAGCAAACTGCTTGCAAAAATTTCTAAGGGCTAGTCTATACTGACAATGCTAAAGCGCTACCATGGCAGCGCTTTAATGTGCCTTGTGTAGTCACGGCACAGTGCTCCCAGTGCTCTTAAAAAAAAAAAACCTACCTCAACAAGGGGAACAGCTCCCAGCACTGGGGCACTGTTTACACTGTGCTCAGAGAGGGTGTTTTTTCACACCCCTGAGCCAGAAAGTTGTAGCACTGTCAATTGCCAGTGTAGACAAGCCCTCAGCAACAATCCATCTTTTATCTCCTCTACAAAAGCATTGCTCTTTGGAGCCACAACAAACTCCTTCCAAGTTTTGCTTATACCCAGAATCAACTCTGGCACATTAGACGATTTTCACATAACCCCCTTTCAGGCAAGTTTCTAAACTCCATGGTTAAAGGGCTGGAGACACACTCTTTCCCTCTGCCGCTTTCCTCCCCAGCAATATGCAGGTTACCACACACAAGCTTAGGAACACTTTCTTTTTGGGTTTCAGTTAAGTCTAGAACCACCTCTGAGACAATGGAAATATTCTATCTGCTCCATTCTCCTTCATTAGGCATTTGCAATGTCACTATTCTCCACACTGATAACAGGTAAGGCATAGGGATACTCATCTTCCACTAACCTTGCCTTCCCAAACTGCTGATTAGACAAAGCCATCAGCTCACAAGGCTGCCTATGCTCATCTAAACTTTCCTAGTCTTTCTCTCCCTTATCCCCGCACCCATGGCTGTTTGCAGACAAATACTGGGAGAGTCGGGCACTTCCTTAACAGGCAGGTTGCCACTCCCAATGGACAGACAATTGGAGACAGTTTCTCCCTTAACAGATAAATTGCCGTTTTCCACAAGCAGTGGCTCATCATACTGAGCTACTTTAAGCAAAACACTTCTGCTTGGTTGAGGCTTACTTCTAAAAACTTCACTTGCCAACAGTCCATCAACCACCAAAAATCTGCCCTTTCCTTCCTCAGTCAGGGTTTCAAACTGACCATCGACAATCTGCTCTAAAGAAACGTTTTCCTGAGATTCTTTCTGTGCTTCATCTAATCCCAAACTCACTTCTGAGATACTAGACAGATATTCAGAAATTTCTTCAGCATATAAACTGCTTTTCTGACTGGACAAACAGCTATTTTCCACAATCCCCAAGGCCAGAGAGACTCTCTTCCTTATTATAGCATACCTAGTTAAATACAACTGCTTAGAGAGTCATATACCCGCTCTTCACAAATCTCCCTGATAGTTAACAGATGATACAGTGGATTTACCTTCATACTTTTCCTGGGCCTAGGTTATGACATTACCCTAATTAAACAGTTACCACATCATTAGAAACTGGGCTTTCAGAATGATACAGTTTCTGCTGTTCTTTTAATCACTTCAGTTTGGAGTTTAAGTCTGGCACTTCAGTCTCAGCTTGCAGCAGCTCCCATTTGCCTCCCATGAGATTCTCTCTCTCTCTCTCCAGCTCACCTGGCTCTCTCCTCAGCTTCTTTTTCCAGCTGGGCCAAAGTTTGCTTCTCTTGCTCCTGAAGTTCTACCATTTCTCTCTCATGCTGAAGATGCCAGCTCTCTCACGGCTTGCAGCTTTGATTGTGGATCACTCATTGTGACTAACTAACCTTTAACACTGAGTTTTAAATTCCAGTTTTGGAATAGTGTGGGGTTCTGATCCAAAACACAACTGATCTGGTTCTGTGGCTCCTGGCCAGACTAAGCCAACATGACCTGATGATGCCTGGGGCACCCCTCACTAGAAATGCCAAGGTCAGAGCAGGCTGCAAAAGGGAGAATGGATACTCCTAAGACTGGTGGGTAACACTGAAGTTAAATTCCTCAACCAGTCAAACTGTGCTTCTGATCTCCCACACTGGTTATCAAGAAAAGAAATCACATAGCACTCTTATTGCAGTCCAGTTCTCTGGCTCCCAATCAGCACCTAGGTCCAGTACAGTGAGAAGTTATTTTAAACTCTGCTCACATATACCAAAAATGTTCTTCTGACCCCAAAGTGTCAGCTGCTTTACCAGGCCAGTATAGGTTTGGACCTTACCCAGAATACCACACTGCCAGCCAATCCTTTAGTGTCTAAAACTAAAGGTTTATTATAAAGAAAAAAGAACTAAGACAAGAGATGTTAAATAGTAAAGCAGTCACACATACAAAGACTTCGAAGTCCTTATATCAGGTTCCTAGCAGTACTGGTGAGTTTGCTGGCTTGAAAGTCACTCTGGAGTACATCCACAGCTTGGATGGGTCATTCAGTCCTTTGTTCAGAGCTTCAGTTTGCAGCAAAGTTCCTCCAGAGATAAGAAGTAGGATTGAAGACAAAATGGAGAAGATGCAGCTGCCTTTGATAGTCTTCTGCCATGTGGTTCGTGCTTCCTTTGTTTCAAGCTGTCCAGCACATGTCCATAGCAAGGCATGCATGGGCATTCCTAAGTCATGAGGTGTATCCCTTGCCTTCTCTCAATGGGTCAGTTGTACAGCTGATGGTCCCTAATGGGCCATCAATCAGGCTAGGCAATGCTGATGCCAAACTGTCTGGGAGTGTCACCCAAAAGCATAGCACAAGTTTAAAATATACATATTTATAATTCATAATATAAAGGTGATACAAACATATTAAGATCATATATGGCAAATTATAACTTTTTCAGATATCTTACATGGTATATCTCACATAACTCATTGCAATTTTTCAATACTGGTATTCATAAGTGTCCCCCAGATTTCAAACACTGTCACAGCAAGATTGATGGAAGAATTCCTCCATCAACATAGCTGCATTGACACTGAATGTGAGTGAGAGAGAGACATATCAACCTAATTAAATCACACAGGGCATGAAATTATTCACAGCCCTGAGCGATGCAGCTAAGATGACCTAACTTGGAGGTGCAGACCAGGCCTCAAATATCTGCTTTTAGAGAGTGTGCATATTCACCCTTACATAATGGGCAGAGATGCCATCGCATAGTTTCACTAGTTACTGAGGACCAAGAAAATTACATCTTTATCTTGAATACTGTAACAATAAATTGCAGCTCACCTGTGGCAATCTTGAAATAGAAGGGAATGAAAACGTCTGCATACACTATTGAATTCCACTGCATACTTGTATTCCTGTACATTCAAACTATTTTGAAATAGAAAGAATTGTGACAAAGTTACTCACCTTTTAGCTTATTTGTTTGGCAGGCATTCAAGAGTGCAGTTGCTTGGTTATATTTTGTAAACAGCCTCTGGATTACAGATTCTTCAGTGCAAGCTTCAGTCACAGCAATCCTTAAAGTTTTTAAGTGTACCAGTGCTGACAAAATACAGTCTAACCAACATAGAGCATATATGTTCCTCCACTGAAGACACAAATGCCCTGTGAAAAATGAAGATTTACTTTCTATATGCAAGATTTCAGATTTTATTGAACAAAGTTCAGAATTTGGGAAAAGTTCTGTTTTGGAATTAGAGTCAGGACTTTCTTGTACACCACCAACAGTAATAGCAGTTGCCAAGTCCACATTATGCTCCAGAGACTCAGTCGTACGATTATGTTTCTGCTGATCATCCGGTGATAAATCAGGTAGGCATGGCTGGGTCACACACAAATTGTATCCATTACGCTGGACAACAAGATCAGTATTTAAAGTGTGCTCAGCATCTATCAAATTGTTGTTTGTCCTAGCTTGTTTTGAACATGATTCAATGGGGGAAGCTGTAGGACTGATTTCAAAAATCTTCCTTTTTCTCTCAGTACCCTGAGTTTGATGATTTTCTGAATCAGCAGGAATTATTATGCTGTTTAATGGTTTATAGCCCAGAGGGTAGATGCACTGAAGGGAAGAAAAAAAAAAAAAAAAAAAAAGATTACAGTGATGTCTATAAAGCAT
The DNA here is from genome assembly GCF_003597395.2 of Chelonoidis abingdonii. NCBI lineage: Eukaryota > Metazoa > Chordata > Testudines > Testudinidae > Chelonoidis > Chelonoidis abingdonii. The sequence continues at coordinate 325,878,184 of NC_133769.1, forward strand.
TTCTGGGTGAAAAATTTGGAAGTTAATACAAACGGTGCAGTTCAAATAGAACACAGAACATTTGTTTATTGACATGTTATTAAAAATCATATAAAAATTCAACATATGCATTAAGGACTAGAAGTGCATTTTGTCTGATAGCGCTCTTATAAGTCATTGCGTACTAACAGAAGGTACCTTGATTAATGGCAATAACCAATATAAGACTCTCTATATCCCTAGTTCTCTTCATTTCACCCTCTTCCCCACAGACCTCATAATATTCCCAGGAAAGGATCCCATCTCCTATATCCCAGCTAATTCATAAGGAGAAGAACTCTATTCCTGCAGACCTTCAGAAACTGAAAATTGACTCTCAAGCCCTTTGCTCTTTCAGTCCCATCTTATGGGTATTTAAAAACAAAACCAGAATTTACAATTTTAATGTGAAATTATATTTGAGGGTACATTCAATTAACTTATGGGTAACAATCCTCACAAGACCACTGTAGCTTGTGAACAAAAAAACAACTCCCACCCCCACAACTCCAACCATACCTAGCTATTGAAAAACGAGAATTCAGCTAAACTTAAAAGAAAGAAAAATACTTGGAAGAATGGACATCTACAGTTGTTTCCAAATTATTTGCAATCCACCCCCTGCAGATACATGCCTCCCATCTTCTCTCCTGTGTGTTGGAATACTGGAAATGTGGAACACAAAACAACAGCCTTGTAATTTGTTTCATACATACATCTTTAGTACTAAACAGGATGCCTTGTCTCACAAAGTACCCTTTGCTCTTTTCATGCAATTCCTGTCCTTTCAAGAACTTCTGCCTAGATAGTTAGTACATAAAGATACACTAGCTCTGTCTAATCACATGTGGATAATTGTCTAGCATATGAAGTCATAGGGACCTGATTCTGAGATGTATTGGGCTGTGGGCGTCATTTGAAAGATAGCGAGTGCTCAGATTTAGAGGATGGGGTTGCTAAAAGATAAAGGTCTATATACAATCCAACAACATAGAAAAAATGATATAATACCTGTGGATTTTCACAAAGGAAAATAGACTCTTGAAAGCTAATGTGGTAAGTCCGTAAAGCTTGTATCTGGCCTCTCTCTTTGCAGGCTGGGCAGCACTCATCTGACGTTATTTCAGCAGAATTACAGTTCTAAAACATAAAGTGCATACAATAATATGCTGTTCCTAAGAGTAAGGTATAAATTACAGCACTGAAAAACAATATTTTTTTTCCATAACGAAGAAGCTATGTATTTAAAAGTTAAACTTGACGGTTTAGGATTTGATCATAGCAAATAAAATATACAGAGGAGATGGAGCATTCTAAATTAATTTACCTCCTGGCTAGCATTTTAAGTAAGAGCTTTCATAAGGTATTTTGTGTATTTTGTACTTAAGTATTGAAATGGTGCTCATTTTCTTTGCACTGAACAAAAAGCTATTCACTGCCAGTGAATATAAACTCTGAACTCTCAAAGACAAATCACAGATCAAATGCTTTGGAAAATAATGCCAGTAAACAAATTCAAAGAGATAAGTGTATTTAAAACAGAACAATCTTTCGCCATTGCTATAAGATTTCCGTGGAAAAATAATTTTGTAAATTAATTTGTAAAATTAAGACCAAATTTAAAATCTCTCAAAAATAGAGAAAAATTAACTTTGCACACATGAAAAATAAGTTTCAACTGACTTTTCCCGAATACCCCACCATGTGGAGTGCAGATATCCCTATACCAGTCCCATGTCCAATCACTTGCAAACCATTTCCAGTCTTCTGGGAATCCATCATGCTGTGCCATTGGCTAAATTATGTCACTTGTAACATTGTCAAGACCACTAAGGATTTTTCAAAGAACTCTGAAAAATAAGAAGCGAATACAAACAGTTAAATGAAAATTGTATTAATTTGGATTTAAAATCTGAATTAAAATTAAAGCATATTTTATATTTTCTTTGAGAAATCATGGTGCTTTTCCTGATTAAGATGAACTGCTGTGGGTTTATAACTGAAACTGGAAAATAAAACACCACCTAAATGTGATGTTCATATTCATTGCAAAATAGATGAATAATTCTATGCTGTGCTCCTGCAACTGTCTCCACGTGGCTAACCCTGAGACCCAAGCAGTGCCCTACTTATTTCAAAAGTGCAGTGCTCTGCCCAAACATAAGGGTCTGCCTGTGGAGAGCAATTTGCAGGATCAAGTCCTAAGTGGGAAAGAAGGACTATTTTCTAAAGGTGCAGACTGACATCAGAATAAGAAGATGTAAAGAATTCACATTGCCGTTGCTCATCAAGCAAGGATCATCAAATATCTGCTACAGGCTTTCCAAATACTAAATTTAATTTGGGTCCATAATCAACTACAAGAAGTTGCTCCTCCAAATGTCACTGTTTGCCTCATAACTGCAGAAAGCAACTCTGAATGTTGCCAAAATCTGGATTTTTCCGACAATGCAAAATTACACTTTTACTAGTAATTCAACAATGCTACAACAATACTCTCACATCTTACAACAGGGAGTAATATTTTACTATTGATATAGCATCTTTCATCCCAAGTAACTTTACAAAACCTTAGGCCTTGGTTACACTGGCGCTTTACAGCGCCACAACTTTCTCACTCAAGGGTGTGAAAAAACACCCTTCTGAGCGCAGCAAGTTACAGCACTGTAAAGCATGAGTGTAAACAGTGCCCCAGTGCTTACGCAATCTAGCCCTCATGCTGACACATTTACGCAGAAATCACTTCATCCAGCAGTGAAATTCATCCGTATCTATAACGAAAGGTAGCAGAACACAGCAATTTAGACAACAAAGTCCCAGTACTGCACTCACAAAAGTTAACTGAAAATTCCCTGAGTTTAGCATGTACAGGACTAGACCAAATGTGAACAATATCATATCCCTTTAAACTTTCCCTAAAAGTTCAGGTAGGTGTAATCTAGCTACCTACTTTGGATTTTGTCCAGGTCAATGAGGTTAACACCCTCTCTCATTCCAGGGCTATTTTTCCTTTTTAATGTCACATCTGAAACCCGACTTTCCAGCAGCACAGTGCCCCCCACAGCTACCATGCTGCGCCACTCATTTATTTCTGACTTAGAGGAAAAGGTGCTACCTACTAAATCACCAACTCCGCTTCCTGCAGCACCTAAGGGTTCTTTGGAGTTTCATTCAAATACCAAACCAGCCCAAAATCGTTTAGTTTGTGAGGTGAGAGCTGTCAGGACGATCACTTAAAAAAAGTACAACTACAGGCCATAAAAGCATTTATTCTCTACTTCAACTCCACAACAGCAGTTCTGAAGACCACCACCATCAGTTATATGAAATTAAAGCATAAGCATGTTGTGGAGAATGTTGGGATCAAAAATAAACTAAGATCAGAAAAGTATAAGAAATAACACATTGTTGGATTCACTCAAGGTTATATCTTAATGAATCAACAAGAGAGCAGCTCTGCTGGACTACAAAGCAAGCCAAGCTCTCCTACTCTCCATCCAATGGCATAGTATTATCAAAGGTACATGCTTTCACAGATTTATCATTTTACATACAGGGAAAAAAAGTCAAGTAATTTTCAACTGTTTACCTCCCAAGATCAATATCAAAGCCTGGAAAAATGTTAAGCAGAGCATTTACACCAATAAAAGCTTCCTGACTGGCTCAGTGATCTATAATTATTTAGTCACACTCCCCAACCAATAGCATTATCGTCTTTCTAGAATATCTTAAAAAACCCTCCAAACCTTGTAATTCTTATGAAATTCTTGAGCAGACTGACAGACATCTAGATATTTCTGATTAATATTTCAAAAATATGTATTACCTCTTGGTTTTCATCAATATTTACCCTTAGCTTAATAAATGTTGAAGTCTACCTCAGTGGAAGTCCTTATATAATCAGAGTTCCGCTTTTCTCAAAAAGCAATTTCAGGTTCAAAAGTTTCCTGTGTACCTCTTAACTCAGTACTATCACACACTCCCCTTTAAAAAAAAAAGGCACTGAAATGCTATTTTCTAACGTACACTCAAGCAAATCACAACCACCCATCTACAGCAATGATACACTAAAATGTGTGCGCCCATGTTATTTACTGCACATTTAAGAGTGGGTACAATATATTTTAATTACAAATATCCTTTTAGGATGGAGCAGAACTGAGTGGGCTCTGCAATTGTTTTTCTCTTCAGCCTGTGCAAAACAAAATAAAACAGTGTAACATCAGCTGAGCTGCTCATGCATTTCAATCTGGGCAATGATGATGGAGTGGCCTCCTCATAAGATATTGGCAATGCCATGTGAGAGGCTGGTGCACTGGATAAAGATTGGCTGCTGCTGACATGATGCACGGTGGAAAAGAATACTTGGCCATCGTTACACTTAATGTTGTCCTAGTTTCACCATCACCTCAAGATGGCACAAAGACAGAACTAGAGGGCACCTACATGATGTATTTTCAAACTCACGAGGCCTCATTTTTAATCCCCTGTTCTTTTCTTTCCTGTTCAGAACCGGCACGGACCACTTGCCAAACATGGTACTAGAGCTATACTTGGTTCTTCCTACACTGATATAAGCAGACTCTGCATTTAAAAAACAAAACAAAAAACACACCAATAAGGAAAGGAACACACTTTAAAGACTTTTTTTTTTTAAAACAACCAGTAATTCATGTCATAGTTTACATCTCAATATGTATCAAATATATCTGCAAATAGTAACACAAGCATTGTAAACTGAAATAAAAATGTAACACAAATACACTGCTTGCATTTTAAAACTATTACCCCACTTTCTTTGTTTTAGAAGCAAGATGAGTTTATTCCACAATGTACTGAAGCTCAGTCTACACTACTTAAGCCGCCTTAGGTCAGTCTATGTCAACCTAATAATGTCAGTGTTGTCGTAGCTTCCTACTCAGATTTGAACCTTAGCGTTCATAAACTGAGAAGCTAGCACGAAACCTTCTAAGCTTTTCCTACTTAGATCTGATCTCGCTGCCACCATCCAAAATTTTCAGGGTTTTGGCCCCCTCTGGTCTCCCCAATACCTTCCCTGGAGGGACCCCAAGACTCAGAAACCCTGAGCCTACAACAAAGGGAAATAACCCACTTACTTACTTACACTCACTCTCTCTCTCTCCCTCCCTCCCTCAACCTGGGAGTATTGATGCAATCTCTTTACATCACAATAACAAGAAGCATATCTCCTCTATTCCACAAAGAGACAAACCCCAAATACAAGGAAACAGAAGAGATTCTATCTCTCCTCCCCCTTAGCTTCTTCCCGCCCTGGGACACTAGGAGAGTTAAACACAGAGCGTAGTGTTTCCCCTCCCCCCTGTCTTTCCTTTCTCCTTAACCAGAGAAAAACTCAAACAGGTTTTAAAAAGAAAGCTTTATATAAAAAAGAAAGAAAAAAGACATAAACATATTCTCTGTAACAAGATGACAATACAGGGCTATTGCTTATAAGAAAAATATGAATAAACAGTCTGAGTCAAAAAGATATCCAATTTGAAACATTCCAGCAAGTTACACACATGTAAATACACCCAAAACAACATAAAAGCCTATATTGTTTTTCTACCTGTACTTACAAGTTGGAAACAGAAGATCAGAAGAAGAAAGAAGCTTCTCATAGCTGAGACACAAACAAAAGACTCAGAGTCCAAAAATTCCCTCCATGACTTTGAAAAATCCAGTTTCCTGATTGGTCCTCTGGTCAGGTGTTTGGTTCCCTTTGTTAACCCTTTACAGGTAAAAGAAACATTAACCCTTAGCTATCTATTTATGACAAGTGTCTACAGTAAAATGCTGCTTCCACCGAAGTAACCCATTACACTGAAATAACTCCACCTCCACAAGAAGAGTAGCGCTTAAGTCAGTGTAGTTAGGGTGATGTAAGTAATGCGTTGTTTACACAGACATTGCATCGGCTGTTGGGAGGTCCCCCCCACCCCCTCCAGTGCTGACAACCTGAGCTGTCAGGGGGACAGGGGCTCACAACTGTGAGCCCCCACCGGCAATCCCTTGACTGGGAGGTGGCAGCAGGGCTCCTGATGTCAGTCCTAGCAGTGGGAGCTCTCCCGCCAAGCCCCAGCAATGACAGTCTGAAGCTCTGCTGCTGTCTCCCAGTGACAGACTAGGGGAAAGGAAAGCCCAAGCCTGGCCACCATCTGGACTCTTCTCTCCCTCCCCCGCCAATCCCACACTGGGAGGCAGCAGCAGGGCTCCCAGCCGCAGCTCAATTTCATAGCAGGGAGCCTACCAGCTGTGAAACTGACATTCTTGTTAGTTTCATGGCTATTATTTCACATTCTGGTTCTGGCTGTCAGCCCTGGAGTCTGGGGGAGGGAGGAGCACACTCCAGCTGTCAGCCCCACATGGGTCTAACAGCTCAGGATGTCAGCCCTGGGGTGAAAGGGGGGCTCCTTTTGTGAGCCCCCACAGGCTGACAGCTGAAGCCAGAGCCCAATGTGTAATAGCAGCCGTGAAACTGACAAAAATGTAAATTTCACCACTGGTAGGCTCCCTGCTATGAAACTGAGCCCAGTGCTGGCTCAGTTTCAGCTGTCCGCATGGGGGCAGCTCACAGCTGTGAGCCCCAGGCCTACAGCTGAGGTTGTCAGCCACAGGACTGCCTGGCTTCAGCTATGTGTGTCTCACAATTCCCTATTTCAGAGGAAGCATTTCTGGTGAGGACATGCACTGCCAACAGAAGGAACAAGTGTGGATGTGAACCATCACTTTAATTACCAGGGGCTGTATGTCAACTCAAGTTTAATTTTGTAGTGTAGACATGCCCTTAGTTGGAATGTTTCAGCCCCAGATCTACAAATTAAGAGTCCCTTGCAGGCAAAGTACAAACCTAGGCCAAGAATCTCCATCAAAGATCCCAATAACCATTTCATCAAATAACTGTGATATTCTCCTCTCTGTTGTCTCAAGGTTAAAAGAATACCAAGAATAAATTTCCTGCAGATGATCTTGTTATTCTTCCTGCCCCATCCCCCACTTTACTTTTAAAGTAATCTCAGTCGGAAGGTATGGGTGAAAGAGGTACAGAAAGAAAAGTAAAACCACAATTAAAGCCCCAATGGAAAAAATTAACACTTATACTGCCCATATTAACAACTAGGAGTCCAGTTGCACCTAAAAGACTAATGGATATATCTGGGCATAAGCTTTCATGGGTAAAAAAAACCCTCAATTCTTCAGATGCAACCAGACTCCTCGTTGTTTTTGTGGATACAGACCAAAACGGCTACCCCCGATACTGACCATATTATTAGTTATCCAGTTTCCTTTTGCATAAAAACTGAATATATAATTCATATTTTTCCCCTTTGCTTGGAACACACAAGAAATCACTCATCAACTAACATATTATGATTTGAGCAAACAATATTTTAAAACATGGTCACTTCAGGAACATAACCACAATCTACTTAAAGTGCAAAACGAATGAGACTGTTATTGTTGATATTGCATAAGGTATAACACAGGGCCTGTCCTATCCTGTCTACACGACAGTTCAACTAGCCTGCCACAATCAAGATTCCTTCTAGGAAAAGGCAAACACAGGCCTTGATCCTGCAAGCTATTTTCTAGATTCACACAGATTTGGGATGGCGGAGGGGTAGGGAACTGTAATGAACTGCAGTATAAACTAGTTCACAACACCATGCAATAGTCTAAGGCAGGTCTGCACAACATGTGGCCTGTGTGGGCTCACTGTGCGGCCCACAGGGGGCGAGTAGGTAAGCGGCAGGACGGGGCAAGCTAACGGCTGGCCGGTGGGCAGGGTGGTGAAGAGGCCAGTAGCAGGCTGGGGAGCAAGGGTGAGCTAGCAGCAGGGGCAGAAGGTAAAAGGCCAATGGCAGGGGAAGCAGGCGAGCTGCAGCGGGGGGGAGCTGAGCAGGTGAGCCCGGGGTGGGGCGGGAGGATCATGAACTGACAGGGCTGGCAATGGCGGGGGGGGCGGAGGCCTGAGGAGGTGAGTAGGCGAGCTGGGATGGGAGGATGACGAGCTGATGGCCAGGCAGTGGGAGGGGGGCTTTATACTTGGGGTGGCGGGGGTGAGGAGGCGAGCAGTGAGTCCGTGACTGACCTGTTCTACTGATTGTGTCTCATAAAAATTGGTCCTTTTTTTTCTAGGCTGGGGGTTGTCCCAGTGCTGCAAAGAGGGTGTTCCCAAAGGAAGGTGCTTGCTTCTAACCACCCCCCACCCCACCCCCTAGCCATCAGTATGTCTGTTCTTCTCTGGTCAGCCCACTTGACAAGTTTGATTGCCCTTGGTCTGGCTCCCATCCCCTCTCCAAGGGCTGCAGCTGTATGGAGGTGCCCGCCTTCCTCATTCACACCTCATTCATTCAACAGGGCAATTGATTGCAAAGTGGGGTGGAAGATCTTATTCTACTTCTAGAAAAAAGACATTTTCTTTTATCTTAGTTATACTACCTTAGGGGCCCACTATACCATATTACCAAGGTTCAACACCGCTGTTTCGGCAGGGTGGTGCTGGGAAAGGAGGGTTTGTTTCTGTGGGGTGGGTGGGTTTCGGCCCTCAGCTGTTTTCTTTGGAGTAATATGGCCCTTGCTGCTTTACAAGTTGTGCAGGCCTGGGCTAAGGGCTTGTCTACCCTGGGAAGTTCTGTTGGCAACAAAACAGCAAGAGCACACACATTACAATGGGACTTTTGTCGCAAAAAATGCCTAGCTTTGGCGACAAAAATCTTCCACTCCTACAAGAGACTTTTGTCTTTTCCCCTCCCTGTTTTGTCGACAAAAAGCCAGCGCAAGATACTGCTGATTGTTTTAATCGACAGAACTGGCTTCTGCCAGTATCCCACAATGCTGATCGCTCTGCTCAGTGTTTTGATCTCTGCTGCCCTGCAGGCATGCGCCCCTCCCCTTTCAAAGCTCTGGGAAGTATCCATGTGCTCGCTCCCCCAAAGGAGCAGCAAAGACCAAATCATTGGAATACTCCTCTTGCGCCCTGCACTGGGAACACAGCAGCAGGCAGACTGCTGTTGCAGGGGGAGGGGGACAGTGCTGCTTTGCCATTCCTCAGCTCTGAGAGCTCAGAGAGCTACTCATGATGCTGCTCTCAGCAGCTGAGGGGGCTGTGGGAGAGAATCCCAAGATGCGCAGCAATCAGCTCTTCCTTCCCACAACACCGTACTGTGGGATACAGCTCATCCGTTGATCATGGTGTCCCCAATGTGGACATGATCTGTTGACAGAGGGAGCAAATGTGAACACCCCTTGGAAATTTATGTTGTGTCAACTTTTGGGTGTCAACATAAATTTTGTCAACAAAACTTGGTAGTATAGACAAGCCCTAAGTGTACCCAGAAGCTCCATCCACACTGCTAAAATTGCTTAGCACGTGGGAAATTATGGGATTGCTAGGACAGGCAGGGATTGAGCCTTTTATTGCCATGTCATCTAGACCTGGTCTAAGCAGAATTAGTTCACAGTGGTAAAAACAGCACAATCTATACCAGTGTACTCAACTGCAGCTGGAGAGAACAAAGGTGGGTGATTTTGGAAAAAGGTATAGTGCAGGCACCCCCATATTTTAAGATCCTCAATCCATGAGGTTAACAAAGAGCATCTGGACATAATTCTAGCTAGTGGGGTATCAAATACATTTTATGGCAAAACTGTTATGGTCAACATATTCTAGACTCTACCCCATCTACAAAAGCCAGTGAGAGTGTGTTAGGTTGTGTCTGCACTGCAAGCACTACAGCAGCACTGCTATAGCACAGATACTTGCTACAGCAGCAGCAGATGTTATTCTGTTGCTGTTGTAAATCCACCCCCTTGAGAGGTGGAAACAGACTTTAGTACTGGTGACCCCTTTCCCACAGGAAGTCTCTGAGTGCAAACCCCCTTATACATTAAAAACACTTTTTTATATATTTAATACCATTATAAATGCTAGAGGCAAAGCAGGGTTTGGGGTAGAGGCTGACAGTTCGCAACCCTCCATGTAATAACTTCATGACCCCCTAAGGGATCCCAACCCCCAGTTTGAGAACCCCTGAGTTAGGCTGATGGAAGAATTCTGTCAATGCAGTGGTGTCTATACTCTGGCTGAGGTCAGCTTAACTGTCTCTCAGCGAATGTCAATTTTTCATACCCTTGAGCAACAGAGCTAGGTAGGCCTAGATTTTAAGTGCAGACCAGTCCTTAGAAACTGATTTCGATAGGATTATGTTGAACAAGTTCTCTGACTTGACTTCTAGCCCCATGTAGACTTGTCCAGAGACAAGGGAAGGATTCTAGAGGAGAAGAATCCCCTAATGTTGTAAACTGATGAGAACATAAGGGAGCCTGTACACATTAATGACAGAAACTACCAGCACCAGGATGAAACACTGTTTCAGCTGACACAGTTTGAACAGTAAAAGCAAGACCTTGAATGTGACGTGGCTATTGGCAAGAAATATACAGTCGGCATTTGAAAATATGCAGAAGTAAATAGTCACATTTCAGCAGTACCCGATATAGCATTAGTCTCCTGGAGCCAGGGCTGGTAATGAGCCGAAATGAGTTCACACTGGCACCAGGAGATGTGCTGTAACCCAAGGCAGAGTTCCCACGCGTTCAGCAAGCCCCAGCCTGGCCTGGGACGCTTTACCACGAGGCGCAGTAGACACGGCCGGTATTTGCGGCAGGTCCCAGTCTCGCAACCTAGCTCCCCACCACAGGGGGCTATGAACACGGGGAGCCCCGGCAGCGGCTCCAGCTCACCTGCACACGCCAGCACAGCGGGTCCCGGCTTCTCCCCTTCAGCGGGCGCGGCCCGCCCCGCACTCCGCGTGGCCGCAGGCGCCCATGGTGTCTGCAAGCAACGACAAACCTCGGCCTGAGCACCTGGGAGGCACGGCCCCGGGCAGACACGGCCCGCTAGGACCGGCTCACCACAGCCCGCGCGGGGCAGTTCAGGCAGCTCGCGCGGGCCCCGCCCCCCTGCGCGCGCACCGGCACCAGGCGCTTGTGGGACCCCAGAGGCTCCTTAGGGGGGTTGCTCGCGCCCCTCACTTACCGGCCGCTGCAGCGCGAGGCCCCGATACCTCCGCCCCCTGCAACGTCCAGTCGCGTCCCCGGCCTAGGCCGGCCTGTGCTACTGCGCAGCTTCCGGCGCGTCAGCTCCGGCACGTGGGAAACAGCGACCCCTAGGGAGCGAGTGGTCAAGGTCAGGGGCAGTTAAGCCGGGGGATGCGTGCGGGACGGTCACGTGCAGCACCGATTCTGTGACGCCACAAACCACGCCCCTCCGCGGGCCGTGGCGTCCCATGACCCTCCTGCTGCCGCGGGGAAGTGAGAGGGGGGTTTCTGCTCCTTCTCCGGGAGAGCCCCCGCCCCTCCGGGGAGTGACTGACCTCGCCCCGGCTGTGGCAAGAGACAGACTGACACCTCCCCCCCACGGGGGACGGAAATTCTGCTCCCACGTGGGCACAGCTGGCGGGGAGGACACGGGGAAACTCGCCTCCCCCCGCGCCTGGAGCAGGGAGCTAACCGCTCCCCTTCCTGCTGCACAGTTCGGGTCAATGGCGCGCTATTGGCTTGGCAAACTGTACAGACTGAAAGGCTGGAAAGGTCTGGTCTCTGCCGGGGGGTGGGAGATACATCAGCATTTGCCCCGGTGACCCTGTGTTTTGGGTTTAACCTCCGACCCATTGAACATCTGCGTGGGACAGCCCCCGGGATAGGACTTCCCTCGTCGTTTTAATACCTTGTGTTCTTTGTCATTCCTTCCCATTACTGATTTAGTGGCAGCTGACAGGCTGCTTCTGCCAGTCCTCCCTTTCTCCCAGACTTCTGCAGTTTTTCTTCATCTCTGTTTAACTGAAAGTGTACATCATAGCAGATATTTTAAGGAAATCTTTCTCACACACTTCAAATTTTGGAGACTGCAAGAGAAAATGCTGCTCAGTCTCAATCTGGCCACTGGAATTGGTGTTTGGAATTGGTTGGAAAGCTGTTCCACTGTCACTGTGCACAGAATTGTTTTTCTCAGTTTCCATCTGTAGTTTATGGACACTACTTCTGTATTTTATAAGTCTGCTTTAGCTTTGCCTACTGTTGTGAGAATATTTGCTACTGTGATGATTCTGGGTGTGGATTTATAGGTTGTGGTGGGGTTTTTGTTTGTTTTTTTAAAGTTTGTATTTCTTCTTCTCAATAACTCATATATTAGTGTTTTAAAGTTTGGTCCCTTGGCCTAAACTGTGTTCTGTTTCAAAGGAGGTTGTATGCTTCCTTTGTCAGAAGGGTAGTGTTTAGACTTGGTAGTAATATTATGCAGCATTAGCTTTTTATTTGGATTTGGTTTTTGAGCCTCAGTGCTTTGTGGTGGAGGGATGGACAATATGTTGGCACCAGAGCTCAATGCATGTTCCTGTAAATAGATTAGGAAAGGGACATGACTCAGTTCTGCTCTGAAGCTATTGATGTTGGAGTTTCAGTGTGCATAGAGGATTTGTTTGCAGAGCTTTAGATACAGAGTTTGTATCTGTGTTTTGTCTCAGTTGGTCTGGTTGGATCTTAAAGTTTGGCCCCATATGTAGACTGATTTGAATAACTTTGTTGAATAGTTTCACTGGTATTTATGTAGTGCTATTACATTATTTTAATGTTTTTGTAGCCTATCTGTTATGTTGCCTTGTCACTTTATTATGAGGTTTAGATATGTACAATTTAAGGTGTATTCAGTTTCTTTATCTCTGTAATAAAATTTTAGTTATGATTATGGTTTGAGCTTTTAATCTTTTCCGAAGTGACCAATGGAGCCCATGTTTTTGCTTTAAGTTTCTAGCAAGCATAAACTCTTTTTCAGGGACTTTCTGAGTGAGAAGTCATAGAGTAGACATTATGTGGCATCTTTCTAGGACAGAACATAGATAGGATAGGCATTTTTTTCATTATTGTGGCTTTGTTTAATAAATGCTTTAGTAGAGGCATTTCATAGGTCATTGATATTTATGATGACAAAAAGTAGGATTAAGGTTGCATCCTTTTTTAGCCTTCTTTCTTGTCTGCAAGTCTGTTTGCAAGGGTTTTTTTGTTTTGTTTTTTAATTTACATTTTGTAGATTTGTACATGGATTTGATTGTCATATCTTTTCCCATCATTTCTATTTTGTAACCATTTATAGCTCATGACTATAAAGTCTATAAAGCAGGTAAATATCCCTCTACTCTCAGTTTTTTACTTGTAGGTTTATTGTCTTCTGTTTGTTGAAGATGTAGTCAGCAACTTGTTTCTCAGGGAGGAATCCAATCTGTGTCTGTGTCGGTGCTCAAGTATCTGTCGCATTGTTTTATTGGAGATGTCACCGGCTAATTTGCAGATGTTCTTACACAGATGTCTCTGTTTGGCTTGAAAAAATGTTAACTTTTGTGCATTAAAGTAAATAGTGTGTGACTAGAGACAGTCTATCCCCATGTAGGTATGTCAGAAGAGAAGGGAAAACGAGCTGGGAGAGAGGGGAATGTTTGGGAAGAAATTCTTTCCCCTCCTCCCAAACACATAGGTGGGAGATAAGCAAAAGTTTGGGTTAGAAGGAGGGAGACTTCACATTGCACGTACATATATGGAGAGACAGCTCTTGCCCTGCCCTCCAGAGGGAAAGTTGATGTGAGAGGTAGACCCTTCTGTATGCAAGGTGGGAGTACAGTCCAGAGATGAGGGAAAATGGCCATTGCTCTTCCTCCTTTTTTTTTAAACAGGCCCCTGATCAGAGCTGTCCGGTGTAAAGGCAAAGCTCCTTCCCTGCTGGCATGATAGAGAAGTTGCTGAGTCAAATTTGAGTGTGTGGCATTGTGACCCCATGCCTAGTGGATGAGGTTGCAGCAGGCCTCTATTCCACCTTCTTTTAATGTATGCTTTAGTCACTCAACAATTACAACTATAGCTCAGTTTCAGTAAAAATCTATTTCCACATCCTCATACATTTCTTTTGGGGCTGAAACTTTCCATTCCTGAAGTATAATCAAAGGTAAACGTTTTGTGCATGTGAGATATTTGAAAAAAATCCCTTTCATCCTTTTATTTGCAAGTATGGGAAAATTTTTGTCACACTTTTTTTTTTCTTTTAAAACATACAGAGAACTCTAAAATGACTGGACCTTGAAGCTTGGTTTGTAAATAGTCCTTGGTGAGGAGCATGTTCACAACCAAGTTGGAAAAGAATTGGCTTGAAAATAGTAACAAATGTTTGGAAATAGCATACTGGGAATGGAGTTTAAAAAATAATTCAGACAAACTGAGATTATGCTCTGTTCATTTGTGCCTTTCACAAGTATGCACCCATCAATGCAAGGTAAATAGCCATTGGCTGGTGCCTCCTACCTAGACTCAAGGGTTCTCAGGACAAAATTTTTGGTGGCCTCAGAGTGTGACCATCAACTCTTGCTGGTGGCCACTCTCACGCTTTTCCCTGAAATACTAAATTAGCTTTAGAAAAAAAAATAAATATGCACATATACATGTCCAAATCATTGTAATATTTATTGCTAGCTAATAAGCCTGTTGTGAAAAGTGATATTAACAAACATGCAAGTATCACTTTTCACAGCAGACTTACTCAGCACCGGCAAGCCTGGGGACAAATTAAGCCCTGGATGGTGGGGGAGGAGGGCTGAGGGAGGCAGCAGGAGGCTGCAGCCTGAAGCCCTGTGGCTGGAGGATGGAGCCTGAAGCTGCATAGGCAGTTGCAGAGAGCTGGAGCCTGAAGCCCCACAACCAGAGCCTGCCCCCCTGCAACCTCAGGGCTGAACTGGCAGCTCTTTTACCTCCATCCGAGAGGTCTTCCGCGAGACCTCTCCGGGCTGCTGGTCTTCTACCAAGACCTCCTCCGGACCTGGAAGCTCTTTTCCGCGACCAGGTCCGTGGCGGCCACCGTGGGGGCCGACCTCCTCGCGGAGCCCCTGCTACACAATCCCCAGCTTCGTGTGCAGGTGGCGGAGTCCCCCGCGGTGCGCCGGAGGCTGGTCTTGGCGGGAGTCACCAGGGTCGGAGACCTCCTGGACTACGAGCGGGGAGATTGGCTGGATCCCCTGACGCTCGCCCGGCGCATGGGGCTCTCCAGACCTCCTACTCCCAGGCGCGTACTTCAGGAGGTGAGGGCCGCTTTGCTGCCTGCTGCTCGGGCTTACCTCGACCGGGTCCTACGAGAGGGCACGCCCCGCCCACCCTCCACCCCGGGCCCCATGGACATTTTTATAGGGCCCCTGCCCCGTGGACCCAATCGGCCCCCTCACCCTTTCTCTGCAAGCCGGCTGCACGATGTGCAGCCGGTTCTGTTCCAGACCGCGCCACGGAAACATCTGTACACGCTCGTGCTCCACACCCTTCACTACCTCACCCTCGCGTCCCGCCCCGATACCAAATGGCGGGACCTCCTGCCACCTCTCGAGGGTGAGCAGCCCCGGTGGGCCAGCTTGTACTCTGCCCTGGTCCCGCGGCCCGCTGGGGATGTCAGTTGGCGGCTCCTTCATGGGGCCGTGAGCACGGGTGTGTACTTGGCGCGGTTCACCCCTGTCCCCGACACCTGCCCTTTCTGTGGCGTGAAGGAGACCTTGGCGCACGTTTACTTGGAGTGCGCCAGGTTGCAGCCCCTGTTCCGGCTCCTCCTGAATATCTTTTTACGTTTCTGGTTGCACTTTTCCCCTCACCTTTTTATCTATGCACTCCCCATCCGTGGCCCCACGAAGTCGCGGGATCTCCTTCTCAACCTCCTCTTGGCCCTGGCCAAACTAGCCATCTACAACACCCGGGAGAGGAGGTTGGCCGACGGGACTTCCTGCGACTGTAGGGCCTATTTCCGTTCCTCCGTCTGTTCACGCATCCGGGCGGAGTTCCTCTGGGCGGCGTCCACTGGCTCCCTTGACGCCTTTGAGGAGCAGTGGGCGTTGTCCGGGGTTCTCTGCTCGGTGTCCCCATCAGGTTCCCTTAGTTTAGCCCTATGACCTCACTCCTGATCCTGTTTTTTCATTAGTTGTCCCACGTACTTACTTGGTGTCCCGGACCTGTGGGTCCTCCCCTTAGGCTAGGGGGAGGTCCTTTAGAAGTGGGCGGGCGATGCCAATAGGACCTCAGGGCTGAAGTCCAAACTGCTCCTGGGAAACTGACTGGCTGCCTGCTTCTCCAGTGTTGTGTCCCAAGTGTCTCGGGAGTGGGGAGGGGTCGGGGGAAGGTGGAAGGAGGGGGACTCCTGCTGGTGGCCCCTGCAACCAACACCAAGGTGGTACACCCAGGAGCACTAAGGAGGGGAAGGGGCCTCTGTTTTGCTCTCCTCCCACCCACAACAGTCCAGCAGGCTGTGGCTACAAAAAATGCCCCTGGTGGCTGCATTTGAGAAATGCTGAGCTAGATGGCCATTGCATGCTTTGGTCTGACAGGTTGAATATGAAGAGTAGTCACTGATGTATCTATGACTCAGGGCCTCCCGGGGGGGCAAGTGGGGCAATTTGCCCCAGGCCCTGCAGGGGACTCCATGATGATAGAGATTTGCAACTTTTTTTATGGACGGGACTCCTGAAATTGCTTTGCCCCAGGCCCCCTGAATCCTCTGGGCAGCGCTGCTATGACTTATGTTGTTAAATATATCCCATAAAATATATCTGAGTCTATACTGCTGGGGGTGCATTCTTTATTGCATTTCTTGACTAATTTTAACAACAACTTCGAGTGTTGCATGAACACTGAGGGTTTTATGCATTTTATTTGTGTATGCAATGTCTTTTGTATAAAGTATGATGCAATGTTTCCAAAGAAAAGGAGACTGTCATAAATTTGAGACATGGTTACACCAAACAGAAGCAAAAATCACTAGCTAAAAAGTGTGATAACACAACAGTTCATGTCAGATTTATTTTCCTTACCTGGTGAAATACTGTCTCTAAACTTCTTCTTCTGAGGATAGGGGATTGATTTTGTTGTCTTTTCAATGAGACATTTTAAAACTTTATTTAGGATACCTTTAAATCTCTCCCATTGTATTGCTGAGCAGCTTGGCAAACATATTTTCCTCACTTCCAAAAATAAATTGTTACTTTTCTCCCAACTTACATATTTTTAAATGTTTCTATAATCTTGTCACTCGCATTGCTCCTATAATACAGAAAGGAAATCTTCTTACTGCTTCAGCAGGTGACTGGCAGATGTTTTTGTAAAGAGGGCACACTCTGCGTTTATTAACCTTTATTTTGGTCACACCATGTCCTCTTACATTATATTAACCCAGTCTAAGATATCTGCTCTTACGAGTGGTACAATCATGTCCATGTATTTGGTGTACGTTGAAAAGATTGTCAAGGGCACCCAGAGCACTAGATGGAAGCTCTTTCATTATAGTTTGTAAACATCCAAATAAATGTGGACATGATTGAATAATGAAAAAAATTATTCAATAATAATTTATTCAGTAGTGGAAGGAAGAAAGGTTGAATATATTATTCAGCTTTTATTTTACCCATTGTAGAGCTGGTGAAATACTGAAGTGTGTGTTTGACACTTTTCTTGACCCAAAATATATGCAAAGTTCATCATATAAATTATTTGTACTAAAAAATTGAACTGCAGAGGTAATTGTAGGTTAACAGTATAACTACACAGTTGGCCTACATCCTGGTTGAAGTCTGACACTCTTACTTTTGGGAGAACTGATGTGGGATATTTGCTGTCTACAAGTGGGCAGGCTCTCAAGGTACCCTGTGAATGGCAGATTGCTGCATAATGCAATGCTGTGCACTTGAATCAATACTGATTCAGAGGGAAGAGGGTGGCCTGCTAAGGACATGCTCCAAAGCTTATTGAAGTCAATGGGAGTCTTTCCTTTGGTTTCAATAGGCTTTGTATCAGGTTCCAAACAACCAATATTATTTCTTGAAATGCCTGGAGTTTCCAGCCCTGACTCTAATGTCTGTAGCTTGTTCAATAAGGAATCTAGATTAAACTAGCACTTTTATGAAGGTGGTTTCCCCATAAAAATCTTATTTACAGGTTAAATTGCCCACAGACTTCCCACTCCACTTTTCAAACTCTTCAATAATATACTTCTGTGCTCACAGACTTTCCTTTAATTAGCAACCCCACCACCACCCAATCAACACCTCAGAATTTTCACTTGCTGTAGTAAATCCTGTCAGAACTTAACTGATTACAAGTGATCCCTCACATATTTAGTGCTGCATGTCAGATGTTGCAGTCTTAGCAGAAAACAGAAGACAGTTGCCAGTGTTGTTACTTAAACTGCAAGCTAGTCCATATTTTGATTTAATTCCGCCCCCATGCTTTAAGTGACCTTCCAGCTGAATTTCTGTCATTCTCTATAAATGTCTTAACACTTTCCTGAGGCCTTCCCTCAGATGTGATTAAAGATACCAGCCTTTAGCAGAATTAAAATGAAGATGGTCACAAAGCTTGTTTTTTGGGGGGTAGTAAGCCTGCACTATACCAGCTAAAGTCAGTGGTTTTAAGCACTTAGGAAAATCAGGCCTTTAAGCATTTCAGTGCATGAGAAATTTTGGAGCCTGTGGGTAATCCTGGATAGGGCCTGTCACTTGCTAGCTGTGCTGTAAACAGGAGTACCTGTAGATGGGATTTAGTAGATTATCAGTTTCTAAAATGATAGAACAATCCAACTGGATATTAAAAAGTAACTAAAATATTTAGTAGGAGAGTCCATCCAGTTTTGGTCATCAGAAATCAGGCAGAGAAAACCGATGCAATTATAAAGGAAAGAAATCTAGGTTTAAGCTTAAAATTTTGCTATTGAATAGGCACTGTAAATTAAATTCAATGTACCTTTCTTTTAAATCAATTTTCTGAGAGGACACCATGTAAAGTAGAATGTCCTTCTAATCTTAAAAAATCTGTTGTTTAATAGTGTCTTTTGGATAGGCTCAAAAAAGCAACTCCATCAAACATGCTTAGATCTCCCTTTTCTTTCTGTGCATGCTCTAGCGTGTTGCTGTTTCAGTTTTGCTGCTACTGTTATTGTTAAACAACCTTTTGCAGAGCTTGGGCAAGCCCAGCAAAACAGTTATGGGGTATAAACAAAGTGCTGCTGCCAAATACACTAAGCATGCTAAATGTTTTTCTTTAATCTTTCAATTACATTAGCATTTAAAGTGACTGGTAACAATAATACGTATAAAATGTTTGGATGGAAATGTGATTTTTCCAGTTGATTTCCTTAACTGATCCTGGGATATGTAATCATTTGCTCCACTTTGTGCCACATAATATATAGCCATTACTGAGTGAATTAAGACAGAGTTTAATTTATAACTATGTTTGTATTATTGGGTTAAATCAGAGCCTTACAACAGACTTTCACATTTTTTTCTTCCTTTTCTATATTTTTATGATACAATGATTTTTCTTCTAGTAATGCTATATTATGTTAAAATGGACTTTTCTTATGTTTAAAAAAAAAAGGGAGCAAGTTCTTTGAAGATCCAAAATATAAAACCCCCTTGTGGAAACAGAGTTGAAAAAGCCAAGTTATGCCCTAATCCTGTAAACCCTTGGGCACATGCTTATCTTTACATATGTGAGTAGTCCCCTGACTAAGCTTTTGAAGGGTCTGGATCTAAGAATTCCTATGAAGTCATCAGGGGCGTGACCTCACAAATCCTTACTCACATGAGTAGTCCATTGAGGTCAGTTCAACTTCTTGTTCGAGTAAGGATTACATGTAAATATTGGTTTGCAGGTTTAGTTTCATGGTCTGTATCATTACTGAGCATTCAAGCATTAATAATTTTGTGCGAACTGCGTACTATTCTGTCATACAAGTAGATAATTAGAGAGTTTTGAAAATACATATTAGTTTAGTATCCTGTCCTATCACTGGAGCTCTTCCATATTTTTGAAACAACTTGTAACCTTGTAACCTGTTGTATCATTTTCTAATATGGGGCTGCTCAGACTTATTGTTTAAATCTACATGCTCCCTTTAAGAGAAACAGATAGATTACTGGGAAATATTTAGCTTTTATAATACTAAATTGAGTTCATTCATGTCCTGTAGAATAAAACTGACTCAGAGATAGGAAACAGAATGGAATAACTGGCTACTCTCACTGTTGGAACAGACTAATAATGGGATGCTTCTGAAATTGGCACTAAGACGAGTGCTGGTCATTGTGTTTGGTGTTTTACTGATCTGGAGATGTGATCAATGACATACAGAAATGTTAGATTAGTCAACAGTAGGGGGCTGTGGAGAACTCTAGAAAGACTTAGCAAAATTAGTTATTTAGAAAACATGATGTAGATGAGATACATTATTTTGCAATAACCCAAATTGCATGTTAAAAATGACATCTTAAGTGACTAAAAATGTCATTTTGAAGTTCCAAGTTTATTTTTCAGTTACATACAGATATAATGTGCACAGGAGTTTTTCCCAGTCACTGAACAATTTATGAGTTTACCCTGTATAAGCTTTATACAGAGTAAAACAGATTTATTTGGGATTTGGATCCCATTGGGAGCTGGGTGTCTGGGTGCTGGAGATTGGTGACCTGCCAAGCAGTTTTCAGTTAAAGTCTGCAGCTTTGGGGAGTTGGACCAGACCTGGGTCTGTGCTGCAGCAGGCTAGCATGTCTGGCTCAATAAGGCAGGGTTCTGGAGCCCCAAGTTGGCAGGGAAAACAGGCTCAGAGGTAATTTCAGCACATCAGGTGACAGTCCCAAGGGGGTCTCTGTGACCAAACCCGTGTTTCTCTGATTCTGGGGCTGGAAGAACCCAGCCCTGGGGAACCTAGGTCCTGCAGGATAGCTCCGTTGGGAGGGAACTTGCAGAAGGGAGAAGTAGAGCTCCATATGAGAATACAAGTGACACAAGCGGTACATTGATAGAAGTACAGAATCCTCCCACCCAAAGAGTAACCCTAATAAATGAGCATGCTCCAAAGTAATGGCAAAGCTGGTAACAATATCCCTCTGAGCCACTTGATCCTAGACAGAGCACCTCCTACACCCCCAGCCCCACCCCAGAGCCTGCACCCCAGATGGAGGCACCGTCCCAGAGCCTCAACTCCTGCCCTAGCCCAGAGCCCTCCTGCACTCCAAACCCTCAGCCCCAGCCCAGAGCCCCTCCTGTTCCCCACATCCCTCATCCTGGCCCAATCGAGGCCTGCCATAGGTGCCGACTCCCGTCTTAGCTGGAGGGTGCTTGACCATTCCTCCATCCAGGCCTGCCCCCATCCACCTTCCCCAGTCTCATTGTACATCTCATGCACCAATCTGGCCCCCATCCCACCTCTTCGCCTCCTGCCCTTAGTGGCCTGTTGCGCTCCTCCTACTTGTTCCTGGAGCTTCCTACATGCACAAACAGCTGTTCATGGGGGGGAGGCACTGGGAAGGAGAGGGAGGGTTAGGTCAGTGGGCTCCACAGGTGAGAGGCATTGTGGGGCAGGGAAGGAGAGGGAGTTTGGCTGCCGGTGGTGGTGCTAAGCACTGCTAATTTTTCTCTGTGGCTTCCTGCCTACAGAGCCAGCACTCCAAGCCAAGCCCTCTCATACCCCTGTGTCCAGCCCGAGCCCATTCCCACTCCGCACTCCTAAGCCCTCAGCCCCAGTCCAGAGCCCACTCCTGTGCTCTGAACACCTCATTTATGGCCCCACTCCAGAGCCTGCACCCAGCCTGAGCTGCACCCCTTCCTGCACCCTAGCCTCCTGAGGTAGCCCGATGAAATGAGGGTGTGAGGGCGGGAGAGTGAGCGTCAGAGGGATGAGATGGAGTGAGAGGGGAGCTCAGAGAGGAGTGAGGCCTGGGTGGCTCCAGGGAGGGGCAGGGGCAGGGCATGATGTTTGGTTTTTGTGCGAGTAGAAAAGTTGGCAACTCTATTGTGGTTGGACCTCTTTGGTTTGGGCATAGGGTTTGGCAATCTTGTGGACCGGATCCAAAGCCTGACATAACGGATCCGGACTGCAGGCCGTAGTTTGCCCACCCCCTGGTTTAGCACTAAAACAGGAATTTCAGCTGCCTTCGGTGGCCTTTTGGTCAGTTAACCCACTGTCCAGTTACAGAGGACCTTTTTCTTTTGTGAAGAATTTTGTTTAAACATGAATGCCTCACTTTACTTATGAGAGAAACTAATGCGCTGTCATGTGACTAGACGTCTTATTTTTACTAAATTTAGATATATCTGACCAGTTATTCAAATTGGAAACTCCCCCTAATCCGAGGCTATTGACCTTGTCAATATTTCTCAATGGAGCAAAATATAGACCAGGGGTAGCCAACTTTGGCACACGTGCCGAAGGTGGCACGCGAGCTGATTTTCAGTGCCATTCACACTTGCGCTGGTCCTGGCCACAGGTCCGGGGGCTCTGCATTTAATTTTATTAAATGAAGCTTCTTAAACATTTAAAACCTATTTACTTTACACACAACAATAGTTTAGTTATATATTATAGACTTCTAGACAGAGACTTCTAAAAACGTTTAAAATGTATGACTGGCACATGAAACCTTAATTAGAGTGAATAAATGAAGACTCGGCACACACTTCTGAAGGTTGCTAACCCTGATATAGAGCAAGTTAAGGACCCTTAGGGCTTATTCCTTCACCCTCTCACTTTCCTGTCCTTCTCGCATGAACAGAGGCAACAATACCCGAAGTCCAAAGGCGCAAACAATTCAATGTTTATTGGGGTGAATTCAGCAAGCATGATTCCAGTTTCCTTCCTTAGTGTCTTCCTTCCAAGCTCTGACACCACAGACCTTGTCTGTGTTCCTGTTCCTGTTCCCATTTTCCCCTTTAGCAAGACATGATTTTAATTCCCCCATCCCCGGTCCCTGTTCCCATTCCCCTCCTCCCCCCTTCCTGATTGACTGCAGACTATATATTAAAACCTGAGTTTTGCTTAGCTATACCTTAACCAATCACTTTTCTGAAATTTAACTAACCAATCCTAACATACTGTAACATGTTTTTTTAACCAATTATACCCCACCACCTTAATTGGTTTACACTCTACAAAATTAATTATACAGTAGACAGAAACAATCACAGAACCAGACAGAGACCATACAAATAAACATACAAACAATACAGAAGTGAGGATTTCACAACTACATCTATTACAGACATAAGGGTTTTCCAGCTGTGTCTACTGATAAGTGAGTTCTTGCCAGACAGGATGCTATCTTCTAGGCTCTTCCCTTTTTCTGGAGGTGATAGGAATATCAGGACAGGATTGTATTCCTAATAGCCCAATAGCACCTTATTTCAATGTGACTAGTTTGGAATGTGAGGATGTGACCATACACTTTCCAGCTTATGGCTGCCTAACTACATCTTAGCCTGTCACAGTAAGAGAAGGCCATTACACAGACAGTGATCTTTGACTCTTTATTTTATACCTCTAAGTAATAAGAATACACCTATATTCTTAACTTATAGGCCTTTGCAGACGGGCCTGAATATCTATATCCTAACAGACCCTTGTAATATGCTTGTGCCTGACTCTAAGGGCTTGGCTACATTGGCACTTAACAGAGCTACAACTTTCGGGCTCAGGGGTGTGAAAAAACACCCCCCTGAGCACTGCAAGATGCAGCGCTGTAAAGCGTCAGTGTAATCAGGGCGGCAGCGCTGGGAGCGCGGCTCCCAGCACTGCACGCTACACCCGTAAAGGATGTGGTTTGTGTGCAGCGCTGGGAGAGCTCTCTCCCAGCACTGCCGCTCTGACTGCACTCACATTTCAAAGCGCTGCCCTGGCTGCGCTCCGAAATTTCTAGTGTAGCCAAGGCCTCAGGTGTAGTGACTCTAGTGATCCCCAGTATGGTAAAGTAAATGAGGAAGATGCGAAAGAATCCTTCTTCAATTTATCTAATTTAAATGTTTACTTTTCCTGTACAGATTAGCTATTTTTAATTCAGTTAAATACTTTGAAATACTAACTATATGGTACTGTTATTTAGACAGTCCTTGGTATTCTTCCATCCCAGAACTCTTTTCTGCCTGATGAAGATTTCATTTATTAAATGAGATAATCCTGGATGATGTCAACAATAGACTGACCACCATAATTACCGGGGTTTATCAGAAAATCCAAGATTAGACTCCCGAATGGCTTGAAAAATGGAAAATGTTACTTACACAGGAAGGCAGAAAGACTTCCCAAAACAATACCACAGGGTGCAGGAGAGGGAATTTCTGTTAAGTAAGATCTCTAGAACACTACACTTTATGGGCTGCATACACTTACATGTTGTCACAACCAGATCAGATTAATGAACAAATGAATATGAAAATGAATAAACATTTTAAAATATTCTTTTAAGGATAAATTTTCTGCAACAATGCTGTGGCCATACTTGTCGAGGTGTGTAAGAGATTTCTGTGCATTTCCTTCCCCTATTTGGATGAGAAGATATACCTTCTATACATGTTTAATTGTTTTCTGTTATTACTAGTGATAATTAATCCTTTTAACTAACAGTTGAAAGGAGAAAAAAAACACAAATTATTGGCTGTAAGATGTCAGCCATTTTCAAATAAGTACATAGAATAATCTTTACTTTTTGTCCTTCTAAGTATACAAACTCACCGAAATAGTAGCTGATGGACATAGTCTTCATGTTGTGTACTTTAGGTTTGAGTGTACTTCTTAAAACTTACTGTGCTGTACCCTTAATGACTAGCTCCTCAAAGATTTTGCTGTTAATATACTTTGATAAGACTAATTTATAATTACTATAGTTTGTCAGCATTTGCTAATTACATACTTTTAAAACTGCTGTCTCTGATCTTTTTAAAACAATGTATTTAAACTGATTGATGTTCCTCCGGGTACTCAGCTGCTGTCAGCTCCAGCTCCCCCTCCGCCTCAGGCTCCTCCAGTTCCTGTGAGTACTCGGCAGCAGGCAGTCCTGGTAGCCCCAGTCCTTCCTCCAGGTCAGGTTTCTCCTGGTCCAGGGCCTCCCTGGACCAGCAGCAGGGTCTGAAGGGAACAGCCAGTGGTCTGCATCTGCCTCCCTCTCTGGTGCCCCTTCTAGGGGGTGGAGTAAGCTTGGTCTGGCCCTGTCCCCTCAGGCTGAGAGAGTGGCTCTTTACCCTCAGGTTCGGAGGGAAGGCACCCTGGCTCCCTACACTGGGGAAAAAGCTCATTTCCAACACTAGAGTGGGGAGGCAACATATAGCACACGTGCCGAACACGGCACACGAGCTGATTTTCAGTGGCACTCATACTGCCGGAGTCCTGGCCACTGCTCCGGAGAGTTCTGCATTTTAATTTAATTTTAAATGAAGTTTCTTAAACATTTTAAAAACCTTATTTATTTTACATGCAACAATAGTTTACTTATATATTATAGACTTCTAGAAAGAGACCTTCTAAAACATTAAAATGTATCACCGGCATGCGAAACCTTAAATTAGAGAGTGAATAAATTGAAGACATCGGCACACCACTTTTTATGAAAGGTTGCGACCCCTGCCCTATATATATACAAAAAGGCCATTGGTCTGAAATGGAAGCAGACTTAAAGCAAGGATTGATGTCTACCTCCTATTCTGTTACCAACAGTTCAAGAGGCTCCCACTAAGAAGCCCACCAGAAACTATTTTGTTCTTCTCGAGTGATTGCTCATATCCATTCCAGTTAGGTGTTGCGCGCCGCAGTGCACAGTCGTCGGAGAAACTTTTACCCTAGCAACACTCGGCGGGCCGGCTGGGCGCCCCTGGAGTGGTGCACCATGGTGCCGCATAAATACCCAGCCGACCCGGCCACCCTTCGTTCCTTCTTACCGCCCGTGTCGGTCGTTGGAACAGTGGAGTGCAGCTTAGCTGACACTCCACATTTTCCCTAGCTAACTCGCTCGTTCTTTGTACTACTTATAGTTATTTGTTCGTAATGTTAAAGTTAGTTATAGTTTAGTGTTATGGTGTTAGTTATAGTTTGACGGGTCTGGGGTTACCTACCCCACGCCTGGACCGTAGCCATGCCTGGCTCGCCCGGCTTAAGCAATGTGCGGCCTGCCATAGGCCATGCCAGACAGGAGATCCCCACGACTCTGTCTTAAGTGCCTCGGGAATCGCACTTATCGTCTAAGTGCCCCATTTGCAAGGCTTTTAAGCCACGCACAAAAAAAAGGAGCGGGACATTAGCTGCGACAGCTCCTAATGGAAAGCGGGCGTTAGCACCTCGCTTTCAGCACCGAGGCAAGCCAGCAGGTGAGCAAGGCCGCCCTCGCACCGAGCGTGGTCGGCATGCCAAGGCTTCCCGGCACCCGCCGCAGACGGCACTGAAGCAACTCCGCGCCGCTCCTTCTCCCCGAGGTCGAAGTCGGCTAACATCAGAACGGGCTCGACTACGCCCGCATCGCAGACAGAGACTGCGGCTAAGGCAGACCTGCCGCACCGATTCCGGCTGCGGCACCGCCTAAAACCGACTCCGTTGACTCCAGCCCCAGCGTGGCCGTCAAGTCCGGCGCCTGGAAGCTCCCGGCACCGGCCGTGGAGAAGAGCTGACCCTCGCCGTCAACTCCGGAGATGTTCTCGGCAGCTAGAGACCTAATTGCCATGACAGACCGGCACCGCCCGTACCCCTGGCACCGCCAGTGCAAAAAAACGTTGACGCCCTCCATGGCAAGCCGATCTTACCCAGGCGTCGTCTTCACCGTGCCAGACAGCCACTGCACGAGGTCTCGCTCCCATCTACGTTCAAGATTGCAGCGTCGCTCCGCCCTCCGACACAGCTTGACTTCGCGGCACCGCTCACCCGGTACCGGTCGCGTTCGCGGGCACCGCTCTCAATCCCGGCACCGCTCGCCCCGGCACCGCTCTCAATCGCGGCACCGCTTCCGCGGCACCGGTCGAGCTCTCTCGCGATCCGGTCCACCTCAAGCGCCGGTCCGTCTTCTCATTCGCCGTCCGCTGTTCGCGCCACCTGGTTGAGCTCACGGACGTCAGTAGGCACGTTCTCCCGGAGCAGATCGCGCCATATGCGGCTCGAGAATCCCGGTCGACCTCCAGGGCACTGGCGTCGCAGGTCCCGTCTGGCTCGCGGTAATCGCTCTGCGCGTACCGACCACGGGTCTCCACGGGCCTGAGGTGCCGAGATCGATTGGCACTTCAGCGCCGACGTTTGCTGCTCCTCGCCATGGCCGTCCCGACAGGCGCTGGCCCTGACATGGCGGACAGCTACTATGACCGGGACGTGATACCGAGATCCACGGGACTTTTCCAGGACGTACCATCCTCAGACGCAGGCCTCAACAATGGTCCTTTTGGACACCTGGATGCATACCATCAGCCCAGGTGCTCCCCCAGTCCCGGCCCTGCTGTTTCAGGCGCAGGGCGCCGGAAGCACCATATCCCGCCCCCTCCGACGAGTCAGAGGAACATATCCCATCCTCCGGACTCCCCTGGGCAATCTGGAGCAGGAGCCACCACAGGAGCAGGTGCCATCCAGGACCCCTTGTTTCCCGGGGTATCTTCCTCCTCTTCCCGACGAGGCTGTGGCAGACCTCTTCTTCGGGACCATCCACCAATAGACGTAAGGGCCCACCAGGACCTTTCTTCGCAGGTGCCCTTAATATCAACCTCCGTGGAGGAAGTTCCGAGGTGGAGGACCCCGGTAGTGAGCATCCTTAGCCGCAGATACCCGACGCGTGTGAGCACTGCCGTTCATCCGGACCATCCAGGCTACTGGCTGACACTCTCTGGCAGTCCCAGTCTCATTTCCGCCGCGGCAAGGGGTCCGAGAAGGAAGTACATGTCACCTCCCAGGGTACCTGTAGACTTGTATGTCCACCCTCCCCCTCCTCTTTAGTTGTCCAATCGGCTCAACGAAGGGAGCGCCCATGAGTGAATAAATTGAAGACATCGGCACACCACCTTCATGAAAGGTTGCCGACCCCTGCCCTATATATATACAAAAAGGCCATTGGTCTCGAATGGAAGCAGATCTTAAAGCAAGAGATTGAGTCTACCTCCCTATTCTGTTACCAACAGTTTCAGAGGCTCCCACTAAGAAGCCCACCAGAAACTATTTGTTCTTCTCGAGTGATTGCTCATATCCATCCAGTTAGGTGTTGCGCGCGCGTGCACAGTCGTCGGAGAAACTTTTACCTAGAACACTCGGCGGGCCGGCTGGGCGCCCCTGGAGTGGTGCACCATGTGCGCATAAATACCCAGCCGACCCGGCCACCCTTCGTTCCTTCACCGCCCGTGTCGGTCGTTGGAACAGTGGAGTGCAGCTTAGCTGACCTCCACATTTTCCCTAATAACTCGCTCGTTCTATTGTTACTACTTATAGTTATTTTGTTCGATAAGTTAATAATTATTATAGTTAGTGTTGAGTTGTAGTTTGTTTTGACGGGTTGGGGTTACCCCTACCCACGCCTGGTACCGTACCTATATGCCTGGCTCGCACCGGCTTAAGCAAATGTGCGCCTGCCATAGGCAATGCCGACGGAATCCCCACGACTCCTGTCTTTAAAGATGACCTCGGATTCTCTCTCTTAGTGAATAAATTGAAGACATCGGCACACCACCTTCATGAAAGGTTGCCGAACCCCTGCCCTTATATATACAAAAAGGCCATTGGTCTCGAATGGAAGCAGACTTAAAGCAAAGATTGAGTCTACCTCCTATTCTGTACCAACAGTTCAGAGGCTCCCACTAAGAAGCCCACCAGAAACTATTTGTTCTTCTCGAGTGATTGCTCATATCCATCCAGTTAGGTGTTGCGCGCGCGTGCACAGTCGTCGGAGAAACTTTTACCTAGAACACTCGGCGGGCCGGCTGGGCGCCCCTGGAGTGGTGCACCATGTGCGCATAAATACCCAGCCGACCCGGCCACCCTTCGTTCCTTCACCGCCCGTGTCGGTCGTTGGAACAGTGGAGTGCAGCTTAGCTGACCTCCACATTTTCCCTAATAACTCGCTCGTTCTATTGTTACTACTTATAGTTATTTTGTTCGAATAAGTTAAAATTAGTTATAGTTTAGTGTTAGTTGTAGTTTGTTTTGACGGGTTGGGGTTACCCTACCTCACGACCTGGTACCGTACCTAATGCCTTGGCTCAACCCGGCTTAAGCAATGTGCGGCCTGCCATGGCCAATGCCGACAGGAATCCCCACGACTCTGTCTTTAAAGATGACCTCGGATTCTCTCTCTTCCCGCTTGGGCCTCCTACTCAACGTAGAGAAGTCCACGCTGGTTCCAACACAGAGGCTGGACTTCATAGGGGCGACCCTGGACTCATCCCTCGCCAGGGCCTACTTGCCCCAGGCCCGCTTCCAAGCGATCACCTGGATTGTCCGGGGCCTGCAGACATCTCCTCTCACCTCGGCTCGCACCTGCCTCGGTCTGCTGGGGCATATGGCCGCATGCACTTATGTCACCAAGTACGCCAGGCTCCGCATGCTGCCCTTTCAAAAGTGGCTCCACTCGGTCTTCCGCCTGAGCAGGGACCCCATGGACGTGCTGGTCACAATTCCTCCGGGTCCTCTACGCTTCCTCGACTGGTGGCTGGACCCATCCCTGGTTTGTGCGGGGATGCCCTTTCATCCACAGCAGCCGTCACTAACCTTGACGACGGACGCGTCATCCCTCGGCTGGGGGGCCCATCTAGGTCGCTTGCGGACCCAGGGCCGCCGGTCAGCCCAAGAGCTCAGCCTCCATATAAATGTCCGGGAGTTGAGAGCCGTCCGTCTAGCCTGTCAGACATTCCAACAGCATCTTCGTGGCCGTTGTGTTTCGGTGTTCACGGACAACACAACGGCCATGTACTACATCAACAGGCAAGGAGGGACCCGCTCATCTCCCCTGTGTCAGGAGGCCATTCAACTGTGGGACTTCTGTGTAGCTCTCCAGGTGGACCTAGTAGCATCCTTCCTCCCAGGGGTCCGGAACACCCTGGCGGATCAGCTGAGCAGATCCTTCCTCTGCCATGAGTGGTCAATAAGGCCGGACGTCATTTATTCCATCTTCCAGAGGTGGGGGTTTCCCCTCGTAGACCTCTTCGCCTCCCACTCGAACAGGAAGTGCCAGGAGTTCTGCTCATTCCAGGGCCTCTCCCCCGGATTGATAATGGACGCGTTCCTTCTGCCCTGGAACCACCGTCTGCTTTATGCCTTCCCTCTGTTTCCCCTGGTGCACAGGGTCTTGCTGAAGCTCCGCAGGGACAAAGCGCATCTGATCTTGATCGCGCC